>NW_009258268.1:577662-617398 GCF_000687185.1 Egretta garzetta
ATTCATGTTCTGCCTACCTGAATTAGGTGAAATAAGGGTTAAAACTGGCTTCTGCTCTGGAACCACCTGGGGCATCCCAGGAATGCTGGATCTCATTTATTTTTGTACCACACCTGGCCACAACTCAGTCACGGTCTGGTTAAAGCCTCTAGATGGTTTGTGATAGAGCTGACTGCAGTGGCGTGGTACTCACACAGCATGTTTCTGTCCTTGAGCTGATGGCAGTGTGGAAATGAAGGAATGTGCCCTGGTGCTCCTCTGGTGTAAATGTAAAATATTCCCATTTAGAAAATGTAACCTTGCAATTGAAATGGGACAGTAATTTAGAAAAATATTAGTTTCCAAGTTGCCCATGGGCAACCACTGGGCAAAAGTGGTTGTGAGGGTGGTGGTGCCGCTTTCCATTTGACTGTGGATCTTGTGCTCTGCTCCCAGGAGGCCCCGCACCCACCACCCTGGGTTATTTTGGGATGTGGTGAGGGAAGGTTGGAGACTGTTGAGAGCCCGTTGAACACATAGGGGCTCTCTCCTCCCTCCAGCTGGAAATACATTCCCACAATAAAATGTTTAATTAGAAAGCTTTTGCCTCAGGAGCGAGTATACATCAGAGCTAAACTTGCTTCCTGGCTTCAGTGAAGTTTTGCTTTCTTCCCTAATTATTTATTATTTTCTTTCTTCAAACAGGTGCTGGATACACTCCCTTTTCATACATCTAAATTATATCTCATCCGCTTGGGTGCACTAATTGCCTGGAAGGCACAGCCAAGTGCTCTGCTGCCTTCTCAACGTGGCAATCGGCCTGGTGAAATCTGTGGGAGTGTAGGGGAGGCTTTTCATACCTGCTTTTGTACAATACAGGACATTCTTCTTAGATTAAACATTTACTGGAGAAAAGTTGGGTTACTGCTGTATGGAACAGTTACACCTGCTAAGCTTAGCACACTGCAGTCTGGAGAAGCCTGCCAAGCGTCACCTCTTGATGAGAACCGAGAGCCACACAACGGTGTTCAAGCCCTTGGATTTCTGTGACCTGAGCACACCTTCTTCACAGTTCTTCAGGGATTTAATTTGATATTCGCTGTTGGCTTTACTGCAGTGTTAAAGTGCAGGGATTCCTCTGGTGTGCAGCTCTAATTAGGCAGAAATGTAGAAAAATCAGGAACAAATCCTCTTTTCCCTGAAACCCAACAGTCCAATGAGTGCCATGTAATCAAATGATATTTAGAAAGCCTTAGATGGAAAGGAGAAGCCAGCTGAATGGCTGTCACATTTGCAATCCATATATCAGGCCTCATGGAAGAGAAATTTGGGAAAAATTCTGGACTGTGCATATTTAGTTTCCTTATTTTGATAGAAAATTTGCAGGTACCAGTTTTTCACATACATAATGGCAACGTTATTGATACACACTGAGACTGGAACTTTATCTATGCTATTTCTTTTTTCTTAAAGCCTAGTATTTATGAGGATTAACTGCAACACGTATTGGACAATTAGTTCATAAATAATCAGAATTGTATATTCAAGCATCTGCATACAGACAGCAACTGCAGCTGATTGACGACTGTCCCTTCCCAAACAATGGAACTGCTTCATATAATAAAGAAGGAAAATTAAATCTGCTGTCTAGTGAAACGTTTTTTTTGTTAAAATTACAAGAGATAAAAATTGGAGATCCAGACATCACCTCATTTATGAACATCCAGACATTTCTGGCAGTTCAGTAAGTGATGCAATGTTTATTCTTTCAATAAACTATTTTAAATTGGTTGTTAAGACATGGTTGTAATTCACATGAACTACAGGGAAAATCAGGATGGCTGCAGTACTGGGGCTTTTAATTGTGCCTACTGCTCTGCAGGGCGTGCAGCTCACACCGGCGCTTCACGCTGTGCTCGCACATTGTGCAACACAGGTAGGAGAAATGATGTGACAATTTTCAGATCACTGCAATGCTGAACTTTGAGCCATCTGCAAATCTACTTGCTGAAATCTGCAAATCTCACGTCCCTCTAGGTGCAAACCCAGAGGGTGATATGTATATCCAAATGATACCAGTGCGGCCTCCCTGGCTCGCCGTGCTGATGGCAGTGGCTTACTCTGTCATGGTACCCAGCACAGACCTGTTGCTCTACTTTCCAAGGCTTCTTCTCAGCTTAAGCTCTTTCTAAATTGTAAAGCTGGAAGAGCTATCCAGGCAAACTCTAAGCAAGGCACACTAACACCGAATAGGAATGACTTGATTTTTTATCAGAAAAATAAATTGTTCTTCAGGACGACACTAATTATTTTGGAAAATAAGTGAGTATTTTCCTCCAGAATCTTCCACCCACCCAGAGAAAGCCTCGCCTCTGTGCTGTTGGCTTCAGCTAGTGCTCCCAGTTCTCTTCTGCCAACCTTCTCTCCTCCAAGCTGGGCAGTCCTTGCTGTTCCAGGGACTGCTTGTGACCCGGTGGTTCCTCATGCCCCATCTGCAGGCTTTTTCCCAATGGTTTATAGAATTGTCTAGGTTGGGTAGGACCTTTAAGATCATCAAGTCCAAGTTTATTCTCATGCGGAGGGGTAAGGTATTTTTTTTCCCCCCCTGCAAAAGATTAGAGCTCTGTGTGTGGGCTGCCACGTGTGCCACGGCGGAGCAGCTGGTGGGTGGTAACTTGTTCCTCTGCAAGAAGGAGAGCTGCTCCTGCGCCTTCCCTGCCTACCCAGCTGCGCCGAGGCTGGGACTTGCCTGTGGAAACAGGGCGGGAGTCAGACGTTTGGGAACTGGAGGCTGTCAGGGGAGGGAGCTAGAGGGGGTAAGGATGGGCCAGGGCTGTGGGTCAGGCACTTGGGACATGCAGGACTGTGTGTTGGTTTGGGTAACCCAGTGCAGAGAGGCTGTGAGGGAACAGAGGACCGGCAAACTCATTACTCTTCAGAATAATTTCCAGCCCTGCCTGGGGCTGACCCTGCTCCTACAGCTCCTCCTCTGTATTTGGAAGATGACAGGAACCACACTGCCGCTGCCTCCCACGTTTCCCTGAGTTTCCTGGGGCAGAATATGTATCCCCATTGCCCCTCTGCTCGGCTTGGGGGAATAAGGGTCCAACTTTATTTCCGAGGTCCTTATGAGAGTATAATGTTTTTCTCAGTGGAAAATTGCAGCTGCTGTTATAATCAGCAGGAGCTGGGGACACTCAGCACTTCTCTGGATTGACTCTGAGGGGTGGGATGCCTAACTAGGGAGGCTGGAAGTCAGACATCCAATCCTGAGCCCTAGTCACTTATCTATACATTAGATAAAGCTCTCACTTCACGCGTTTTGCTGTGGCACACAAGGCCAGTATGTTTCAGCTATCAAGTGATTTAAACTGCAGCCGCTAGTGAGACAAAACCTTTCAGAGATGATGAGTTTGGCAAAATTTACTTCTGATCCTTCATCGGTCTGATAAATTACCTTTGCAAGGAAGGCCAGCCCCACCATCAGATGCTCAGGTGTCCGTCACATTAAATTGCTTCTGCTCTTTACTGGGAGGTGAGCTCTGCTTTGGCTTCCCCAGTTGCACGAGGACCTGCCAGTTCTTTTAGATTACAGGATCTGAGTTTTTTGATGTTGCTACTTGAGGCTCTTGTGGGTTTGGTTTGCACTGAGTTTCTAACTCTTCTGGAAGGCTCCAGCGAGTTTCAACCCAGACGACAAGAGCTGGGATTTCCTCCGATGAGGAAATGCTCTCAGCAGATCCTGCCTTCTCCAGGAAGGAAAGACAATAGGTTTGCTTGGCAGCATCTGGATGTTTATCAGGTATTCTAAGTTCATTAAATAAAATGGAATGGGGCTTTTAGCAGTATTATTAGCAAGATGAATATAATTTAAGAGAGTAGGAGAGTGCTTAATTTCCTACCTTTAGCAATAAACTGAAAATAAAATGCAAATGTCAAGTGGTAATGTGGCAGTGTGCTTAGCAACCAGATGAGTAAATGTTATGAAAATGCCAACAGCAGTAAGCCAGAGCTGCGTGCTTGCGTGTTTGTGTGCGTGTAAATAATCTTTCTTCTCTTCCTAGGACCTATGCGTTGGCAAAGGTTATATTGCTCCTTACACTTCTCCATTTGAGTGGTAATTAGTTTAACGAGATTAACAGATAGGGGAGAGCCAATATGACTTCGATAGAAAGGCAGGCCTGAAATCTCCAGATACAATAATATGCCTTTATATTAGCATGGCAATCAAAGTGGTATTAGGCTGGATAGAAATATGACAGACTTTTCAGATTCTTCAGAAGGCTGAATTTGCTGTGAAGAGTGGATATCTAATAAGCATGACATTATAAGAGGTGCCCTCAGGCTTTGAGATAAAGGTCAGCTATGTTTATCGGAGTTTAGATAAAAAAGGTATGTAAAGGAACAGCCTCCCACCTGAGGATGTCTGTGAGCCCTTCATGTCCATTGGAAAATCTTGGGAGACAAAGCAAAGGCCCTCCTAGGCTTCAGGAAAAACTTGTTTGACCCATCACGAGGAAACAAGGGGATTCCTTCACAAGCTATCCAAGCTTTTGGGCTAGGTATTAGTACGGACTCACTGATCACCATTTCCGTGCCTTCACATTTTCCTGATTATACCATATTACATTTCTTTCCTTTCTCAAATATTTGTAGAGTGTTACCAGTCCTTGCTTGTATGCTCCTAAGAGTTTTTCTTGCTTTTTCTGTTAAATCAGCTCCTCCAGGGCATTACCCGTTTTTTTGTTGCTTTTCACTGAACTACCTGTATTTTATCAATACCTTTTTGGCAATGAGTTACCAGGTCTCACTGTGCTATCTGAAGAGCAATCTCATGAGAGCAGTAACTATCGCTCCTAGCTCTGGAACAGCTGCATTTCATAAAGCAAAGAGGTTTTTTTTTTTTCCCTTCAAGCCATTTCAAACAGCCTGCAAACACCAAAGGCCTGAGCTACTCCACAAGAAAGCTCTTCCTGTGGCATTGGCGATGTGACAGTTTTATCCGCGAACGTGAAGCTAGATGTGGTGCTAGGAAACTGTGAATATCTATCGGCATCGCTAGCTGAAAAGGGCCTGGAGCTTTTTCCCAGATAGCATGGAGATTTTTGAAAAACGTGCTATAAATGTAACGTGGAGGGAGTGCCTGCTGCTGCAGAGCTTCCCAGCGCAACCCCTCACTGGTCTGAAGGGTTTATAGGCTGAAAGACAGGTCCTGGTTAAATATGTGCTAACTGTGCCTTGTTTAGCAATTTGTGACTGTTGGATGGATTAAATTTTACTCAGCATGCTCTGCCTTGCCCTGCCCCTCCTCCCGTATGGATTTTCTTCATGTGGGGTAGGAAAGCTTTGCTCACCTGAGAGCGATAACCCCGGCCCCCTGCTGTCCTGCCTGCCCTGGATCTCAGCCCACACGCTGTCTGTCCCCTTCCCATTTTGGTCCCTCTTCCTCAAAAGAAAGGCCAAGGGTTGAGCAATGTTCTGTGTTGTTATTCATCGCCAAAATAAGCGAAAGCCAAAGCTCTCTCTCACTTCACTAAGCACAGCAATTCATGTTACTTAAGGGCTGGGATCTTTTTTCCCTTTTTTTTTTTTTTTTTACAGAAAATATATGATTGGATATATTGTGTCACCTGTGTTGTCTGTACATCCAGTTGGATCCAAATGAAGCTTTGGGTTGTGAAAGTACAGTTATCATCAGTTTACCCAAAATGGAGGCTGGGACCATGAATATCTAACACCTTTTCCAGTCTTTCGTCTTCCCTGTGCCTAGACTCCAGGGCTGTAGGGTTTGATAATGATGAGATCTAGGCAGGAGCTGGATTATTCCCCTTGTGAGAAATTCCAAGGGTTCCCAAACCTTTTCTTTGTTACAAAATCGACTAGAATAAAAAAAAAAAAAATCTTTTTCTGTGGAAAAAAACCCCTGAAAGCAACCAACAGGAAACGAAAATGAAACTGTTCTGATTTTGATGGTTGTCTTAAAATTTTGAACGTTCGAATTTTAAAAGCTTGGAAAAGTTTTATGAGTCTTTTTGCAATGGTAAATGAAAGAGCATATGCTAAAAAAAATTGAGCAGATGCTACTTCTAAAGACGGTATTTACATTCCAACTTTCTCTCAAAACAAATCTGCTTTTCCCTTTAAAAAACATTTTCCAAAGAAAAGTCTCTTGCAAAGTAAGTATGTGGCTGATGTCAGGTAGTTCACTTTTCCCACCTGTGTTTTGGCTTGCTTCGCTCCTCTAAAGCCTTCCCCATGGGGTCCAATAACCTCTAGAAACATCGTGCACATGGGCTACTACGTGGCACTTGTGGACTTACTTGTCTAAGTCACTGCCATGAAACTGTTGGTAGGGATTTTGTAAGCTGGAGAGCGCTCGCGTGGCTGGCTCCAGTCTGCAAGGGCAGCGACAGCCACCTTGGCATGGTCCTCACCAAAGAAGCAACGTGCTGGCTTGCTTGCTAGAAATCAGAGAGGGACTGTTTTTTAATGAATGTTATTGCTAAAAATATCAGACCTTTAGAGAAAAGGTAGGTTTTGAAATCTAATTAACTTCTTCCACTGAGTTAATGAAGGGAAAATAACTGTAGCCCTCCTCCTTTGCTGTCACTGCTGTTTAATACCAGATCACCAGCAACAGAGGAGTCTGGTGAAATTCTGCTTTCCTGTATTGACTTCTATTTAAACTTTTCATATCAAATATAATGACCAATTTATATTACAATGATCTAAAAATAGCAGATATAGCTGACTAACAGAATGACTATCTGAGCAAAAGGAGATCTGTTGGCAGCCCTTAAAAACTACTCTCCAGTCTTTGACTTAGGCTGTATAACTGTAAATCATCACTGGCATCCTTTTAGGGTCTCCTATGTATAAGGGCTGGTAACTTGTGCAGTGTCTACGGTTCTGCGTAAGGCTATGGTGTTCTGCTGCCTTATGTTAAGTCAATTTTTGGCCCTGCTGGTACTGATCCAAACGTGGTCTGACCAATAATGCTGCAATTGCATCACCTTCACAACGCTGCACTGGGCGCAGACCTGGATCCACCGCCCAGACAGATTTATTCCATGTAATTGATTTGTTAAATACCAGTGGGGCACAGATCACTGCATAATCTCCAATTTGCTGGAAGAACTTGGATCCAAGGAGGAAAAGTGAGCTGAAGAAGGAGCCTGGAAATTTTGTCCAGACGTCAAAGTTGGGAAGAAGTAAAAGCATCAGAATAGCTGGACAGCTGATACAAGAGAAAATCCTGGAGGCCTGAACACCACTGCTTTCTGCAACAGTGCAAATTACTTTTGCTGGCATTTTTGCTGCTTAATGCCGCTAACACACAATTAATAGTGCCTATGTGCATAATATAAGTAAAATTGAATTAGGCAAGAACATAATAATGAGTCTGCTTGCTCCATCCACTCCCAGCAATGAAATAATGCAAGCCATTAGTTTCTCCTTGATGATTTGAAAGCCCAAATAGCGCATTTGTACACTCTGTGTTTTTGTGTGTATTAAATTATAAAATTTGTATTAGGTGGATGCTTACGAAATTGTGTTTTAAGGATTCATGACTAATTTTGTCATTTTTTTCCAAAATCTCTGTAGCTTTGATTATTTTACCTTTGAATATTAGAAGACTTTTTTAGGGATTAGATTCAACATCACAGCTTGGGGATTTTTTTTAATGTGCTTGCTGGCTCACATTTCACAGTTCTTTTTTTCCCCCCATCCCTCCCCACCCCCCCCACCATTAGATTTAAAGCAAATACAACTGATACCAGGCTTCTGAGTGGCAATAAATGAGTTCAGTGCAGTTGTTTTCTGTCATTAATTTTAGCTGGTAATATTTTTACTGAGACCTCTTTTCACTGCTCTCTAAATTGCAATTATTCTCCTGATCAGGAATAAATGTTGCCTACCTAAATTCTTCTGTATGGTTTTATGTAGACTTAATTTAACATATTGATCTCGTCTCACTCCAGGCTAGAAGCAGAGCAGCTCACGTGTTCTCACATTTTAAAATTAGTTCTGCCAGATTCGCTGTGATTAATTTTTCAAGAGAATTTAACTTTCAGAAATAGGGGAACTATCAGAGGGTTTGTCTTAATGAAGCTGTTTCCATTCTGCTCCTCCACAACTGATAGGTTTTATCTTAACTAGTTAAACAAAAGCATTGTGATGAAGAAGGAGCTTAGAGAGAAGTAATCTCTTTAGATATTCAGCATACCAGAATTAGCTTTCTTCTCTAGAAGGCTGAATTTGTGAATATATACATATAGTATTTTTACAGAGGGTTTTTTTGTCTTATTACAATGTTTTGCACAGAACACTTTAACTGTCATTTAATCAGTTTGAAATACTTTCTTAGGAAGATTAATAGATTTACAAAGTTCCTAAGAGGATTTAGATACATTACGACTGGCAGTAGTTAGTTTTTAGAAACCCAATTTAACAATTTAATGAGACTGCACACATAGTTCTGAAGAGTTTGCTCTCTTTTGTGTGTATATTTTCTGCCAAAATCTCTGTGAAGCTGCTGGCTGTGTGCATGCTACATGGTACACAGTACATCTTGGATGTCGAGTCCAATGCCTGGCCCTATGGTCTTTTTAATGGGATGGGGTATGTATGATGGGTGCTGTGAACCCAGGGCCAGCAACAGGCAATTCACAGCGAGAGCCTGCAGCAAGTTATTGAATGTTTTCCAATCTGTTTGGTCGACTCTTTGAAAAAAAATCTATTAGCAACGTGAAATAGAAGAGTTGTACAATTAAACGTCAAAAACCATCACTCTCTTCTGTTGGTTCCCTTGATTGCACTGGCACATCCAGCCAGGATGGAGCGCAGCATCAGTGGGCTCTTCTGCTGGCACTCACCTCCAAGGCAGGCATCTGGTGTTCGGGGTTGATTCTTCTTTCCTGTAATCTTTTTACTGTATTAAAATACCTTGTATATACCTGAAGTTATTATATCAGTGCTATTACTTTAACAACCAAACTTGTAATATCACAAAAAGGTCAGCAAATTTATTGGGCAAAATTGATTTTCTGTAAATCTGTATTAACTGGCATTAGTTGTCTCATTTACTTTTAAATCCTATTAATTGTCTCTTCTTTCAGCTATTCAATTATATTGACTAGGATTGTTGCCCAACTGATGAGCCAATATTTATTTATTTTAATTTCCTTAGTCATGGCACGATATTAGGTCTCTTTCCAACCTTTGGAACTTCCTTAATATTCAATGAGTTACTGAAAATTGACATTGTCTGACTTGCAGAACTCCTTGACCAGCTCTTTTTGATATTTGGATGCAGTTTTCCAGGATTACATTTTTCCAAAAATGTTTTAATTTTGTTTAGATTTAAGTATTCATCATCCTTCTCAGTTACAGGTCAAATAAAAATCTTCTTCACAGCCTCTGATTTAACTACACCATCTGGCTTTTTTGCAAATTGAAACTTAGCAAGGAACTTTTGAACAATAACTTCCTAAATAGAAGATGCAAAAATGTTCTTAAAACCAAGTTAGAAAATGGACCTGTGCATCAAATAAAGTTATCTAATTAGAAGATATAAACAGAACATTTGGATAATCCCACAGAGGGATAATGAGTTATCCAGAAGTTATCCAAAGTCATCTGGTTGAAATCTGCTCGTATAACCTTGAAGAGATTTGAACATAGCCTTATACTTCAGAAACATATTTGCCAGGTTAGTGGAAATACAAAATGCCTAACTGGCTTAATGACAAATGTGGAGTAAGGCAGAGAGATCCTTTGCTCTCAGACAGCCTTTGCAATGACAGAAGAAGAGAAGTGCCAACAGGAGGGAAGGGCAGAAGAGGTTGCACTTGATTTTAGAAGCTGCAGCATTGCCTGCCTGGGAGGGAGAGGGCTCCCGAGGTCGCAATCCAGTGGCAGTGGGCAGGCATGAGGGGAGCTTGGGAAATGTTCCAACCTTGTGGCTGACTTCCCACGGAGGAGCAGGTGACATGAACAACCAGGCTTGCAAGGAAGGGTGAATGATGATATTGCAAGCACCAAGAAGCCCTCAGGGTGCATTGCTGCCTGCAATTCTTTGCATCAGCAAGGTGGGAACTGTGCTAGTGCCACGTAGCCATAGTGGTAAACAAGCATATCTAAAAGTGAAATCACGCAGCACTTGGAGGGGAAGTATGTCACGCTGCGTGCCTCTTCCCCAAGCCCTCGGATGTGCTTCTTGCAGGTCAGGTGTATAGCGTAGAGGGATAAATATGTGGTGAGGCAGAGAGATAGAGCATCCTTTACGGTTCTCTCTCTTCTCCATATGGCATTTCCTCACCTTCCTCACCCAGACCAGGCAACAAAGCCAAGAACTTACTAAAAGCCTTGTTTTCCAGAGTAGTTTTGAGTTTTCTACCTAGTAACAGCACACTAGGTGAATAAAACCTCTGCAGCCTAAGGTAATTTTGCTTTTGTAATAAAAATGATTTTACAGAGAAATTCAGAAATGAGGAACTTAGACTCCTTCTGTCAATCAGCCCTTTCTTCCTCTTGCCCCAGATAGCTTTTGAACATATTGACCAATTTCACCCATGCCTGACAGAAAGACATGAGGTGTTCAGCTCCTACTGACCTAATCAAAAGAGCTACAAGGTGGTGAGGAAGCACCCTGAGTTTGATGGAAGCTGCAGCACGTGCTCCATCCTCGTCAGCCATCAGAGAGTCCACACTGTTGCTTACATTTAGGACGTGAACCTCAGGACCTCAAGTTTCCACATAGCTCACAGAACTGCTTTGTTTGTTTATTCCACATCCCTGTAATTCTTAATCATCAAAAGCATTAATGATGGAACAATTTCCTCTTTGTACCCTTATTTATATCATTACCTGGACCTGAAAATATACTTGCTCTGACCCTTTTTTGGTAAAGCAGAACTTTTTATTGATAAAGATTCCTGGCAGAGTGCAGCTCAGTTTGTCTGTAAACACTTTTGGCACTTGTTGATGTTTATGCTGTAGCACTTGACCCTGAAATGCTCTTCGTGAGGTGGGTTGGTCGCTTGTCTGCGCCATCAAAACCCCTTTTTGGCATGAAGTGGAGGAGTTGGTATTATTGGTCAAAAGCTGATCTACCACCTGCAGAAAAAATGCTGTTCTGCGGTGTCACAAATCTGTTACAGTCTCTTTTTTAGCACCCATTTGCATCCCCAAAATGATGACAGGAAAAAGTGAGTTCAGATCACATGAACAGCGGTCCCAAACACCCTCATGGAGACAAGCTGATTCAGTTTGTTTTCCAGGAAAAATGTTTATTTAGGTGTATTTCTTCAATTGCATTGGAACTCTGATTTCTAACATGTCTCTATGGAGCAGTTATAGAAGTCCTGTCAGCAAACACAAGCCACCCTTTGCCTTGGTGCACTGTTAAAATGACAGCAGGGTCTCCCGGACACTGTTTTAAAGGCAGCGAATTGGTGTGAATTGCCAATATTGTGTGCAGACCTTCTCTCTCCAGCTGTGGAGATGGCAGGCAGAAAGGAGGGGCTGAAGGGAGCCTCCAAAAGGGCTGTGCCCCTCTCGGGGCCGAGCCCGAGCCATCTGCTATCCTGCGCCTGCCACAGGCGCTGCTGCGGTGGAATAGCATCGCCTTCGGTCACACCGCGCTCATCGCATCTCAAGCGCTACTGAAGTTCATATGCAAATGGCTAAGTTCGTTAAGCAAGAGCCCCATTAAAACATTTTCTTACTCTCTGTATAACTTATTTAAGGGAAAATGACATTTCTTTTTCTTTCGATGTAACAGCTTTGCTTAAACCCTCGGGTATGTTGCTCCCAATTTACTAAAACTTCTGTGAATGCCTAACATCTTCTTGCAAGGATAACTTTTTCAAAGCGTAGAAGTCAGCTTAGTTACTGTCAAAGCAGTAAAATCCCGTATTTCAATTTTCCTGTTAAGGCTTTATTAAGTCATTAATTGTGCTAGTGCCAGTAGGGTATCCTTGCAAATCTAAAGAACAAAGGCAGTTATTTTGTAATAGGCACATTCCGGGACATTTAAATTATTGACCAAGTATGTAAATAATTGATGGCTCACAAACGTATCAGTGTGAGAGCCCCGGAAAGCGTCACATTCATTTGCCAGGGAGATGGTGGGGTCAGGACTTGTGTAGCGAATAATGATTCATTCTTTCCTTCCCGACTCAAATGCCATCAGCCTGCTCAGCTGCGTGAACGGCACATTTAGGCTCGAACCAAGGAATAAACTCTTGACGTATGCACTCAGTACGAGGAACATTGTGTAAAGGTGCCTTTTAGTGATAAACACGTGAGTCTGTTTTCATTTCTGTCCTGGCCCCAAGCTAAAGTGGCCTTGGAAATGAGGAAGCTCTGTGAATTTCTCAAAACATGAGCTGGCAAAAAGAAAATGGCCGTGTCTGTTAAGGAAAACTGACCCCTACATGTCACCACCTTGCCACCACCGCTTTCTGCCATGCCTCCCAGGGACCTGGCGGCTCTGCCCCAGTGCAGCCATCACGGGCAGGACTCCACTGTGGGCAGTGCCACGGCTGCTCAGGACAGCACAGAGACACCAGTTCCTGGGGGTGTGGGTGTGTGTGGGAACATGCCCCATATCCAGCTGGTGTGGAATGTGGGAACTGAGGTAGTTTGGGCTGTCAGTGTTTGCTGGGTGTAACGCTGGGCTCTCCCTAGGAAGGGACAGCAAACCGTGGGCGGTGTGGGACCAAGCAAAGTCCTGCGGCAGTGCCCTGCACAGTTGAGTTCCCATCCCCACACTGTGGCCTTGGCACAGGGCTTTCCAGGGCTTTGTGCATAGCTGCCGTTTGGGTCTCCTTTGGAGCCAGCCGAGGGAGGAACGTGGCTGTGAGCCAGCCAGCACCCGGGGTGGTCCCTCCTGAGGTGTGGGGCAACATGGTGCGGGAAGCAGTGCCAGTGAGCTGCGGATCCACAGCACCATATGTGAGCAAAATCCATGCTGCACAACTTAGAAACATCCAAATATTTGTGAAGCTGACCAGCAGGATGCAATATCCAAAAGCATATAGGTCACTTGAGAGGCGAAAGCCCTCTGTCCAGCCTCTGGAGCGAGAAATTCATCCCTTTACCTAATAGCTCATTGCTGCTGTTGGAGCCATGCCCACATAAATATTGAAACATTTTTTGAATTCAGTTTTAAGTCATCGGTCTTCCAGGCTGACGCTTTTCCTCACCTGGCTTTTGCCACAGGCTTCGTGACCCTTTTTTCATGCACCAGGTTTAGCCTGATGCCTGAGACAGAAGAAGGGGGGCACTGAAACATGAGAGGTGATGGGTGACCTAGAAGTAGAGGTGCAAGAGCATGATGAAATGTGGCCTGAGCTCACTCTGGGCAGTGGGGTGCTCCAGTAAAGGGTGAGAAGAGCAAGGAAAGGCCAGTGGGAAGCCTGAAGGAGAGAACAACAAAAAAGGCTAGAAACCCTTCATTAGGAGGAAGATTTAGTGTGTTCTTCCTTGCCAAATGAGAAAAAGGAACAACTTAAAGGTCAGGAATGGTGTGGGAAGGTGAAAGGTAAAGAAAGAGCCTGAGACTGTGGTGGAAGGAGATGGTACCTGAAGGGACCAGCAGCCGCAGCAGCCTGGCTCAACCTTCGTCCAGGGCAAAGGAGCCTTGCCATGCACCTTCCTCACCAGTCAGATTTTCTCAGCACTAGTTATTCCCCAATTAAATCCCTCGAGATTGGCCTCCCCTTTGTCTTTTAAGTGCAACAGTCCGAAAGGGACTTAATATAGTACTTTAGCGCTGAGAAGAGTGAAATTGTGACTCCTGTCTCTCACAAACAGTATCTCCCTCACTGTGCCCCAGGCTTACACATCTTCATACTACTGATCCATAAGACAGTTTGGACCCATTTTACTCCCCAAGTCTCTTCCCAGTCAGGTACTCCTTATTTTGTCCTTGATTTTTTTTCCTGCAGTGTAGCATTAGCACTCGTCTTTCTGAATTTCTTCATAGCTATTTCATACCCTCCCTCTAAGTTATTACAGATGACTTTTAGTTGTAACCCTGCCCTACAAAACAGTGACAACCTTCGGTTTGGTGTCATGCACTCTGTGTATCATCATTTAGTTGTTAATGAAAATATTGAGCAATAGAGAGCAGATGCCACCAGGTCTCTGCCTGACTGTCTCTCTCCCCATCTGACAGTAAGACATCAATAACCCCTCTGCTAAAAGCAGCTTTTCAACTCCTTGTGCCCACACCTGAGGCTGGTTACATCTAGACTGTGTTTCTAAAGCTTCTTTATGAGGAAGTCATGTGAGATGGTGGTAAGCTGTGTATAGAGCTTCCCCCTTGGTCCACAGGTCTGGTTACCTTGTCAGAAAAGGACACTAGATTCGTCTGGCATAAGTTTTTGACAAGACCAAGCTATTTGGGTTGTTTCCTTAATCCTTTGTCATCTTCTGGGTACTGATTGTTCCCTTGTTTTCCTGTGACCCTTGTCAATCTGTCCTGTAATTCCCACGTCCTCCTCCTGCAGACCTCTCCCACACAATATTGAAAATAATAGGTAGTGATTCCAAGGTTTTGCTGGCGTGGCATTATTATAACGATGCACCCACCCACCCACACACCCACCTGGGGAAGGGCTGGGTGACATCTCAGCCAAAGTCTCGTGAGAGTTTCGACTGCCAGATCTTCCCCATCTCTGGGAAGGTCAGTGATCGCTCCGAGCAAGCAATCCGGTTACAGATGAGAAATAACTTCAGGCAGATGGATGTGAGAAAAGGGAAGGGGAGAATTAGGCCTCTTAATGACAGCAGTGTTTTTGACTAGCTGATGATAGCACAATATATCAGAAGGCCATTTAAAAAACCTGCTCTTGTGAGGAGGTGGATCTTTCTGGTAGTCTTTGTTTCTGCTAACAGCTGCTTGCAGGCACAAAACAAGACATATGCTTTACACCTTTCTTTCCAGAGATGCTTAGCTTTGGATGATCCTGAATCTCTGTTCTTCAGGGGGTTCTTTACTCAGTCCTGGTTACAGATGATGTCCAGACACTCCTCAAAGTCAGGAAAAGTGACAGCGTTTGTGTTCTCTCCTGGACTCCGATTCCTCCTAGACGTAGGGATTCAGCTGAGGGCAGACGCTACTGCATCAAGAGGGAAGATATTAATACACTTACAGTATTTAAAGATGCTGAGGTAATAAGCAAATGTAAAGTCAGCTAGCTCTCCTATGCTTCTGAAGAACTTTTCTTGATCTGGAGTGCTCTAATAAATCATACATATTTTCAGAAAAAAGGGAAAATAGATGTCACCAAATGTGTGTACCTGAACATCACCTTGCTAAGTCTAAGCCAGTCACCCTCAGCATTACTTACATCAGTGGAGGGAAATAGGCCCCTCTGGAAGGTAATTCATCACATCCACTTTGTTTACACCTCTTCATGATTCATTCTCGTAAGGTACCTGCAGCTCTCTATTAAGTACAACCGGAGGCCAGGATGGCTTGGATAACTTCAAGGTGTCCATGTTAGATAAGAAAACTGTTCATCAAGCATGCCTGAACTTGTTTTAAGAAATACTAAGAGGTTTTGGGTTATCTCAGTCTTTGCTTTAAAAAAATACAGTACCAGCACTAATAGAAGAGCCTTAGAAAGCAAGTTAATACAATTTAGCTGGAGGCTGTTGACCCCAGGAGGATTCAGAAATATTCAAATTTCATTCTTCTGAAAGACAAACTAATTACCATCATCACTTTTAATGTTACAAAGCTTCAAGCAAATACAAAAACATTCAAAGAGCAGCCATTTATGCTTTGCATTCAGTACAGAAGTAGCTGAACATTTGTTTTCCTAATCTTTTATGCCTACTTTATTGTCATATGTTGTTTGACATTCAGGAAATAATACAATGTTTTAGTCAACAGTGTAGGATTGCATTAAAACTTGATGGCCCGTAGCTTAATGGCAAAACTGAGTAATTAAAGGTGTGACGTAAATAATAGTTGAAGGCAAGTTCTGCTAAGATTTCTTCTGCTAACAAGGGAACTTCCAGGACTTACCCACCCACACCCAGGGACGCAGAGGTGGAGGAGCCACTTGTATTGCTTTCCTCTGTCCTGGACTGTGTAGTGAGCCCACCAGTAACCAGACCTCCAAATAGTCATGCGTAATGCAGAAGAGCGCTCTTTCTGAGGTGTAGGCCATGGCGATGACAGTAGCAAGGCTGTAGCCTAGCATGCCAGACACGGTACCTGTTGGGCTGGTTGTCCTGTAATTGGAATAAACAACAGTGAGAATACCGTTATTGCTAAATATCAAAGCTGCTTCTGGTGCAAGCAGAAGAGGAAAACCCTGCCCTGACCGGCCCTGCATGTGCCTCTGACTCCCATCATGTGCCTCTGACAAGTTAATGGGAGAATTTTGATTACAACCAAAAAAGAAAATCCATACTGAAACAGCCTGGTATGAGATAGGTTTCCTGTTGTGTCCTGGAGCCCTCTTCCTCCTCTCTCACCGTCACAGGTCATCTAATTTGTCAGGTATGAAAGATGCCTTAAACTTTAGCTTTGCTATCCAATATAAAGTATGTTTTAAACTCATGCCTAGGGTGTCTCATTTGTAACATCTTCCAAACATATGTAATGAAGTAAAAAACCAGTTCTGGTACCTTGGAAGAACATTGTCTTCCTGGAAATGTTTGTCATCCACATACTTACACCCTGCAGGTCTCTTGGGTTTGCCTATGGTACACAGTGGTTAGAAAAGAGAGTGTCATGGGAAGGAAGAAGGTGACAACATTTTCTCCCTGCCAGCTCTGCTTTTGAAAGTGCTATCATCTTGTGGTTTTGGAAGTGTTTTAAAAATGAAAGCTTTGAAACAAATGCCTATGTGGCAAAGTCCTTTGAAGGAGTCAGGGAGTGAGATGACATAAACATGAGGACATGTGTGTCACAGAGCTGTGAAACTTGGCTGGATCTTAGGAAGAAGAGGGAGAAGCAAGGCTACACTGATGCCTCGCACATCTCCTGGGCTGCATTTCCACCAGCAAATTGAACAGGGTGCTTAGAGGTCTTCCTTTGTGAAATGTAATCATATTACTTAATAGAAAAGCTCTCTCTGTAATGTTTTTAATCCCCCTATAGAATTCAATATGCATTCATTTTGCTTCCTAAAAACAGCTTTTAAAAACTGTAAAGATAAGACATTCTTATGGTTTGTAGCACAGCAGCTGTAGCATCCTGCAGGTTCTGTCCCTCTTCCATAGGGAATTTCCTCAGGGCGGTTTCTGAAGGCCTTCACTCATTTCTGTTAGTTTTCAGAATGATTTGGACTTGGGTACGGATTGCAGGGATCATTAAGAAGAAAAAAAATCCTGAGCAAAGTGCGCTCTTGTTCATACAATGTGCGCTTCCAGTCATACCTTCCTCATACAGACTGAATTAAGTTGGTTTTTTTTTTTAAAGGAGTAGTGTGATTACAGTAGCATTACAATGGCAGGCAAAAGGAAACCTGCAATCCATATCCCTTTCGTTGTTCAAGTGTAGAACGACTAGGAGCAGAGGAACGGATATTTATCACTGCACCCAAACCTGACCCTATGGTACTTGCTTTGGGGATTAGAAAAACTTTTTTAAAGAATTATTTAAGGTACTGTTTCTGGTCCTGGGATAAATGAAGCTAATTTAGGTCCTACATGGTAATTCTCAGCTGTCTGGTAAAAATAGTATTTTTCTGTCTTACAGCATAATAACTATTCTAAGTAGTAAAAATAATGTGGTCCCTCTTCTTCCCATTTCTTCTTTTCTTTGTGGTATGTAGCTTTGCCGTCTGCCTCTCTGGCTGTTTCTGCTGGTTAATAAATAGGGAAGGACAAATCACATCTCTGATCTTTACGGCTTTTCTCTTAGAGGCTCAGCCCTGAACACGGGGCCCTAGTATCCCTCAGAAAAGGTGCTTCGTTGCCATTCTCTTCACATGTGCACTAGAGATACTCCACAGTGAGTCTTCAATCTCTGTATTTCTTATGAGATGGACAGAAGAGATAAAGTAATTATGCACTGAAATTTAAAGCACAGTTCACCTCATCAGTCTGCAGCAGCAGAAATGAGAAGTCCACATTTACCTGAATAAAAAGATCGCCCTGGATGTAATAGCATACATTTGTTCATTCATGTTGCTCCTTGTACGGAAAGATGATCCAGGAAAGAAAAAACTGATTTAGAAGACAAAAATAAATGCATTTACCTAGCAACTAATTGGATTTCTTCCAGTAGTTGCTGAACCCCCTGTGGAGCAATTCTTACTGATTTGTAATGGAACCTATCAACAGACCTTTTTCATCTGTAGATGTGCTGTCCATGAGACTGAAACTGGTGAACCGTATTGTGCTCTGTTCCTGGAAACCTTTCTGCTCCTGAGATCAAAACAAAAATTCAAGTGTTTTATTCTTTTCCTGTCCTTTTCATATGCTGGTATCTCTTAGTTCAAATAATTTAGATGCTTCTCAAGTGAAGTTGGCAAAGGCTTCAGAGCAGGCAAAATAATTTATTTGCGTATGCAGGTTTGCTACTAGGTGGTATGCCAAAAAATAAACATGCTAATTATGGGCTGAGATATGGTCTACATAGCCTGGCTTAAGTTAATCATAAACTGGGTTCTGCTGGGTTGATTTCTGCCTTTCACAACACCATTAAAAAAAAACCACAAAAAACCAACACACCCAAAACTCCTAACCTCTTGTAATTCAGAACAAAGTTTCAGTGGGAAAGGATTAAAGGTCCATGTACTGAAAATGGCTGTACCACCAACTACTTCTGTGCATGCAGAACTGTGGTCAGGTTTTGCCTGATGATCTCAGAAGGCTGTCTTGTAATGACCTGATAGCATCAATTTCTGCTCTGAGACCATTTAGATGTCCATGCTGATAAGTAAGCAGATTCCAGGAAAGACAACTTCTCCTCCCCCCCAACGGTAGTATTTGGAGTATTGTTCAACCAAGAATGGGAAAAAAACACTGAGAGCATTGCTAGAAGAATATTGAATGATCTAATTGAGAGAGAGACGGAGCGGTAAAGCTGATGTAACAGAAATGATGGGAATAGACATGTCTGAAAATACTTGATATTTATGGTGTTCTTTCTTTTTTTATATACTCTAGAGCATCACTGTTTACATTCAAACAGCCTGGTAGGTTTAAATTTTAAATGAACCTGGCTTAGAATTATGAATAAAGCCATTAAGTATTGCCTTAATAACCTTTTATTGCATGGACCAACTTCTGTAATTGCAGAGAGGAAAAGAACTTCAAGCATTTGCATTTGAGTAATTGATGGGCAATTTACAGTGTTTGTTTTCTATTTTCTGGGGAGAAGTGAAAGGGCTCTAATTCTGTTGCTGACATTTGGTTTTCTCCTAATGGGATTTTCGTAATCCAGCCCCATTGATCTGGAGTTGTGTGCAGAGCTTATAGAAGCAGCCAGCCGGTTTGAACCTTGGAAGGGGGAGATCCCAGAATTTTGTGGGATGAAAAGTGTGGCTCTAGTTTGGGCAAACTAGTTTATGTGCACTTACTGCTGCTCTGTACGGTTGTCACCTTCAGCGGTCTTAGAGTTGCATGATGTACTTCATTCTAAGGTTGCAACAACCCACGCACAAACCCTGAATAACAGATATTCCCTGGGGATTAGGAAATGAGAAATAGGACTGAGAAAGAGTTCTGTAGAAAAACATGTTGTGATATCTGACTTTACATGGGGAAATACACAGTCCCTCTGGTAAATCACTGCTGAATCAGAGCAAGTACTATGCAGAATAGGAGGGTCAGACCGATTGGCATCATCCTGGAGTTGCAAAGTGGCATTCAAATGCAGCAATGAAGATTAAAAGATTGCAGTGAATCAGAATCTCGGTTGACCTGAGTTATGCTAGAAGTTTGACTTGATCCTTATAATGCTGGCTTTAAAAATCTTTTGACGGATTTCACTTTCCACTCCAGGTTCCTTCAGGTCAAGGCTAAGTTGTGTTTCACTGGCGCTGCCCATGCAGTCCTTATTTGTGGATAAATATTATGACTGTTCTTAGCCTGGCAATTTTCACAATCACTAAATAGTTCTTAATGGTTTAATTGGTTTTGGCCAACAGATGAGGAAAGCAGAAAAGAAACTAGAAGCATGAGGCAGCCCAAGACAGAAGTACCAGTATTCAGATTCCCCTAATGCAGACAAATTTCTTAGAAAAGATACTCTGGTTCAACAAGAGCTTGAAATGCTCCAATGTGGAAGTGGCAGAAGGTGAAGAACACCTAATGAAAGGCATCCACAGTGATAGACATGGTATTTAGTAAGACACAAAGCAGAAACTTCGAATTCCTCTGAAATGCTCAAGCTTCAGGAGCCTGGGAGCTTACTGTTATTAGTAACACATTGTGTTTTCTAAAGGAGCTCAGCAATTAAGTAACTGTGATGTATGACCTCTTGTTTACTACCTCATCGGTATTTGAAGAGCTGAAGGTTTTAACTATGACACCAGTTTTTGACGGTGTTTCGGAATTGATCTGGGACACTATGGAAAAATGCACCTGCTGTGTCTGTGCCAGGCAAATCACTAGGAACTGCACTAAAGAAAACAGTTAATGTACACATGGGTAAAGAGCAAACACTGCAAAAGCTTGTTTCTCAGAAAGGTATCAGCGATCTTTTTCTGGAGAGGTCAGCAGGGATGTTGATATAGGAGATCCAGCTGCTCAGACTACCAAAATGCATGCAACAAAGTTTTAAATTAGGCTGCCATGGACATTCATTCCTGCAGCTGAATGAAGAGGAAAGAGAAGTTAGAAGTCTTGGATAGTTTTCACATTCAATGCCAACCAGCGGAGTCTTATATGACTTTATATTGGGGTGGAGTGGGGTCAGTGAAGGGTCTGAACAGGCAAAGTGACAGAACTAGCAGTAAGATATTTGGGATAGGAAAGGTAAGGATGTGAAGCATCTCTTAATACCACGTGATAAAACGGCAGGTGAAATTCAACATAGTTAAATATAAAGTGAGGGCAAAACCCACTTCTAATTGTACAATATTGGAATCCGGGCTGCCCTTTTTCATGCCAAAATGAGACAATGAGACATTGAGGTTATTGAAGACATTGCTAGGAAACTTTGGAAAGGGGAACTAAACAGTTGTTTGTTTTTTTGTTTTTTTGTTTTTGTAATTATGTTGTTGCATCCTACTGTTGTGCTCCAGCAATCCTGTTTCAGCTCCCAAAAAAAGATAGAATGGAACTGGGAAAGGCAGAGAAGATGGATTGAAGGGCTGAAACCAGCAAGGAATGAGCAAATAGCCATGGACTTCTCAGCCTGGAAACCAGATGGCAGAGGGAGGGTCTGGCAGATATCTATAATATTGCTAGTGGAGATGAGGAAGAGGGCTAAGGAAAAGCTGCTTGTTGTATCTTGCAGCACAATAACCAGCAGACCTCAAGCAAAAATTGTGTGTGGCATGTTCCGAACAAACAAAACAATTTTTAGGAAACATGTAAATAAACTGGAGACCTTCTGACACAGGGCATTGTGGAAGTCAAACATTTATATTTTTTCAAAGTACAGCTGGGTAAATTCTGGGGGAAAAAATGCAGAGGTGCCACCCTTGACTCCAGAGGCCCTTGAGGGGGGGACTGGGGCACGTACCAAGGAAGCACCCAGGTACAAATGCTGTGGCTCTTGGGCATCAGTGTGGGCCAGTGATAGCCACAGAGCAATGGAGAATACAAACCTGTGGGCTCCCCCAGTATGACTGTTCTGCTCTTCAGATAATGAAAAATGCAAAAACAATAAATGTGTTTTGCCTCTGGTTCTCACTGGAGATTAGACCTGATGGAAAATAAAATTTGGACAAGCGTACATCCAGACCATGTGGCCTCTAGTTATGACTTGCTTGGACTGGAGTCTCCCCAGCAGACATTATACAGTATGCTGTTAAAAAGATAATTTCCCCGTGATCGCCATGGCATTCTATTTGTCAAGTACTGCGTACCATGTCTCTGGCACTGAAATTTTAATATATTCACTTTAAATGTCCACCAGCTTTCACAGGCTGAGTCTGAGAAAGCTCAGTGCTTTTATTTTTCTCCCTGCTAAAGCTAAGGTGTTATAGCATATAGATTCAGGTGATAAGTAGCTTCTGGGAAAGTGTACAAGAAGGTAAGATGTGAAGCTGAATAAGAAAACAGAGTTTTAAATGGCTTTTGTTCTTCCTCTTACAAATCTGCGGTGAGTTGCCTTTTTATCCCTTCAGGTGTGGAAGAACAAAAAATTCAGCAGTCCTTTAAAAAGATAACCTCAGACCTGTGTTTTACACTAAACCAATTTTGAGCTATAGCAACCAATATTTGAGCTAGGCTTCTTATTTACGCGCCACTGTATTACAAGTCTGAGGGCTTCCCGTGGAGCAGCCCGCTACAGCCAGGATAGTTGTTTCCAAGTTTCAGTCGTAAACGTGCATTTCTTCTTCAGCAGGTGCTGTCTGAGTGCAGCAGCGGGAAGTTCAGCCTGCGCCGATTGTAGCTGCGCTTGCTGGTGACTCCCTGTACACACAAGCTACACCAGGTTGAACTCTACACCCCTGCTACTACTGGTACCTAAACCAGTTCATTTAAAGCTTCCTTGGGCATCTCTGTTTGTCGGAAGCCTTCATCGTAGGTGTAATCTCAACTGAAAAAAAACCTAACTGGAAATTAAAGCCGTATCCCAGGGAAAACGGCAGGCTTTCTCCTTCAGTGTCCACCTAAACAGCCAAGCTTTGCTGCGGGAATAGCACTCCAGGATTAAAATCCTAGTTCACTGGTAGGACCATGGTTTCAGTGGCTGGGGGGGGCCGGTTTGGGGGGGTGTGGGGGGCAATGGTGGAAAAAAAGGGTGATGCTCACTGCTGTAGGGCAGGACTGGAGATGGAGAAAGAGCTCATCTTCTTGTTGGAGTGGCAGAAGAGAGACAGTCCTGCCTAGGCATTAAGTGCAGTTTTCCTTGTAAAAGCAAAAATGTTTCCACTATGAATGTTTGCATAACTTCCAGCAATCCAAGATGACTGCAGAAAACACCTGAGAAAGAGGGGTTTGAAGCTTGATATAAGAGCTGTCATCTGCAAATGATAGTCACAGGCTATGCTGGAACATCAGCTTGTGTTACAGATCCACTTGTGACATATTTTTGCTGTTCTTCTTTGCTTCTCCAGTGTTTTATATGAGATTTTTGTTACCCTGGGATGCTTGCTAAAATCCTATATAGATCTCATTCTTTTACAAATGAGCATAAGTTTGGCTGGGGTTTTTTTTCCTTCCCCATCCCATTTTTATATGAAAAGAAGCTGTGGCACAAAGGTTGATGAACTTGCACACAGTAAGAAATAGGACCAGGTCCAGTTTTACTCATTTCCCCTACCTTGGCACATTGTCTGCTGACTTGCATTTGCTCTCATACAATAAGCAGCATAGCTAATGCCAAATTTAGCTCTGTGCACCAGGGCTTACCGTGGACTGCTGCACTCTTCATACCCACTAGCTGCTTCATTCAAAGCTCTTATCCACCCGTCATTTGCTAGAGGTCTGTTCTTGTGTTTGCCATACAAAGGCTGACATATTCTCTTTGTTATTTACTTTCACAGTTGGATATTCATGGCTTTGACATGTTATTCCAGTCACTTTCTGGATACCTGTTCAGGTAGAATGAAAGAGTCGTCTTCATCATGATTGCCATCACCAGGACCAACAAAGACACTAGGTAGGGACAGGCCAGGAGATACTGGGGACTGTGTCTTTTTCCTTAATGGTGCAGAAACACTGATGATATTTTTTTGCTCCACGTTAGCAAATTACTATCAAGCATTTTCTTTGGAGTAACAGTAAATGCTCACTTAGGGAGTGTGACCCATGTTGCAGTTGGTCAGAAGGATCCCTTGCTGTGCAGTGTGCATGAGTGAAAATCTCTTCTCATGCCTCCCCTCCCCTTATCCTCCTACCCATTGTAGTAATGAATATGTCACAAACTGAACACAGAAATATTTTCCTGTTGTTTGACTCCCTTCTGCTCATAGCAGTGCCACTCTATGTGCTTCACTCCATGCCCTCTCTTGATGGCAGAAGGCTTTTTTCAATAAAGCAGTCTGTTTGCAGTGGTGTCCAGCGACAGGACTAGGGGCAATGGGTGCAAACTGAAACATAAGAGGTTTCAGTTGAATATGAGGAAGAACTTCTTTACTCTAAGGGTGACGGAGCACTGGAACAGGCTGCCCAGGGAGGTTGTGGAGTCTCCTTCTCTGGAGATATTCAAAGCCCGCCTGGATGAAGTCCTGTGTAGAATGCTCTAGGAGAGCCTGCTTTAGCAGGGGGGTTGGACTAGATGATCTCCCGAGGTCCCTTCCAACCCTTGCGATTCTGTGATTCTGTGTGTAAAGTATGCTCAAGCTAAAACTAAAAGTCAATACATCATGGGTCTTAAAAAAATTATTAGAAACATTAATGGAAGCAAATTGCTTCCACCACTTTCCATCACTTCTTACATTCTAAATCACTTCTTAAGAACACACCATTGATGCTCTTTTTTCAGTTCAGCAATTGGCAAATGTCACTGGAATAAGTGTCTTGACAAGCAGTTGTCATAACTTTTTTTCCTCCTCCTTTAGATGGTAACTGACTACAGAAACGTCAGTTTTCCCACACACTGTCATATGTTTAGAATGCCTTATGTATTAAATTACTTTGAAATAGTTGGTGCAAACTAGCTGGCATCTCTCTGATAACTCCTGAGGAAGCCAAACATAATATGCATGCAATTTTAAATTATCTATAAGCAGTTCTGTACTGTTTTCAAGGGTGAATGCTCAACTGTATTTCACTTCCAATGCGTTTTGCTTAAAGCTCATATTTAAGTGTGAATGTAGTAGTACATGGGGAAAATAAGGAAACTGAAGTATATTGTTAGCTTCTCTACAAGTTTCAGTTTTTATACTTCAAGTAAGAGAATGGAGCATAGAGCTAATTAAAATAGCAAAAACAATTTTTGAAGGAATTTTAAAGCAGGATCTAAACCAATATAGTTTTAAAACTATATTCTCTTGAAAGTGAATGTGAATTCTATCTTTTAATGGCATTGTGCTATTTTGCCTTTGAGCGCTGCTTTTTCTCTGTCAACACCCAAAAGACTTTGGTAAGAAAGGAGGAACAGAGAAACTGTCTCTGCAATCAGAAGTCTGCTTTCTAATCATGAATTGCCCCTGGGTCCATGAAAAAGAGTTGATAAGACTTTCTTGAATTTGAAAATGACACTGCTTACTAAATTGTTTTCTTATTAAAATGAGACTTAAAAAAATACCTAGATGAATAGCTTTGATAAAGATTATGGTATCAAATTGGGGAAATGCTTTTACATGAAAGAAGTTCCTAACATGTCTGCATAGGCCAAAGAAAAATATGACTAAGGGACCTGAAGCACGGCCCTGCAGAAATGGTCCCCACTGATGCAAGGGGACCAACCGTTGTGCTTATCCAAACATCTGCCAATAGAGACATTGCAGGGTAGGTGGTTAGGAAACTGTCAAGTACTGATGTCCCCCAGTGTGACTGCCACAATACATCTTAAAAAATGCTATAGATGGCTATTTCTCTGATTATCATCCAGGCAGGAGTCAGGGAGACAGGTTATCAAAGCTACCCCTTGAATGAACTGCAGATTAGCGTGATTCAAGGGAAGGGGAAGACTTGCAAACAGGTTTCAGGGAAACTCCAAGCAAGGACCTGGAAATTGAAAAGAAAAGAAATAACAGCCTTGAGAAGCTGAGACTCTCCCCTGAGCTCGTATCTTGAGGGATGCAAGAAAATGACAAATACTCAGGTACAGCTGGTCCAATAGATATGTAGACAATGGTTAAGTAGGTTAAATATGTGTTTCTTTCATTTCTAGCTCTAAAAAGCTTTTGAACTGCCCTATTTCTTTTGGCTTCTTGCAAATAAACGTAAAAGCAAATGAAAGTATTTATCCTGGCTTGTGCTAAGAGTGATTTTTGGATATTAGTTAACATCAAGTTATTCCATGGTTATCATGATAATCTCTGGACCACACAGGGACCCTGGCACTTCAGTGTTTTTCTCCAAATCAGGGAAACTGGAATGAGGCGCATTCCCTGAAGATGTTGCCAAGCCTGTTTGAAAGTTGGTTGCACGGAATTTCAGTAGCAGGTGTCTCTTCAGATGACTGCGTGAAAAAAAGAGAACCTGCTGACCCCCAGGCAAATCTGTCATCAGGACTTGCCTTGAAAATTATAATCAATATGTTGTAAGTGAGTGATTGGGAAACTCTGTCTTGGAGAAAGCAATAACCTCCTACCTCAGTATTTGCTCTAAATCAAAACGTTTGTTATCATGACCTGATTTCCATTATATATAGAATAAAACAGACAAGTGATTTGCTAATGAGCCTTGGGCACAAAGAAAAATCCCAGCATAAATGACTAGTGTAACACCTTAGTGTACTTAGACCTAACTCTAAAGATATCTCCCAGTCTATATAATATGATAGATAATCTGGAGGATGCTTCTCAGCAGCTCTGTCTGAGGACTCCTTCCCATACGGTGTTCAGGCTCAGGAGGGAAGCAGGATTTCCCTCTGTAGCCCAGACCTTTGTCAGTCACTGTCCAAGGCTTTTTCCTCCCTCACTTCTGCTTCACCATTCACTGACCCATAGAATTGCCCCAGCCGCTCTCCTCACCCATCATTGATGGCTGCCATACACCTCTAGGAGGCTCTGGCATCCTTGAGCATCACCCAAACTCTAGGTGGAAACATAAGGTTTTTTCCCTCTTTTTTGTTCCTGTATATTTGCTCCTATAAGTTGTTTGTTTGGAACAGATGCTTTTATTTGCTTTTACTTTAACCTTGCTTGCCTTAGAGTGGTTTTAAAGTAATTACTGAACTCTTATAATCCCTCTGGCAATCTTAAAAAATAGGATACTGGCTGCTTTTCAGGTTCACAAGCTCTGTACTATGTTCCACAGATTATCTAAATTCAAAGAGGCTATGTCTCTACCTGTCTATGGAGAATAGTTTCAGAGTTGATTAAAGAGGGTTTGGGAAGAAGAAATTTTTCCCACTTACCATTGTCAGCCAGGAAGGATGTCTTGCACGTAGCAAACCATGAGAGAAGCACACCTCATCTCCAGGGACAGTTTAAATTTCTTCTTAATAGATTGATTTCTCTTCTGAAGGGGACATTGCATGTGTTTTGAATATAGGACAACAGTCCTTCGATAAGTATAGGCCATGTGCATGAACAGTCCTATTATTTTAGTTCATCTTTTCTTCATTTAATCCATTTAAACTAGAAAAAAAAGGAGATAAAAAGGCTGTGATTGGAAGTCAGAAATGAGATAAATACAGCTTTAGGCTACTCGGTCATAGTTGATAGCATAACTGTGGCAGCATGGCACTGAAGTAAGAGCATTTACCCCTGGTGTAAGGAGGGTTTGCAGGCTGCGCTGTGCTTAATATTACTTCAGGTACTTTACACGTGGCAGCTGAGCCAGCCAGCTTAGGCACATCTGTTCAAGCTGCACTGTAGCAACTCACATAGTCGTAGCACTCATTTAATGGGTAGAGTTTTGAATATTCATACGGAGCTAATTCTACTTCCTGGAAAATAAACGGAGTGTAACTCTGGGCTCCGATGACGGGCAATCATTCACCCCTCCTTGAATATTCACTAAGATAGTAAGGCTTTAAGTATTGTATATGACAATTTTAATATATTTGGAGGAAGAGTGGATTTTTATTTGGTAGTGAAGTAAGCAAAAAGCTGCAGTAGGGCACTAAAGACTAAGTAAAAATACAGTTGGATAGCTTAATTGTCATTCACAGAGAAACTACATCCTTTTGGTAGTATCATAGAATTGGAATATCACTACATTACGTATACTTATTACTGTGAATCAGGCTCCTGACTGGTCCATGGCAAATGAACAGGCACCAAATTCGTGCTTAGAAACCATGCGCTCTCACAGCTGCATGCCCGTCATCAGACACTGTGGAAGGAGGGGAAGTCAGTGCTCCCCCCAAACCTTGTACTGAATCTCATCATTTAACCAACCATGGCTGGGAAAAGATGAGCATTAAAAAAAATGTTTCTCTCTTTCCAAATATCAGCTGCGAAACACTGACCCTAGTGTTGCAGATGGCTATTTTCAGATAAGTAATTAAGTACAGTGTGTGAGATGTAGGTATTATATACAGCAGTTGACTAAACCCTAGTAAAAAGTAGAGGAACACTTTTACAATTCCCAGAAGATGGACTCCTTGCTTTGAAGCATTCCCCAAAGGTGACTTTATGAAATGTAGCCACTCCTGGTAGTGGTGATCTAGTTTCCTTCCTCTTGTTCTTGTGAGGTGGGAGGAAAGAGATCCCAGGCCAGATGCTCATATGCTATAAATGGCCACTGCTCTGCTGAGCTTCAGCCTCGCTAAGCCAGTCTTTGCCACCTGACCAGCAGACCTAAACAGATTTTGTAATTATTACAAATATTTAATTATACTGGATTCTCCTGCTACATAGAGGGATTTAACTCTGAAGTGAAGATAATAAAAAAATATTCCTTAGAACAGATGCAAGAAATCCCATGATATGTTATGGCCTTGAGGTCCTTTTCATGAAGCTATAAATCATGATGCCATAAAGGCAGCATGTGTGGAAATTCACTGATTATTCAAGATCCTGATCTTGCAGGTTAGTAAGCAAGTTTAAAAGATTTATCTGACTAAATGTAGATGCCTACATCTTAGCTACTCACCTTCAGCTGTCTTCGCAGTGACAGAGATATAGTTGAAGATTAAAAAGATTCATGATGAATAAGATTCATGTCATCTGAGAGTAGATTTCTAAATTTAACTCAGAGGAATCGCTCCTTCAAATTGCCCATTTTCCTCCATCAGATATAAAGGAGTGCCAGAGTGTCTAGACATCTGCAGTATAATTATCTACATCTGACCTGAAGTGAAATGTCCCCCATCGTCAGTGACTTCAGGTTTTTACCTGCAGTCACAGTAGCAAAACTGATTGGGAATCCTTATCAGTGCAAATACTGAAACTACCCAAACTGTGATACTGCTGAGATGCCCTGTGATACTGTCTGTATTTGTATTGCAAAATCAAGAGAAGCAAACCCAGTTTGTGAAACCCTGCGACACTCCTATTCCCTGAAACACTAAGTCAACGTCAACCATATGTAAGTGCAAGAGACCCCTTTAGTAGGCAACTGTGTTGACTTTTGTTTGCTTGGACATGACTGCTGTTTCCTCACCATCCCCCCCAAGGAACATAAGTTATTTTCCAGGGAGCTTCCTTTGGAGCATGCCATTTGTGAGGGGTCTCTGGCTATGTTAATGCTGGTATTGGGTTTGAGTTTTTTTAAATACGAAGTACTGAATGCTCAGCATTATTAGCATCATAGAATAGTTTAGGTTGGAAAAGACCTTTATTGCTCATCTTGCAAAACTCACTGGCCTATGGCTGAAGGTGATGCTTAGACAGTATCACAGATTTATGCTTTGTTTTGGTGCAGGTGGGAATGTGATGGCTTCCATCATAGAGTTTATAGCATCTTTATAATCCAAAAATACCATCAGTCTATGGCTCTGGATGTGTGGGACTGAATAGTTTGGTTCTTCTGGTAGACTTTGCAAGGCTTACAGTGGTGCATCTAGGGTTGGTTCTAGGAGGCAACAAGCGTTAAAAAAGTCTTCTGAAGATGTTAGCAGTCATTGAGTTTTATTTGGTGTCAAGGTTAGAACTGAGAGCAGGATTCACGTTTGTGAGATGGAGAGGTGAAGAGTTAATTCTATTACTGGGTCATGCCAGATAATCATGTGTAGAACTGGAGAATGGTCACTGAAAAGACAGATGTAGAGCACTCTGTGGGGTAGGGTTCACTTGGGGTGTAATTAAGGTTATGCTTTGGCTTCATTTATTGTTCAGATCAGTCAGAGCTACAAATGTTAGATATTTCTGGATGACAAAAAATGACTTTTGGAGGAAGGCTGGGGCTCCAATGGCAGTTTCAGGGGTTATAGTTAAGTTTGGGGTCAGAGTTTGGCCTTTCCTTAAGGTGATGGACAGCTGGATTGGACAACTAGGCTTTTAGCTGTAGAAGGAATATTTCTCTGACCTAGGTTATGAGCTGGTTTTGTAAGAGAAGACTGGTTTGTGTCTTTCTGTGGCCTGCAGCTAAAGTGGAGGTTATGGTTAGTAGGGCCTGATGGAAAGTAGATACCTAAGTGGCAGTTTAGGGTCAGGACTGGTAGCCAGAGGGGAAGAGCTCACTCTTTTTTCAAGCTGTGATATCTTAGGACTCTAACTATACCCAGACATCAGGTTAGTATAATAGACAGCAGGGCCAGAAGAGCAATGTTTAAACATGCAATACAAAAGGCACTGTGGACTAAGATATGGGCTTGTGCCGGGAGGCAAGAATATTTTGTGCTTCTCTACAACCTGCATGAGGGTTTCAACGATACAATCAAATTTAAGCTTGGAAACAGCAGAGCCTGAAATACTAGTTTGACTATTTGGAACCTTACAGGTGCCATCTCTAGCAATCAGGCAGGTGTAGATTCTGTATACTCATAATCCAGTCTGTGACTATACCAGATGGAGTTTGGATTTTTGAGTACCAGGCCCTTATGAGTTTGACTTAATCCAAGAATATGCAGACTGCCTGGGATGAAGGGCTGTGCAAGAAATGGAGAACAGTCTTCATATTATTTCAGCCTCTCCCAGACGGCTATACACACATATATAAATGACTCATTTGTGTGTGTACTTTATTTATTTTCTGTGTTTGGGTAAAGGGCTAATAATCTGCCTTGTGCTAGGGCTGGTAGAGTTACTAACAGCAGGACCTGAAGACATATATTCATGGCTATGGACTTAAAGGCTTGATCTCGTACAATGAGGTCTGTTGCTAGAAGGGGAGAATAGCTTACAGTTTGTTTGTTTTTTTTCCAGCTAGGACTCTCTGTGTTAACACTAAAGCCTAACTTTGTGGGTGGAATGAAGTTAAAGTTTTAGTATGTAGAAGTATGTACATTTAGTATATAGGACTAGCCTAAGCCAAAGTCTTGTCAATGAGCTTGGTAAACCACTCAAATTTAGAATGAATAGTAGAAAGGAATTGTTTCCCCATCACTGTTGTCCAGTAGCCACACGCTAACCACACTCCTAATGCTAGTTCTACCAAGAGACACATCCCAGTAACAGAGGTATTCATAAGGAGTTTGCTTCCTTTTGGTACCAGTCCTTATCCTAATCTGCTAGGCCTGACAAGATCCAAGTCTTTCAGTCTTTGCTCTCTATAACCCAACCTTAACCATAAACATAACCACAAGCCTAGCCACAGGCTTAATAGTAATAAACAACTTATCCGAACAAGGAGAAAGATTATAGTTTCCTATTGGTAGCCGTCCAGTCCACAGGTGTTTCAGTATCTGTAAATCAAATTAACTCTTCAGTTGAATCTTTGTTTAATTATATAGTCCAGAGCTGCCTCTTCCCTTTAGTTCTCCTTTGAACTCAGAGTGACATAGAAACACATGCCCCTACATCTCATCCTCGGTCATTGAACCTTGCACCACTAAACTGAGATCTTCATCCCCTTTTCCATAACTCTCATCCCCTCGCCAGTCATAATCTTAGGCGTAAATCATTGTTCAAGAGACACAAAAATCAGTTTAGCTACCGAGATAGACTTGTCATGACTAACCTTAAGCCAGTTTCTCTTTTCAGTATGAATCTCCATCCCACTCCTCTGCTCATGGCAGATCCATGACAAAGCTGTTCCTGTGCTCCGTAACTGTAACCCTAAGGAGTACCCTCACCTTTCTTCACAGGTGTTTCAGAAGTCTGAAACTAAAGGAAAAACAAGCAGGACCCAGAAAATGTCCTAGCAATTTGATACTTCCAGTCCAGAACCTCACATCTAAGCCCATCCTGAACTTAGACTTGCCTAGGGCTGGAGAGATCCCTGTTACAGCAAGAACAATTTAATTCCAGCATTGGCCCTTATTCTGGCTCAGTGTGCCTTGTATTTTACTTTGACAGTCAGTTGCCTGAGCTTTGCAACACTATCTCCAGCACGAGTTCTAATTGTAAACCTAACAGTAGCCCAGAAATATCTACTGGACAAGAAAAAAAATGTATAAGCTCTTCTGTCCTTCTCTTGATCATACCTGCTTTCCATACCAGTGGACCATGTAGAAATGAGCCTTGCCTCCACTGCTGCATATATTCATGTCTTATCTCTGTTCTGGCTCATTCTCTTCCTGCCATACAAGTGACACCATGGTTGCTGCCCCACCTTTCAGTTTGGTCTTTGGCCAAAGTCACTGTGTGGGAGAATGGTGGGCTTAATCTTACAAATACAGCAGCAGCTGCAGGAACACGTACCAGATGAACTGTTTGCAGACCTCCTGGATATCCTTTTGTTTCAGGAAGAAAATGTGGACAATGAGTTCCTGTGAATCTTTGAGCCCATGGCTGCTTTGCTGCTGGCCAGCTGGAGGATCTGGGCCTGGGAGAGAAGTTTGGTCTGGTGGGACCACATTGTCCTTGAGACAAGGTATGATCAGCAAGGAGTGCAAAACTGCAAAGGCCACAGGCAAGTCTCCTTGCTGGCATTACAATTTCATTGTTACCGGTTGAAGGCTTGAGATCTGTGTCTGTGCTCCAGACCCTGTAAAACCTCACAGCCACTGTCTGTTGAGCAGGCGGGGATAGGCAAATCCACTCTCAACAAAGTTGTGTTAAAGATCTCTGAAGCTATTGTCCCAACTTTACTTCTGGGTAATGAGTATGAACTCATCCAGGCGTTTGCTTTCCTTGAGTTCTTGGAGAATACTGGTGCTTTTCATGGGAACCAGTCCAACTGGTGCCTAGCTGGGACAGGCAGACCTGTATCAGCCTCCACGTATGCCGCAGCCGCCATGGCTCACCAGCTGGGCCATCCAGATGAGGAGAGAGCTGCCAGCTCTGTGGGGAGGGGGCAAGTGAATCCCTACAGTGGAGGAATAGTTGTGGTCTACCATCGCACTTCAAAGTGCAAATACGGCGACACAAAGTCACCAGTCTGCTAGTGTGTAACTTGAGTATCAACAGCTATGGGACATGTTAGATTAATTTTGTATCTGTTACAAATAAGCAAAACTGTAGTTAAATGACAGCTGATCAGATTTTACACATCACCATAGAGCATCCCAGTTTCTTGTGTTGTTTCTCAGGTCCTAGCATTGCTCCTTGACCTTGGATCCTGATCTCTCTTTGGTTTTCTTCTCCACTTGTTTCTCCTCATCAGTTGCTCCTTACAAGCTTCTATGTGCTATGCAAAACTGTTTTTTACATCCAGTCGGAGGTTTTATCACATCTACTATGAATATCTTACTCTCACTCAGCATTTTTTTTAACTTCCTACAGTCTCTGAACCGCCTCCATCCAGTTTATATTACTGAGCTAGGTTAAATACAAGCAAGACCTTTTCTGTTACAAGGTCAGCTTTTTCTCAGGTCCTGGCATAGTAGTTTATCTGGCCAGGTTGTTTTGGGACCCACAATATTATCTGAATAACAATGCCTCCTATTGCGGCTTGTGATGTGCTGCTGAAACCTGTTTAGGAATCTCCAAGAACAGACTGCCCTGCAGACCTTGGTGCATTAGCAAGGCAGAATTATATATCCACATGTCAGCTTTAAAGGTTGGAATATGCTTGGACAGGGGGCCTTCAGGTTTGTTTTGTCTGCAAGGAGCACCAGAGCTGTGTGCAGTGTAGCCCAGTGCATAGTAAGTGGGAATGATTAGAGGATTAACTTTAAAAGGACATTGTGGCTCTGCTTTAAAAAGCTATTGTAAACTCACACAGTAATATCCCTAGACCTACTCCAGTAAGCCCTACCTGGACCAACACAAATATAAGCCACTCCCCATCCTGATAATGCTGCTACTTTAGGGCAGCAGGCAATACCTGTGCAAAGCATTTGACACTGTCCTGCACATCCTTGTCTCTAAATTGGAGAGAGATGGATTTGATGGATGGACCACTCAGTGGGTAAGGAATCAACTGGATGATCACACTCAAAGAGTTGTAGTCAACGGCTTGATATCCAAGTGGAGACCAGTGACAAGTAGCACTCCTCAGGGGTTGGTATTGGGACTGGTGCTGTTTAACATCTTTGTCGGTGGGCAGTGGGATTTAGTGTACCCACAGCAAGTTTGCTGATGCCACCAAGCTGTATGGTGCGATCAATATGCTGGAGGGAAAGGATTGACATCCAGAGGGACCTTGACAGGCTTGAGAGGGCACCAAGCTGTATGGTGCGATCAATACGCTGGAGGGAAAGGATGACATCCAGAGGGACCTTAACAGGCTTGAGAGGTGGGCCTGTGCAAACCTCATGAAGTCCAACAAGGCCAAGTGCAAGGTCCTGCACAGGGGCTGGGGCAATCCCAAACACAAATACAGACTGGGTGGAGAATGGATTGAGAGCAGCCCTGAGGAGAAGGACTTGGGGGTGTTGGCTCATGAGAAGCTCAACATGACCTGGCAATGGGCGCTTACAGCCCAGAAAGCCAACTGTATCCTGGGCTGCATCAAAAGAAGCATGGCCAGCAGGTTGAGGCAGCTGATTCTCTTCTTCTACTCTGCTCTCATGAGACCCTGGAGTACTGCGTTCAGCTCTGGGACCCCCTACATAAGAAGGACAGGGACCTGTTGCAGTGAGCCCAGAGTAGGGCCATGAAGATGACTGGGCTGGAGAACCTCTCCTTAAGAGGACAGGCTGAGAGAGCTGGGATTGTTCAGCCTGGAGAAGAGAAGGCTGCAGGGAGACCTTATAGCAGCCTTCCAGTACCTGAAGAGGGCCTATGAGAAAGCTGGAGAGGGACTTTTTACAAGATTAGATATAAGGAAGAAATTCTTCACTATGAGAGCGGTGAGGCACCAGAACAGGTTGCCCAGAGAAGCTGTGATTGCCTCATCCCTGGAAGTGTTCAATGCCAGGTTGGACAGGGCTTTGAGCAACCTGGTCTAGTGGAAGGTGTCCCTGCCCATGGCAGGGGGGTTGGAACTAGGTGATCTTTAAGGTCCCTTCCAGCCCAAACCATTCTATGATTCTATGAGTAAACCTACCTCCTCCATCTTCCACACTCTACATTTTCAACCTTCCCTAACTCATTAGCAAGAAGGGAGCATTAGCCCTCTCATCCCTCCTGTGAACAGCAGCAGTTTTCTCCTGCTTCTCATCCTAACTGCCCATGTCCCTGCTGTCCAGCCCCTGTTACTTCACAACAACCCATAGGCACATGAGCCCTGCTCCCACCTGAGCTAAGCTTTAGTCCTCACACACAGGTCTTACTCTACTCCTCGCAATTTTCAGATCTGGCTGCAAACTTTGGATCCTACTGTCAGTAACCCTAAACCTTGCTCAACTTAAAAGCTAAAATTAAACCTTCCACCCCATATGCTATTCATATCACTTTCTCCTTACCATAAATAAAACTATTCACTCTCTGCTTTCCTAAATAATGAGTCTTAACCAAGCCCTAATCCCAGTGCAAGCAGTAATCCTGTTACCCCAGCATGATCTGGTGCTGGCTTTATGCCAAACGACTGTGAATCTTTTTGGAGCCTGGTGTTTTAATTTTTTTTTTTAAAGTGCACTGTAGGCCATTGTATTCAGCACTATTTTTTTCTTGTTTTTTCTTATTCTCTTACTGATGAGAAATAATGAGCAAATGAACAAATGAGCAAATAAAACACATACGTGGTCTGGGCTAGCAGTCAGGTTATGGCCATGGCAGGGACTAAGGGTTGGGGTATTTTATCATTCAAGGCCAACAAAACTAGAATTTAGGGGTGGAATTAGGTGTCAAAGTAGGGTGGAAAGGTTTGTCTTTAACACCAGCTCTACAGGTGGCTCTGGGCAGTGCTGGGGGTATTCTGAAGTTTGCATTTGAAGTTAAGCTGTTATGTGCTGAAGAGATTGGTTTGCTGCTGGATCCTACAGAGCCTGCACGGGTGGTCCAGAAAAGGCCCTCCCTGCAAAGATACTGCTCACACCAGCACCCAGTGCTCTCCTGTGAATAATGAAAGGACCTGGTATTTCCTTCCTTTGGTCTAGTTGGGGGGCAGTTCAGTCAGAGACCTGCTGTGCCTGGCATACCCCGGGGCACTGCGGTGGACAATTGGGACTGGTGGCAGTGGGCAGCATATGGGTTCAGAACCCACCACAAACCCCACTGCAGTGTTTTTACTGCAGAAGCTTGTCTGAGAGCAGACGAGGTGAATCACAGAATCACAGAATGGCAGGGGTTGGAAAGGACCTCAGGAGATTATCTCGTCCAACCCCCCTGCTAAAGCAGGTTCTCCTAGAGCATGTTACAGAGAATACCATCCAGGTGGGCTTTGAATATCTCCAGAGAAGGAGACTTCACAACCTCCCTGGACAGCCTGTTCCAGTGCTCTGTCACCCTCAGAGTAAAGAAGTTTTTCCTCATATTCAACTGAAACCTCTTATGGCCTTTCCTCATAGGGGAGATGCTCCAGTCCCTTTATCATCCTTGTTGCCCTCCTCTGAACTCTTCCTAGGAGTTCCTCATTTTTCTTGAACCAGGGAGCCCAGAACTGGACACAGTACTCCAGGTGGGGTCTCACCAGGGCAGAGTAGAGGGGGAGGAGAACCTCCCTCGACCTGCTGGCCACAGTCCTCTTAATGCACCCCAGGATACCATTGGCCTTCTTGGCAACAAGAGCACACTGCTGGCTCATGGTCAGCTTGTCATCCACCAGGACTCCCAGGTCCCTCTTGGCAGAGCTGCTTTCCAGCAGATCTGCCCCCAGCCTGTACTGGTGCATCTCCTTTGAGAGATGTAGTAACCAAGATTTTAACTCACAGAGAATGAATGTTTATGCCATGGTAGTGTCACCAGTGAAATGCAGGCTTTAATAGTCTTATTCCCACAAGGGCTGAAGGAAGTTAAGGTACAAGTGCCTCCTTCATCATCCCTGTTAATCTAAGTGAGCACCTGAAACTCACATACCATGCTGGCAGACCTGAACCAGCATAACAAGTTCTACTTAGAGTTGCCATAGCATGTTGTTTCACCTAAAAAACAACAGAACCTTGAAATTTGCTTGATGTGGCAAGAGGCTAATTTTGCTGAGCCAAAGGGCCTGAGGATAAGCAGGAGTCCCACGACAAAGATAAAGCGGCATTTGCAATGATGGAGGTCCTTAAAAATAGTCGCCATCCCTGCTGGGATTTGTATAAGAAAAATATTATACAAACATACCAACGTGATACCTTTAAAAACTGAATGTAAGTCTTGTTGAAACATGTCATACTGGCAAGCCTAGAAAATGAATTCAGTGGTTATGTAGGGCTAGCAGCGATTTATTTACCACAATTTACTATGCAGGCCTGTGTGAAGGCTGAATTCATCGCGGTGGGCTTAAAGGTGGACTGCCTGCATCCCACGAGCAGTTGGATTTTACTGAGCGATGACGAAATCGAGGATTTAAAAGGCAACTTCCGTTCAGGGTTTGTTTTTTTTTTTTTTTAATATTTGTATTTCCGAATCTCTCAGCTGCTGCTGGAGAGAGGGTAGAAGGGCCGTGCTGTGTGGCTGGGTTTCAGCCATGTGCGGGGTGTGTGGCTGTGTCCCAGCCTGAGACATTACATACAGTGTCTAATCCCGTAAACCATAAAATCTCACGTGAATAGCACCATTGATGAAGCTTGCAGGTAAGGGCTGCTCCTGTGAATGACTGCTTGAAGGACCCAGCCCTCTAATTTCAGTCTGAAGGAAACTTTCCTAGCTGTGTTTTGTGTAAAAACACCTAAAAATCAGATCCTAATAACATTCCTGGCAGACTTGCTGCTGTGGTGTAGGAGGTATTGCTGATATTTAGCTGACTGCTACGACCATGAAAAATGATGAACGGATTAAGGCCCTGGCCAGGCTCCCAGCAGAGCTGATTGGTTGCACTGGGAGCAGAAGCCGCTCCCAAATGTTGGTGAGGCTGAACCCTGGGACTGGGGATAGAAGACCGAGACAATCTCTAAAAACCCTGTGAAATGCAGTGAAGTTGGCCTTCCAGTCTCCATCTTACGCCCAAAGGAGAAGAAGGTGGGAGGCAGGGAATGGGGAAAGACTGTAGTTAATAAACTTGTGTTAATGATGTGAGTCATTCCTCCAGTGTCTGCAAAGAAGCAGTTAATTTATCTGCCAGGAATAAATTAACACTGTAACTGCTTTGCCAGTCTAATTACCTTGTGAGCTGAAAGGAAATGAGGGCTTGTTGTTCCTTAATAGCTTTTTCTTCAATGAACTGCTTCAAACATTTGCACTAAAAATAATGGAGATGAGGAGCTGTGCGTGGAGCGAGATTTGTGTTTTGCTCTAAGTAGCAGGGTTTGTTCATTCTTCCAGAAACTAGAGGGAGGACAGTTTGGTGCCCTAAGCTAAACAGATCCATTAGATATATGTGGCAGACGACTGTTGCCAGGGAAGATACTTGGAGAGAGAGTCTTCTTCCTTGCCAAGGATGCTCTGTTCCATACAAGGAAGATTTCATTCTCCTAAATATTTCACGCGAATATGAACTTATTGATCGTTCAAGCCAACAGATATGTAGTCTTTTTTTTTTTTTTCCCCCCATTCAATATCTTCTTTTGTGCAAGGTAATTCACTTCATGTAACCATTTGGACTCAGATTCCAATATAGTACTAAATTTTTTGTCATTAAACACTTTTTCTAGTGCACCTAAGGAAGGGAATAGTAAAACCAATATAGTCTTGGGAAACTGAATACGAGGGTTCAAGATATCCAAAGCTCAAATTCTGTGTCTATTTGCTCTTCTCAGGAAGTTTCAAATGATGCCAGAAGCATGGGTGTGGATGCTAGCTGTGGAATATGATCCTGGCTATAGAGTATGCAACTTGGTTTGAGGGAAGTTGACAGGTAGTCGTTTATCACACAATAACCTTATTCCTAGACATTTCTCTGGGCAGAATCAAACTCCTTAGTATGGTTATAAAGACCTAAGAATGATGAATTATTATCAAGACCTCTGCAGGCAAGTATTGTGGGATTTAATATTTTAGGCTGAAAATCTCCCAGGATGAAAATGTCACAGAACTGAAATGTTGCAATGTAGGTAAAGGAGAGATGAGCTTACTTGGAGGCAATGGCTGAAGAAGAAAAAAATCAAGAAACACACATTGGGAATATTTGTACCTGCAACTCCCCACTCAAAACCAGTATTTACTGTGAACAGGCTTTCAGAGACAGTCTAATGTGACAGTTGGTTGGATTAAGTGCCAATTATTCATTACTTAGTCACCGAAATGTCTAACAGTGCATCAGTTTCTTAGCAATGGTACAGCTGGTTAGAAAAAAACCAAACCAATGGAACACCTACCCAGCAGAATTTATTGATTTTTGTCAAAATTCGAATGCTATGTGGAGATGGTTCTGATTCAGTGGAAGCCACAAACACATATTTTCTTCCAAGACCACTGTGCTTGTTGCAGCTCCTCTGCCTTAGGCTGCCTCTCCAGGGGAGCTCCTGGCCAAGTGGTCCCTAATGCTCATCCTGCAAAATCAGTCCTGGCAAATCAAAGGGGTGGACGGGGAATAATGGGCTTGATTGTTTAAATTTGGTTTAAATGAATGAGAAAGTGCTTGGGTAGGA
>NW_009258268.1:617536-637527 GCF_000687185.1 Egretta garzetta
ACCTCTTCTACTTCTATGGCCGGGTCTGGTGAGGACACCCAGAAGTCTGAGTGCCTGTGACTCTTGGGTCCACATGAACCAAGCTTCCTCTTGTCTCTTAACTCCATAGAGCTTGTTTTCCTGGTTCTTCTGGCAGGTACCCCATGGCAGGGCTTGAGGGTTTCCAAGCTCCACAGCTCTGGGGCACTTGACCAAGCCGAGGCTCTTTGGTGGTATTCGGTGGGGATATTAAGTATTTTTCTACTGACAGAGAGTTTTGAATTCTGCTGGAGACAAAACTGCTTTGAAAGGCTGAAGTCTTCTGCCCAGAGGAGTTTCATCTTTTAAGTTGTCTCTGACTGTTTCAAAATTATAATTACATTTTTGCCTGAAAGTACATGAAAAAGCAGGCTCAGAAAGTGCTGAAGACTGAGATGTAGAGGTGGTTCCTGTGCAAAATGGGTAATCCTATTAGCTGGTGCAGGGTTACTGGAATCTGAAAGGATGGTGAATTTAGTTTGGCAACTTCTTCAGGAAGAAATAATTTCAGCAGGCTTTTGAAAACCTTATGAGCATTTAGAGCAGCCTCTACCACCACCCTTCTTCCCTTGTTATGACTCCAAAGTAGAAATAGCAGGATAGAAGAAGGTTCAGTACGCAGTAATCTTCACAAAACCTGCATGAAGAATGTACTTTGGGGTAAAGAATTGAATGTAAGCAATAGAGAAGTAGTTTGCCACAAAATGGCTGGAAATACAGTTAGGGTACTGCTCTGAATTGCTTTCTTACTGAAGGGACTGTTTGAAATACGGACCTCTCCGGTGCTATGACAGTAAAGCAATGAGTCTTCCACACTGTGGTCAGGTAGGGTGGAGATGCTGCTCAGGAAAGCTGCGCAGTTTCTTGTATGTCTGTGAAGCATATGGTTTCTGTATGAAGACAGCAGTATGTCAAAAACAAGGAATTCTGTAGGTGTTAAACATTTGTCAGAAAAGCAATCAGGCTACAGAAGAATATTTTATCCTCAAGTCCTTTACTGGTGACACTAATTCAGAAGATGAAATATCCAAATTTTGAAATTTGGATTTAACGGATTTGAAAATTTATGAGTTTGGGGGTAAAATTACTTGAATCTTGTAAAGAATTGCAGAAAGTACTATATAACTGAGTCTTTACTTAAGACTGTGCTTTCAATCTGTGTTTAAAACCATTAAATGCTGTCACCTAAGAAAACATGTTAGTCTCATAATTGTATAAAAACACTGATCTTATTTAATGTGTTTTGCTTTCATTAATTTCTCTTCCCAATTCTTGATTTATGTTCCTATAAAACAGGTTTTTATATACTTTCTAAAACAACATTTGTTGATTTCAAATCATTTGGCCAGGATAGACTAAGGGATCACAGGAAAAGTAAGGTTTTTCAATGGAGAAGAAATTTGTCTGATGGATTTTCTGTAAGAGAACCAAAATGGCCCAAGAAAGCAGGGGATGAAAACTTTGCTTTGTAGTTAAAAAAGTTTCTTTTTCAAAGGTTTTGCTTCTGAATGCAAATCTTTTTAATTACTAGAATCTGAAGATCTCTGGATAGATATACTGAGTTTATAAAGTGGTATATTTATAGGGTCAATTGTTAAATGTTGGGTGCTGGAAAAACTTCTTTCCTCAGCTGCAGCTTCACATAATCTAAAACAATTATATAGGCTTGAATGAGAGGAAAGACTGACATGTAGGTCTCTTATTAGGCATGACACAGAAGCAAAAAGCCCAGGGTGAGTTTCTGTGACTCCCTTGTGATGATCTCCAAGTGTCATCACTGTATGTCACCAAGAAACATTTGCCACTAAACCAGGGCAAGGAAGCTCTGGAGAACCTCATCTGGGTGTTGTGCTGGGAGCTGAGAGATGTCTCCTTGTCCTTTTTGGAAGAGGAGGTTGTCCTCCAGGTAACAACGAAGGATCTCCATGTGGTCCGCTGCAGTAGTTCCCTTCCGTCAGGAGAGACTGGGTGGGGACACCTTTGTATCCACTCTCACACCAAGATGGGCATCCAACAATCAGTGCTTTTGGGGAATGAGGGCAGTAAAAAAAAAATTTGAATGAAACTAGAAGATAATGTTAGTAAAGTTGGTCAAAACTCAGGAATTTATTACTGCTCTCTACAATATTTGTGGCATTGTGCCTGGCACAACGGTTTTAACAAGAAACTTTTATTACCTCGTGGTGACAAGCATTATAATAGAGAGTTCTTCAGCCTAGAAGGTGGTCATAGAAAGCTTTAGTGCTAAAACTAGAAGAATTATACCAGAAATAAAATGCATAAGGCCATTGAAAATGCTTACACAAGCATGAGTGCTTATTCAGTTATAAAAAGCTTTTAATTTAGTAAAATACCTGCCTTTTAGGAAAGGCTGGAATTCATATAAAGATTGCTCTGGGATTTAAAGTCTATTAAAAAGACTTGTGAATAATTACTTGCAGTAAACATTACTGACCTCAACTCGTAAGGCCTGATGTACATTGGCTTAATGTTCCTAATAACAGGTCTTAAAATCCACATTTTTCTACTTTCAAATGTCCATAATATCCTGAAAAATGAAGCCTTAGATTAGGACTTTGTTGGATTAAGATAATCCAATATGTGCTTTAAAATCTGCATGAATCTTACTATAAGAGGACAGCTATGTTTTTCCAGAAAAGCACTACAGAAATATTTGAAAAGTTTTCAAAATTAATGATGCATTTTGGAAGACAGAAATAATCTGGAGTCTTGCTTTCTTAAGACCTCTGAAAAAAATTGATTAGTTTTTCTTCTTTTGGCTTTTCCTTTCTTCTTTAGCATCGTTTCCCTCTTTGCTCGCAGAACCAATGGTGCTGTGCAAAGATAGTTGTAGGGTATTTGTGTGTCTTTAGCTCAGGGCACAGGCAGCAGTTCTTGCAGTGCATGGAGAGAGCAGAGCAGGACAACCTGGCTGGCAGGACCCTGGGATGGAAGGCTACCACTCAGCCAGGCTTTATGAGTATGTGGCACTTCCTCTGTAACACAGACAGAGAGGGAGAGCGAAAGACAAACCCCTTAGAAAAAGGGACTGTGGTGCTAACTGCCAATGTGATTGTCCTGCCTGAAGAATCGTGCAGGCCGCAGGCATCCTCAGCGTCCAGCAAGCATGGGGAAGGTCCCTCACATGCAGATGGCAGGTGACAGATCAATGAAGAGGTTGGTTTTGAACCTCATAAGTAAGCGGGTTGACCAACCCTCGTACACACAGCTGAACAAAAGACAGAGCTGCGTGACAGAAGGGCTTGCAGGCTCTGGTAGGGCTGACCTGGGCTCAGTGGGAGAAGGTGCTTCCGTGTACCAAGGGTGAGTGATCAGCCACTGCTTATCTTCAGGGACATACTTTGCTCCACTTCTTTGTGGTGTGAGAGTGGACAAATCAGCCTATTAAACTCTAAGGCATGCATTAGTCATGGGTTAAGGATCTATCTTCAGTGTGATCTGTCTTCTCTGAAGGCACTTGTCTTTAGTATGAGGGAGCCTTTGGATAAAATGAAGAAAATCTGTCTTCTAAAGAAAAAGCCATAGCTGAGGGTGACAGACTTTACCCAAGAAATTATTATATTACTTTATGCATTAAGTGTTATATACCCCAGGCAAAGAAAGCTGTGAGGAAGAGAACTTCTGAAAAGGTAGTGTTACTGACTCTGTAAATGTAATATGCCTTATTGCAAAAGTTAGTTCAGCATTTCACAAAGTGCGTTGTGCTAGAGTGTGATGGTTTGCCAATTCACTCAGGCAAGGCATGGAAACGTCTGCGCAGGAGTCATAACAAGGCCCTCTGGAAATGTTCATCTCGCAGCCTATAAATAGGTGAGGCCCCAGCCTATAAAGTGTTACTACGTCACATGCACTTTCTGAGAAGGGAGGGAAGTCATAAAATGAGGGTTTCATGACTTGGTTATGGAACTGGAAAGAGAAAAACATTGTTTTCAGAGCTGGGGAGAACTAAGCAAGAGTTCAGAAAGGACGTGAGGAAGAGGATGCCTTCAGAAGTCCTGGAGTGGAGGCTCCACGGATGTTGTCTGAAGGCTTGTGCTTGAAAGCTGAAGAGCCTGGCTGGGCGAAAGACAGAGAAGGGTTTTACTTCTCTGAAAGGTTCTCTGACTTTCTGTCACAGACAGTGTCAGAAGGCCGTGTGCCCCCTCCTTGTTGTGCCACCAAGTCCTTTGAATTTGATCAAACAACAGTTCACATTGCGAAGGATCTGAAATGTCATTAGTTCCACATGAAAGATACTTTACATTTACTTTCATCTCTAAGATAGCTATAACCTATGTAAAAGACTAGAACTTGTGATTATGCTTAAATGCTCAAGCTTCCGGGATCTAGGGGTGACTTTAGTCCCATTTTTCATGACTTAACTATTGACTAAATAGATTACATCCATGGCCTGCAGGCTGATTGTGAAACAAGACCAGTTTGAAATACCACTGACGTATCATCGGTTTGATTGATCTCCATGGATCATGACCGTGAGTACGATGATGGTAGCGTTTCCTCCAACATGTGCGCTCCTGCCTGTGTTGGAAAAAATGCTCTGCGTTGCCTTCCTGAGCAGAGGAATGACCTTGCACAGATCAGTTCAGGTGCGTGGACATAAGGTGTATCAGCACACGCAGAAAATACTTCTTTATGACTGATGGGGTAGTCTCAGATGTAAGAGGGCAGGAAAATGGAGTAGATTAGAAAAAATAATTGTAATATAGCTTCTACGAACAAAACTCAATAGGTTTTTAGAGAGAACAACAAAAATTAGCGTTGTAAAAGCAGCAAACAGCAATTGTACACTCATATAAATCTCTTGACTATGACAGCAAATTCAATAACATTTTCTACCCATTTCTGAAGCAGTCTAGCTTTTTAGAGTGAGAGCTTCATTTACTCTGAATAACATGATCCTTTTTCAATTTAGAAAACAATTAAAGACTGCAGCTAGTGATGCCTCAAAACCCTGGAAATATCCAAATGTTTCCAGCATTTATTGTTGGGTAGGTAGAAAAGAATTGTGTGCTCTCTAAACAAATATTTTCAAGACCTCAGTGAAACAGCATTATGAATATCTAAAAACGTAAAAATTGCACTACAGGCAGATGGTTTGAGCTTTACTGATGTACAATTGCTTCCAGTTGCTACAGCTAATGTTATTTAGAAGAAGATGCTATTTAGAATGTTATTTAGAAAAAGACATTTTGTCTGCAAATTAGTAGAGAATAAGAAGCAATAGTTGCTGCCAGCTACTTTTCTAGATCATAGGCAGCTTCAATCAGGGGGAAAATGTACTCCTGAAGTTGATATACCAAACCAAAAGTTGATTGCTTTTCTGCAGATTCTAATAAAAAATCTGGGAATCATTCTGTCAACTGTCAATGCATGGAAATATTGAGGTACCCCCTAATAAGATGTTTATCTGTCTCGCCTGCAGTGAACGGGATCTTAAAATATTTCACAGCTCCTATAAGTTATTTCTGCACATTAGGTAAGTCTACAATAATTAAACTTTGTTTATGAAAGATGATGAAGAGACTCTTTCAGTAATTGCATAATGCTTCTCTTTAACAGCATACCAATGATTTATGATAGCCTTAAAATCAAAACAATCACATCTTGGCTGTGATCTGTTGGAAGAACTGCTATAAATACATTGGATCATTAAAGAACTGATGATAAATATTTTGGTTTTAAGTACCCCTACAGAAACACAGTAAGATACAAACACATTTTATGTGATGGTCTGTACTGGCTTCTGGTTTCAGAAAACGATTGTCTTTTAGTTTAATTCAACCTCTTTCACTGGAAAAGCAGAGTAGAGTTCAGGCAATTCGACTGCTTACTAGAGCTTGCAGACTTGACAGAAGGTTGGACACTGCATTGGTGTGAGGGGTATTGTGTACTGAGAGACCAGGGAGTGTGTCTTCACGTGCTATGGGATTTCAGAAATGGTATAATTTTCTATCTGTAAAAGCTCATTTTCCTGGTGACTCAATAAAGTCTATAAATACTACATTCATATCTGCTCCCGACGTACTAGCTGGAAGAATATTTCCCTTGGGTAAACTGACTTGGACGTACTGTGGAAAACTGATAAATAATGGTTGTACTGAGCCTAACTTCGAACTAATTTATATTGCATGTATAAGGAATGGATTTTTTTAAAAATCTAAAATGGATAAATATTACTTCAAGTAATAGATAATTGTATTTGAGTGCATAAAATGTACACTTGCCATAGAAGTACCTGATCTTTTGAGAAACATTTTCCTAAAGTCCCTCTTAAATTAAACTTTGTCAGTGAAAAAGACTTTTGCAAAGAGGAATGAATAGTTTGTTCTGTCTGGGGATGGATATGACAAGAAAGACATCTCACCTTACAACAAGGTTAGGCAATGGGAAAAGCTTTCCAATGGTAAAACTTAGTGAAGTAGTGGAGCAGATTACCTGAGAAGTCCATCAAAATTTCTAGACTTCCCGTGCAGAGCAGATTAGACAAGTATCAGGAATTAAATACATGTACTGGGTTTAACTCTGCAGGAGGGCTGGTAAATTATTTCCTGAGATCCTTTTAGCTTTGTTGCCTTCTTTGGCCTTCCCTCCACGCTCCTTCCCCCCCCCAGTAGGTTGGTCTTCAGTCCTTTTCAAAATAATGAGCAAGTCTTTATAGAAATCCCTGAAAAATCTGTGCCACCTGGGTTATAGCCCTGAGGTTTCTGTGTCACTAGCAATGAGTCAACTATTAAACCATGCAGTGAGGCACCTCATGGAGCCAGTGCTTGTCAACGCTTTGTTCACAGACACGTTTGCCTCTCGCTCTCGGGCAAAAATCCTGGAAATCCCCAAATGTGGGCTTCCCTCCATGGTGCGACTGTGGAGTCAAAGCAACTTTAAAAGTGCCCTTCACCCTCTGGAGGCAAATTGGGCAACCACTGGTGGTTTATTCCCAGGGAAAGTAGATTGATAAAACCAGCCTTTAATGGCCATCTGGGTTAGCCAGGATTATTTCAGCTGCCCCTTAAATATCAAAAGAAATATGTATGCCAGACAGTTACGTGGAGTCTCACATGCCCTTCTTAAAGAACTTGTCTTCGTGTGATTTTCATTTCAAGCGGAGAAGTGCTCATGGCTGACAGTCGCTGTCTCGTGTTGAGATGCTCACCGTCTTTGGCACGATGTCGTTCTCAGAGTCATGGTCTCCCGCCTCAATATCAGATTTTAGTCCATTTCTTTCTCTCTCTCAAAGAGCACTCAAAAAAAAAGATGAGTAACTGGGTCAAGCATATTAATTTAAAAATACATTCTAAAGCATTTTTGTTATTCATAGTAATAGGTCCTCTGCTTCACCCACACTTCACCAGGTGGCACCTAGCTTTACTGACAGGGTTCTGCCAACTTTTAGTTATCTTATGATTTTCTGGCCACTTCAGCTTTTGAAATTATGCTGAGTGGCCTATAACTTTCTCAGATCGTACCTAGTGGCCTTCTATGGCAATCAAGTAATTCACTCGCTGACTTTGTTTCAGTGCTTGGTGCAACCGTGTTGCTATTTCTGTCGCATGTACCTAGTGACCACCACAAGATTGTCTTTGTTCCTTCACACTCTAAGCTAATTAATTCCCACTAACACTCGTTATGATAGTAACCAGCTGGCAAAGACAGCAAAAGAACAACCTCATTGAAAGCACCAGAATGAGTGAGAACAAATGAAAGTTTACTGATTGATTTATAAATGGGGAAATGAAAGTTAATTTATAATGTCTGGCTTAATCTCTAACTGAACATAGGCAGTAGCTTTCTAATGAGAACAAATATGCATATTAATATGAAAGTTAAAAAACATAGTACAGATGCTTAGGGATTTGTTGGTCGACCAGTCTGGCTTTTTTAGCCAGTGGCTCAAAACTAATAACAAAATAAGCATGTTATACAATGTTACGGCTGTGGGCCTTTTAATGCTGGCAGGGGAGCACTTAAGTTGATGAAGGAAGAAGTTGCTTTTGCCTTCAGACCGGCTGCAGGCTGTGGTGTGGGTAACACAAGGACTTGGCAACTGCTGTCAGTGCGGTCTTAATGGGAGGCTATGCCAAAGCAGAAATTCAGTTCAGTTTGGATTGATATTGTATTTTCTCTCCCTCCTGAACATTCCTACCGGAATCTGGCACTGCGTCTGCGAGGACAGACTCTGTCTAAAGGACTCGAGATACGTATAGGGATCAGTCAGATAAAATATAGGATGCAGAAACAATTCACTGAAAATGAGTTATTTGAACCACAGCCACATCAAGCCTTTCTCCTTCTTATAGGTAACCATAAATCTATAAAAATTAAACTATCCTTCCCTTCCCAAGTTTTGCCAAGAAGTTACACAAAACTTCCTGATCAGCATTTTTCTCAATGCTTTTCACAAGGCTTGGTGTTATAACTCATCTTTATTTAAGCCTGGAATAGCACCAGAAATGGGACTGAAGAATTGTACCTCGGTCATTTCAGAAGGCAATGTCTGACTCTCGCCCAAAGCAAAAGAAAAACTTCCAGAAAAAAAAAAAATTATTTGCAATGACTAGATCATTCCTTGTGACTGCAGCCGTGGCACGGGAGAGTATGGAACCTGCTCTCTCCTGGTGCCTCCAGAAGGGCGCACCATCCCGAAGGTGGGGGCAGGAGCTGGAGCTGAGGTGCCACTGTCGCCCTCAGCATTATCCCAGGGTGTTGGCTGGCCTTCAAAGGAGGGAATAATGCACTACCAAAGCAGATGGCAAAGCTCAGCTTCTCCTGCTCCGCTCCCCTACACCTCCTGCAGGTGTACCCGCATCCTTTGATATCCTTCAAATCAAAGGGAGCTGCTGAAAAGTCTGCCTAGGACTTTCTAAAATCCTCATCAGCAGTCCTTGCAGGCCAGGTAAGATTGATAGCTGGGTATGCCCCTGGTTTCATCTTTTTTTGATCAATACAATTGCATCGGAGGCTGCTGGTGCCCGGAGGTAGGGAGCTGGGTGCAGGACAGCGCACGCTCACACATCAAAATGAGCTGTGTGACCAGAATACAACAGCGTGGTGTGTTTGGGATACACAAACCCTTAGAAACAAAGGCTAACAGTGTTGAAAAGGATCTAATTGTGGAGAAGTACAAACCAAACAGCTCTGCAGCTCTTTGGAGGGTATGTTTTTAAGCCCTTATGTTTTATGAGCGATGCCTAGGCACGGTAGAAGCGGCCAGGATGTGAAAAGAACAAACAGTTCAATGTCAAGGGCAAATCATGCGGCTGCAAGTCAGCCCGCTTGCTTGCCGCACTAAAAGTGCAGCCAGGTTATGGCTGGAAATTCCCACTCGGGACATTGAATTGGAAACCATTTTGTGCTGAAAACAGTGGGGGCGTGGGGGGGAGACAGCCATTCGCTACAGCAGGGAAACTCCTGTGTTCTCAGGAGGGTTTCAAGAAGATGGAAAATCCGATTTTGGGATGAAGGTGAACGAGCTAAGGTACCCTGAGACTTCACTGCAGTCCACCAAAAACCTTGAGCTGGAGCCAGCTATTGACTGTAGTGCTCTGCCAGGCTGCCTGCCCCTGCCTCCAGGCTTTCCCTGGCAGCAGCTGCTCTCCCATTCGGACACCCCAGTCCCGCCGGCTGTGCCCACTGCCCCGCCGCCCCCGGGCAGCCCCCGGCACACGGGGGACAGTCGCAGGGGCACCTGGTCAGGCAAAAAGTCAGTGGCGACTTGCTGCCAAAGCCCGATACACATAGGCACATGCTGGCAGAGGAAAGCCAAAAAGGCCTGGGGAGGGTTTTTTCTGTAGAAGTACTCTTGCCCTTATTGCCTATTGTTGGCAAAAATATTCCCTGCACTCGCTTTAGCAGAGGATTGGCGATATGTAGCAATCCTTTTTTGACATTATGCTCTTCTCAGGGCAGCAGGACTCGCTTCTGGTTTCTCTCCCTGTTTAACAGTTAATGATCTGGAAAAAGAAAGAGGGGGTGAGGTGACATTGGCAGCGCTGCAGCTCCTGGGGGAGACGGGCTCTGTGCAGGAGCTCGTGCCCTGTCTGGACATCAGTGGCCAGTCGTGCCACACAGTGCGCCTGCCGGGGAGGCACATCTCTCCCTAGGGCCACCTAAACCAGGGTCTGCGCTGGTCCCACAGCACCCTGCAAGCTTGACTGGGAGAGCTAAGGTATGGTGGGGTGCTGGCACAACCCAGCTGGCAGGGCATGGGCTGGACATCCTGGGCAAAAGGGGCTGCAGCCAGAGACGATGGCAGAGGGATCTCTATGAGTGGGTAGCAAACTGGGAACAGAATTCAGGTGGTGGTAAATGTGGGGAGAGATGCCAAGGGAACTTGAACTATGGGTGTTGCAAATGTAAGCCTGTAAGAGCAGCCACACCAGGAGGTCAGCATTGCCCCTGGTGGCCCTGAACCAGGGTTGACACCTTTGTATTAGTCATGGCTGAACTTTTCTTCCAGGAACATGTCCCATTGTAGTAATGGGCTGGTAAAACTGCAGTGCACCATTAGGAGCTCTCGTAAGACTGCATTGCATGCTCAGAGAAGAAAAAGGCTATTAAGATGCCGTGGCTGCTGTCTGAGCAGGGACTGAAAACACTCCAGCCAGCAAGGTATCATCTTGTTGGCAGCACTGTGAATTGGACACGGCCCGGCCTGCCAGCCCATTTAGTGGAAATGGTCACACCACCAGTGTCTATACACTCATCTGTGAGCCTGGGGCTCACAAATGCCCTTTTTGCTGCAGCAAATAGTTTAAGCAGAAGTCAAAATGTTTTCTCATGGTAGGGACAGCAACAGCTAACGGTTGTGTCTCCTGATGAATGCACACGTGCGTGTGACACATCACCCGTGTACGTGTGACACATCACCTGTGTATGTGTCTGTGGGGGTGTGTGGGCATCATGTTGCAAGGAAGGGGCTGGTGCCCTGGGTACCACAGAGCTGATCGCCCTTCAGCAGGGCTCCAGGCATGGGGCTCATCCAGGACCCCCCCTGAGAGGAAGCTCCAGCCCAAACATGGCTCAGTCCTGGCATTTTTTGCCTTCATAAGAAACGACAGTAACAGCAGTGAGGAAGAAAGGGGCTGTACAAGTTGCTTTTGGTGGTAGATGCCTCTGTACATTTCCAGCCTTTGCTGCAGGTCTCGCCTCCCAGAGCAGCCCCGTTGTTCTCTGCGGAGGTACAGCTTCCCACAAACAGCACATCTACACGTGCCGGCCTGGACTTGAGGCAGAAGACAGGCAGAGAAAGATTTTGAAGGTTGAAACAGTAAAGGCTGATGATCGAGAGAGCAGCCCTTGTGCGGGATGCAGGCAGTGGCAGCTCTCCCCTGAAAATGGCCTCTTTCTGCTGATGGTGCAGGGTCAAGCATGGCAATGGGGATGTGGAAGGCTGCAAGAAAGCAGCAAATGGTGACTGTGGAGCTTGCTGCAGCAGCTAATAATTACCAGAAAAGTGCTAATTCAGATGAAATTAAGATACACTTAACGTAGTTGCTTGGTGAGATTGCTATCCATGTCATGGAGAGCCAAAGCTGCTTCAGCACCTGCAGGAAGAGCTGTCAGAAGCACGCTGGGTCCTGCAGTGAAACCCAAACCTGGACAGGTCCTGGGATATGAGAGGAAAGTCTTACAGTGCGATCACAGGAGTTCAGCTGGTCCCCATTATGTCCCTTATCCTTGAGACTGGGATGGGAAGGCAGTAATGGGAACTGCAGAATATCTGCTTTGAAGACGATTTCTGGACCAGGCTTGGCTTTATCTGCTATCCTGGACTTTCAGAAGATTTTCAGAGAGAAAACTATATATGTTCATGAAACATAAACAGCCAGCTGCTGTTTTAAAGTTGACAACACATCACGCTGCTCTGCTATCAAGAATGTCAGTAATACAGCAGGGTGATCAGAGCAAGGAACTTTACCTCCTGTCTTGGATAAAGATACCATCATATTATAATCACAGTTGTAATATTCTGATTCTTCAGTTTATAGCTGAGAGCAGAGTCAGAGGTGGCAAGAAAACATATTTCAGTTTTATACTCTCAAAAATATTTCCAGTATATTTATATTTTTTAGTTGGGTGGATTGCTGGAAGATGTAAGGCATTATTTATTCCCTGAATCCAAGTAAATGTGAAGCATTGATTTAAGAATAAATAAGCATTAATCCCTTTAGTCATTGCCACTTTAAAACTCACAGTGGCAGTGCTGCTCGGGGAAGGTGAACGATGTATTTTGTTGGCTTTTCAGCTGCACAGCAGAGAAGAGGAAGCTCTTCCTGCTCAAATTCTTGATGCTGCACTGCAAAATGATATGGTAATTGCGTCACGTGGAGTGCACGTTCACAAAGTCAGCAGCTCAGTTTTGCTTAGCTTGCAGCATGCAGTAGGCGCTTAGGGATGCTTTCCCATTTGCTGGTGGGATGGGATGTTTTGCACGGCAGCGTGGCTTCGGGACTTCAGTCTGGAGATAATCAGAAGATATCTGCATGGTATTTTCAATTAGACCTTCCCTTTCTGCTCCTTCAGCCAAATCATACGCGTACGTCCTCAGTACTGCTGTTGCTGGTTTGATGACAGTCCTTTTTGGTCTCGGTTTGTTCCTGTGAAGAACAGTTCTACTGCATTTTTTTGGAGGGATGATCAAAAAATATGGGTCCCCAGGCTTCAGAAGCACAAAAATGTCGTTGATTCAGGTGCTTCACTTTAGAAAGGTGAAACCATACCAATTCAGACTTCTCGATTTCCCTGTGTCTGTCCCATCATGTGAGACACCTTAGGTCAGGTTATTTGATCTGGAAGGGCAAAATGCTTGCACAACTGATCACGCAGGGGGAGAATGCGATGAGGACCAGGATGCCCCTGGGAAGGACCTGGGGCTCAGTGACCGGCGATGCTGCAGCGGGGCAAGGAGAGGCTGTGGCACAGTGCTGCTGCTGGGGGTACTGGTGGCACTGGAAGAGGAGCACAGAGCTGCAGCTGTCGGGCAGGTCTGATCTCTGAACATGGAGCTGAGCAGGCCTGGGGGATTCGGTGTCAGGTTCAGGGAAAAAAACTCCCTTACAGTGTGCGTGGTACTTGTTAAGTGATGAGCTCTTCACTTGCCGAGTAATTAATTCCAAATAACCATGATCCCAGTTCAGGAATGGCATCCGTGGAGGCTGCTGGGGACTGGCTGCATCCTCACTGCCTGTGCCAGCAGGTTTCCTCATGTGAGTGGTCCCCAGTAACTTTGGTAAAGGATGTGGCAAGGCAGGCTGATCTGAGCTGCTCTTCGGAAACCATTAAAAGCTTCAGGACAGAAATTGCCCTGTCTGTGGGCTGGCCATGGAGGAGGTAGGGAGTAATCATTGCTTAAAATGTAGCTCCAAAATGCAGGAATCTGTTCTAGTTTCACCTTCTGTGCTCCTGAGGACATGGCTACAGAGCACGGCTTATTCTGCTATGGCCTGTCATGGTAGGTAAAGTGGCACAAGCTCATTAATGTGGTACAGTGTAAAGCAAGCAAGGTTTGCAAAGAGAAGTAATAGACCTTGTTAGAAAAACCGGTGCAATGGAAAAAATGGAGAATATTTCAGATACTTAGGCCTTTTTGCTGAATGTCTGCTCCTTACACAACCGCAGATGCAGACATGGTTACTACAACACTGTATAGGTGCTCTGTAATACATAGCTGTTCCCATGTGGAAAAGGAAATACACACAAACTTACATACAACAGATAACAAGCCTTGCAGTGGGTTGTTGTATTTAAAAAATTAAATCATGCTAACCCTTCTCAATTCAGTTTGGCTTTAAATCAGGCTTTAAAAGCTTTAAGTTCCTCCTGCCACGTATTATTAACACGTGACTTTGCAAACAAGTCCAGATTCTCCATCTCCAGTCCTGCACAGCACATAAAAGCATAAGCTTTTTCATTGAAATGTAAAGCTAACCTTTTTTTTTTTGGTTGACAGACCAATTTACACAAGGCAGGTACACCCGGATGCTTGGTGACAAGCAGGATCTGAAGGTTGCTTCAAGGCTCCCAGCTGCCGTGACATGAGGTCAGGGCAGGCTGGAAAGTCCAAGCACCCGCTCTGAAAATGGATGAGTTTCTGCACACTTGTGAACACTATGTTCATACATTCGCTTTCCTGATGCTTCTTGTATATTCACTGTCTTATGTCGTGCCTGCGTTTCACGCTGTCTAAAAGGTCCGTGTTGCCAGTTCATTGATATGCCGTAGGAATTGCCAAGGATGAACCCGGAGGGTTTGGACCGCTCGCTGGAGAGGAAGCAACCGGCATACAGAGAGGGATAGTTTCGGTAGCACAATCAGTGATGAAACAGCTAAAAACCTTATTATCCAATGGTTGTCCCAAGCTTGGTGATCAGGCAGCCCATTGAAATGCATGAGGCAATTCACGCTTTCTGAACACCATTGATTTAGTCTGGCTGCCAACTTTGGGAATTAACGATGCAGCTATTTGCACTTATTTCATGTTTTCGTAGCCATAGATCTGGAGGCATAGCTCCAAAACCAAAACCAAGCCCTTAAATTCTGGAGGACTGGGGGATCCTGAGCTCCACCGAGTATTGATGAAAGAGTATAAAATCCTGGATGTCATTCAGCCATGCTTGTTAATGCAGCCTGTACCTTTGTTCTTGGTGGCTATTTTCTAGGCTTTTTTATTTATTTAATTAATTTTCTGTCTTACAACAGGCTTGCAAGGAAATTTTGAGACCTACAATAACCTTGCAGTGGTATTGGCTTTGAATTGAATCAAGTTTCTCTAGGCATTTGAAATAATGAGGTCATTAAATGTGCGTTTTGCATTGGGCTAAGCAAACTGAGTAAGAAGTGGTTACGAAGAATGCAATAAACGTCTCCTAAATAAGAAAATGCTTCAGATGTGGGAGGAAAAAACCTCCTGGCTTTTAAAGTGGCTGTATAGACAATAGTTCCTTTAGGACACTCAACTGAAAAGTTTCTTATTTGATGTCCCAAGAAGATGTAAGATCTCTCAGCACAAAATGCTGAGCCATTAGGAGATTTGGATTAGGAAGGAATAGTTTCTGTTCTGAGAGTAGAGAATAAGGCAGCTGAGATTTTTATTCTACAAAGACATATAAAGGGCTAGCAGCAGAGCATTGTGCTACTGTATTAGCAAGATGCAAGATCTGAAAGTGGCAAACACTAAATAAATAGGTGGAAGTGCAATTACTTTGAATAAATCGCTTTTTTTCGCTTTTTCTTTCACTATTTTTCTCACTTTCTTTCATTATTCTTGTTAAGTACTAATTACGCTACGATTTGTATTACAATCTGTAAGAATAATTGGCCCTGTTTTAAAGCACATCTTGTAAAAGGACCGTTTTACAAGGCGTTGACAGGAGATTGCTAAAGCCGTTCTCATTCCGTGTCCAATACATCTCTGATAAGACGCAGCACCGATTTCAAGAATTGGCTTCTGTGATTTTGATTATTTGTGCAGGATAACCATCCTGATGAAATTTTGTATCATACTAGAAATCAAAGGACAGGACTGCATCATCGATGCCTGAATTTATGCACAATAAAACAACTTCAACCTTTAACTGATCTCTGCTTTTTTTAATGCCACATTTCCTATACAACAATGAAAGCTAAGAGCAAGGATACGGATGCGCACAAAGAATTATTTTTGCTTTAAAAGTTCATTCCCATCTACTCTCCTCTGAGGTGCAAAACTACTCATGGGGGAATGTTTTGGGGTTTTTTTAAGGGGGGAGGGAGAGGCAAAGCAACACATGGTCAAGTATTAACTGGAGTAATGACAGAAACCACTTGTGCATGCTGAAGAAAGGCTGCGGGCATAAATTTGTTTGATGTCTCCTGCCTTTGGCTGGAAGCTCCTCTTCTTGGAGGGTTTCTGGTAAGCGGGCAGCCCCTGAGCTGGCTGGGGGGGAAACTCCGCTGCTTCGGAATCTTTGTGAGAAAGGGACCAACAGGGGAGAGTGTGGGACCTCCGGCAGCCCTGGCATCAGGAAAATATGAAAAGGGGAAACAAAGGAGCACCCATTTAACCCCAACCCCTTCCATGGTGAATAAAACCAACCCAAATGCCCAAGGACATGATAAGGAGAAATTATTCAGCTGTTTAACCAATGTGAGCATCCTAAATAATAAACAGAGGAACTGGAATTGCTCGTTTATGAGCACAAATTCAACAGAGATGGCATTGCTGGAACTTGATGGGAAATTTCTGGTGACTGAAATCTTTAAATCACTGGTTATAATCTCTTGAGAAAGGCTTAGTGGACAGAAGAGGATGAGAAATGGCACAGTATGACCAAAAAAAAAAAAGGGCATGATTTATTTACTAGTGGTGAATGACAAAGAAATGATCTCATGGATTGATTTCCCACCATGAAAAGTGCAAAATGGAGTATGGGTTGCTGCCTGTGAGAGAGCAGCCGGTTTTATGGAGGAACAGCTGACTGACTCCTTCAGCTACTCTCTATAATGTATAGGAGGAAAAAGAAAGTTGCGTTTTCATAGGGGACGTTAATCCGTATGACATATGCTGGCAGTCTCCTGCTGCCAGCACTGAAGCATCTTCAGAATCACTAAATAACATTCTTAATTTTCTTGCTTAAAAAGTATTGCACCAGAGACCAGGGAAACTCTAGACTAGACTTGTGCCTCAGTAGAGGGAAGGAACCACGGTACTAAAGCTTAGTGGTACAATAAATAAAAATAAATGTTCATAACTTGATTATATTTGTTGAAGGCAAATGAAATGCAAATCAGTAGCTCTAGCTTCACAAAGTGGAAACCAATTCTGAACTAAGTCAGTTGGGGGGAAAAAATGTAAATGATAATTGGAAAACATCTAGGAATATTTTACAGGTTCCCTAGTAAGCCATAACTGGGAAAAAATAAGGGTGCATTAATTTCATGAAAAACAACAACATCCTGGCTGGGGGGGAGCTGTTAAAATAAGCTAAATTGCAGCTAAACATTTGAAAATGTGTAACTTCCCTCCAGGAAACTGAGGGGGTCTGAGAGGCTGTCATGAGCGTCGGTGCAGCCACTGGGGAAGCCCCAAGGAAGGCGAGGAGGAAATCAAGGTGTTAAACGTGCTGGCATTTTGATGGACACCGCCAATCCTAACTCTGTTGGGTCTTAGTCACAGGAAAAATAATAGAAACCGTGATGGGGGGACAGGGCCGGTAATGCTTTCAAAACAATATAATGAGTGTTGAGAGACTGACAGAAAAACGTTTCCCATCAAACTGACCCAAGAGCTTTGTAATGTTGTTACCAGAGGTGGCTGATGAGTAGGGACCCGACAATGTTAGCCTTATAGAAACAGTTAGGTCTCTAAAGGCTATTCATGAATAATGAAACTCATTTTCAGATTTCAACCTCATGTTTGGAGGGTTCATAATGTTTCAAGACAGTCTCTTGCCAATGTTCCTTAATGGTAATTACAGATAAAGGCTAGTGCTTGCAGCAGATCCTAGGGAAAAAAGGCTTAAAAATGGGATAGATCAACAGAATAATTAAGCGGTATTTAGTCTTCTTGTCCCCCACCCATCCACTGTGCTAACTGATACTTAAGGCAATGACAGAAATCTCTGACTGTGAGAACTGGAGTTTGAGATGAATTGAATTCTCATATCCTAAATAAGGTTGAAATACGTTCTAAAATGTTGTTAATGCAATAGCACTTTTGCTCTGGCAATACTAGATTGCCTGGAGATGTGATGTTTGTTTAGTGAGTTTGCTCATGAAAGCCACAGGTGATGGCTTAGGGAATGTCTGTGCTTTCAGAGAGAAGAATGGCAGGAGAAAGAAGTTTGAGGCACCTTTGTTAGGCCAGCACGCACATTACTGTGTTTATTGATGTCCCTTCTTGACAACAGCACGTCCATTCCAACTACAGCAAATAGAACCAGTTTTCTTCTCACTTTTGAAAAGTTTCCTCCACCATCTCGAGTCTGTCAATTAATTCCATGTTTATTGGCCAAATTCGCTTTTAAATGGAATTAATTTAGTGGCAATGAAGTGTCAGACTGGAAGAGCAGGAGTCAGAAGCGCTCTGCACATAAAATGCGAGGGTTGCGCAGAGCAGAACAAGTTTCTTAAAGTTCTTTTATGCCATAACTTGTCTTAAGTCTCACAAGGGAACAAGGAAGGGAAATAGTTATCTTCTTTATTTTCAGTTGGGGTGCTAGTTCATAGAATCATAGAATCATTTAGGTTGGAAAAGACCTTTAAGATCATCAAGTCCAACCGTTAACCTAACACTGCCATCCCACCACTAAACCATGTCCCTAAGCACCTCGTCCACCCGTCTTTTAAATACCTCCAAGGATGGGGACTCCACCACTTCCCTGGGCAGCCCCGTTCCAATGCTTGACAACTCTTTTGGTGAAAAAATATTTTCCTAATGTCCAACCTAAACCTGCCCTGGTGCAACTTGAGGCCCTTTCCCCTCATCCTATCACCCATTACCTGCGAGAAGAGACCAACCTCCACCTCGCTACGCCCTCCTGTCAGGCAATTGTAGAGGGCTGTTCCACGCAGGTTCAGCTGAAGTCTGTTTTTCACCAGGTCTGAAGCATGTTAGATCGAGTCCTAATCCTTTGGCGCTCCAAATCAGTCTTGCTGAGATGATGGCACTAGAGCAATGCACCTCCCTTGCACAGGCTGTTTGCAAATGCAACTGTGCTTGAAGAGCAAATGCATTAGAATATGTTGCTGACTTGCTTGCAAAAATAATTTTCTCCTTTGGTATTCCTTTTCATATCCCCTCATTTCTTAAGGCATGTTACAAGTTTCCCACCACCATCCTTTCCTTGTTTAGTGTGTACTAGAAAAGGGGAATCTGATTTTCATGAAAAACATGCTGGGCGGGAGAAGTAACACTTGGCACCTGCAGTGTCCTGGTATATATTCTGGGGACAAAACAAAGAGTATTTTTGTCTAAGAATAGTGTGTATCACTGAGTTCCTCCCCCAGAAGAGATACGAGGAGGTGTAATCTCCTCTCCCTTTCGCTGGAGATTGGCACGGCCTCTTTGCTTGCTGTGTGAGGGAGTCCCTCCTGCTGGGACGTGCTGCAGCCAGGAGAGAAGGTCTCATGGCAAAGCACGTGTGCAGCAGTGACGCTGCAACACGGAGTGAATGTTTTCTGGCTTTGAGGGTGATTCTGTCAACTGGATGCTGTAAGTCCCAAATCAAACAGGCACGAGCAGAGCTGGGTTCTTCCTCACTGAGGATGTTTAGACACGTGCCCCAGGGCAGACCTTACACCTTGTGATGTGTTTTGGCCTCGGCTGCCTAGCCAGTGTTTCATGTAGCCCTTGTGGCTTTTATATGTTCCTCACGCTCACTGTGTGCGTGCTGCTATGGGTGCTTTGAACCTTGTGATTGATTCAACTTTCAAGACCGGGATGGCAAATTAAGAATCTCAAATTTAGCTTTGAGTCCTTGGAAGCTAGAAGCCTAATAATTATTATCATCACTATGCTTGAAAACCGTAAGTACATATCTATTAAACAACAGTCCTGAGAAAGGCCCCTCTCCTAAACATGGTATTAGCTTTCCTATGGGCCAACACTTCTGGAGAGGCACCAGGTCTGCCCTCGTCTCCCCAAAGACAGCCTTTGCCCTGGTGTAGTAGGCAGCCCTCTCAGCAACAGCTTTTCCTCCTAAATATCTTCTCTGATTGTTGTGTGGCCAAGCCGATGGAGCCCAGCACCTCCCTACCACCGCTTGTCTGCACAGCGGGCAAGCTGGTGTCCCCGGGAGCGGGCAGATTGAGTCAGAGCTGATGCCTCTTTCTGAGTCTTATTTGAGGTGGTTTGTGCTCTCTTTGAGCCAGGCTGTATTGGCAAAGTCTGCGTTGTCAGCCTGGCTGCATAGCACAGGAGACAAACACAAATTCGACCCAAAATGGAGGACCCAGAATGAAGCGTAGCTTACAGCTCA
>NW_009258268.1:637551-645499 GCF_000687185.1 Egretta garzetta
TTCCTGAGCAGGGCTGCAATAGAGGATTGTGTCGCTTGTCTGTTTAAATACTGTGAAGTTAGAGGTTTTCTTCTGTAAAAGAAATGGCATTGTTTTACATGCTATATGAAAAAAGCACAGCACTTTGCAACACAATTGTGCTTTTCCCCCTGATTTTTGAGTTGGTAACTGCCAAAGTGCTATGACTACACTATTTTTTAAAGTAGTAACATCCTCCCTGTTTAAACATGGCCATTTTCCTTCATGGTTTATCCTGTCCACTCCTCTGGGGGTAAGTCTGAATTTTAAGCATTAAACAAAATTCTACACTTCGAGTACAAAGAAGAAAGTAACACAACGGCCCCCCCTTCTAGGCCCAGTTGCGATGACCATCTGGAGACTTCCCTGTTCAACTTTGGATGAACTTCAGCTGAAGTACAAGGGCCAGTCTGGCTCCATACAAGCTGTTCCAAGGCTCACTGTTGCTATTAGCAGTTTGTCTTAGTGACAAGGCTGCATTTTACCTATTGAAGGTTTGGTTTTAGTGATTCAGTGTGTTTCCATTGTTCGCAATTGAAAGTAGATCATTCAGGCTCTTATGTTTCCAGTGCCGTGGATACAAAGCAAAAAGGCAGTTCTTGTTCACAATAGCTTATTATTCTGGGGTGGGCTTTTTTGTTGTTGTTTTTACAGGGCTGCACAACAGATGCAAGCTCTTTTGAAGAGCAGGTTCTTTTCTTGATAGCCTTGCACAGTGTTTATCGCAACAGGGCTGTTTGCTTGTAGCCTTCAAAGCAAGCCAGTTATGGAATAGGGCAAGGACCAAACCCCCAGCTTTTTGTTAGGGGTGGCTGCGGCTCCTCAGCCTGTATTTAGCTGTTGTCAACAGGCAGGGTGTTGTCACGATTCTTCGGGGCGCAAGGGCCACTTGCAGAGGCCACAGAGGAGAAGCTGGATTTTATTGTCCTCTAAGTCAATTGGCAACAACAGCTTGGAAAATGATTGCAACGAGGGTAAAGTTATGGCAATAAGTAAAGTCATTCGAAGGACACATTCTTTGTTTCTGATGACATGATGCTGGGAGTTACTGTCAAAACAGAGGAGAGGTGGACTCTGCAGGAAAAACTGGAAAACACCGATAATTTGAATAACAGTAACAAGAAGGAGTGCAGGGTCATGAACCTTGAGGCTTAATAATGAGCTCTCAGCTCATACCAGAAATGCTTATCCCTTGAAAGCAACGGAGACAGAGAAAGCCCTGAGTGCACTGGTTAATCATAAATTGGCTTTGAGCTACTGGTGTGGTGTAACGTGGCTGAGTAAAAGACAAGTGCGATTCCAGAGAGTTCTGGGGAGGAATTTTTCAGGAGCAATGGGGAAATACTAATGCTGTTGTGCTTGTAAAACTGCACCTGGAATTGTCTTTACAATACTCATCACCTGTGTTGGAAGACAGATGAATTCAGCTGGAGCAGGTGCAGTGAACGGCTACAGGGATTTGCACTGGGCAATCTAATATACAGGAGTAAACTGGGAGAGCTTGACTTACTCGTCCTACCAGAACAAAGGGTAAGGAAGAATGCAACTGTGCTCTATAAATACAACAGTGAATTAAACACAAGGAATGAGAAGGCACATTTAAACAAAAGAGCAATATTGCCTTGAGCAAATAAGTGTGTGTGGCTTGGTTGTGGTTAAAGTGTCTAACAAAAGGTTCTGGAATACCTCAAGGAGAAAGAAACCAAAATATTCTTTAGATAGATTTTAATAAATTTATGGAGGTGACTGTATTAAATAGTTACCTACAAAGAGAAATTGAGCCCACAAGGTCCCTTCTGCAGTGTGTTCTTAGGCTTCCTGAAGTATATTGTTAATAACATACTTTCCTTTTGATTTCTGTTAAGCACATATTATGTGTGCCTGTGCCAGGCATGATGTGTACCCCAAAACCACTCACTTTGAGACTAACAGCTTGCAAATGCAAGTCTTAAAACACTCTGGTCTTGGACTCTCTAGTTCAGAGCGGTACAACTCACAAAGGTACCCACCTTCAAAGTTTTCAACTTAGGAACATAAAGCTGTGGCCCCTTCTTCACCGGAATACTTCTGCTTCCTCATCCCAGTGTCCTTTCTCTCTTCAATCTTCCTCTCCCAAGTCTCTGGCTTCTCGGAGTTACAGTTACCACGTTTTACTACCTCCTGGTGTTTCACAGCCTGCCTAGACAACCTTCCTGTGCTTCTCCGGGTCTCTTCCCAAACCGAAACACCCCCTCGAGTGGCACAATGAAGTGCCTAGTGCTTTTACTCCACACACTGCAGCACAGGAGCTTGTCTCCCTGTTGGGATTAGTGTTGGCAAATGGTAGTTGCAACCCAGCAGCTGTCCCAGTTCACGGTACAGTGCAGGCAGGCACCCAGTTGCTGCCAGCTGGTACTGACCACCTTCCCACCTCGGCTCCTGCTCCCTATCGCTGCATCTTTTACACCCACCTGCAGCAGCCTTTCAGCCAGTCTTTCCTCTGCCCTGTAACCCCAAGCCCTTTCCCTCTCCCACCACCACGGACCCCTCCCCTGAAAAGGGGCATCTAACCCAGGAGTCTGAGCCAGCACGTGCGACAGCAACCTGCCCATCATACGCCACGAGCAGCACGGTGATGCAGGCCACACAAATCTGTTCACTGAGTGATGTACAAAACCAGTCCCTCTACCTAAATAAATTCCAGTTCCCACCACTTTCAAGTCCATTTCACCACATATTGTGCCACAGCATTTGCTTGCGATTCTCACCCCTTATCAGACCACAGACCAAGCTAGGAACTGCTGCTTTCTCCGAATGCCCTGCACGGCTGAGCTAAAGACACCTTTTATCGTTCAACAGCGAGCATGGGAGGATGCCCACCCTGCGTGTGAAAAAACCCTTTCTTCTGTTTACAAAGAAAAGGTTAGCTTGGAATCCCTTAATTGCATCTGGACATTAGTCAAGAAAAGGTGTGGTAAGCTAATTAAAGTGATTATGAGGTTTTTTTACTTCCTGCCTCTTTCTAACATTCCTGTAACTGGATACCTTCCTCTTTATTTGGGAGACATACTGAAAAATAACAAACTTAGATAAACCTTTTTCACTCCTCTGACTTTTTTTTCTTTTTTCCCTGCCCTCTCTGGTAGCTTTGCAGGCACCAGTTTAACACAAAGGATGACTGCTGTATATCCCTAGGGGTCTCAGACTTTTAGGCAGGCTGTGCACAGACCTCTTCATCCTTTTTCGGTTGCCCAGCTCCTGTGTGCGAGTCCAGCGGTATTGCTCGCAGTATTCTGGGGGGCAGAGCTGAAGGGGTGGCCCCTGGGACACTCCTGGTAGACTACAAAGCCCATTCCCCATTGCAGGTTTTCAGACAGATTAGTTCCTAGGTGAATCATAAAAGCGATGGGGAAGTGACTAGCAGTACGTAAGGGGAAGCTACAGTGAAGTCGCAGTAACTACTGAGGGCCTGATGCCTGAAAACTGACAAATGCAGGAATATTACAGAGAAGTAGCAGCAGTGAGGTTAAAGTTTGCTGTGAATGTCTCCTTACTGTGAGTCTGCTAAGGAGGGAGAGGGGCAAAACACATGTATGGAAACAAGAGCTGCAACATCGGACTGCAGTTGTATTTAAAGACATCTTACAGCAAAGACTCTTAATTTTCTTCCCCCCAAAAAATAACTTTTCCACTATATAATGTCCTTACAGTTTCTCATTATGCAAAGAAAAAATTTCACGCCCCCGAACATTTAAGCAGACGGCTTGCTCGCTAATGCTCTAGCTTTTGTGTCCTTCAGGAAGCACTGGAATTATCTGGGCTCGCTCTGTACTAGGGTTACACCTACCCCCTGCTGTGGCTATGCTGCAATGCCATAAAACTTTCAACTCTACCATTTCAACAAATTGTTTTTCAAGACAGCTATACAAAACACTTGTATAGGCAGGTTCCTCCCCCCCCTTTTTTTTTTTTTTTTTTTTTTTTTTTTTTTCACCCTTAGACCTTCCCACTCCCTGGAATTCCTCTACTTCTGTAACAAGGGGTTTTTGAGAGTCTAATCATCCATCATAGGAACTTTACTGTTTGTAACTCTGGAGCCGTGACTTGGCACGGGCAGCAGCTGCACAAAGCTCTGCTCAGAGATACCCCACAACCCCGCAGGTAAGCCGGGGCATTAAGCTACTTCAGGAACTGCTGTGAGGCCAAGTCAGCTCCTTTGAGACGGCTTTCTAATGTGAAGACAGCAAAAGCCTCTAGATATCCTCTCACAACACTCAAAGAACTCTTGCTTATGTCCTGAAGCCGCTTGACCATGCTGGCTCCCAAGCTCTCATCTCTGGCTTCATGAAATTCCAGCATTAGATAGTGGAGGGCAGAAAGAGGTATATGGTCCCCAAAAATACCAAACAGCCAAGAAGAAGCCTGCCTGTCTTCTCTACTACGTATTTCATTGCATACTTATTCTGTGCTGGGAAATCTACTAACAGAGGAATAGAGACTGGCTGTATTTAGAGTCAGAACAGCCAATTGTCCTGGTTATCCGAATGCTTGTTTAGAGGATGCTGGAGACTGGAATCAGAGCCCTGCTTTAAAAAAATAGTAAGAACAGTTTCCCTTCACCTATCGCTCCTCTAGCTGCTTGGCAAATGTGGAGTGGGAATCTCTGCCTTGGTCCAGTATTTCCATCAGATTTTTCTTAATGCTGGGAGAAGTTTAAAGAGAAAGATTGCCAAGCAGAAGTAGGCATTTTTCTCTGGACCAGAAGTCCAGAATTAATTTCCAAGGGAGAGTGCAATTCTTTGCTTGTTCTCTTCTGTGATAACACTCCAAGGCTCTTCATGTCCCTCCAGGAATGCTCTCCACAGGCAGGATTTTATCTCAAGCTCTCAGCAGAAGATGCTGACCCTTACTTTTAGAAACAGCAGGTGGCAGGTCTGGGTTTGAGACCTGACTGCAAATCAAAGAGCAGTTACTTCAAGCACATATCCAGGTATTCCAGCTTGGATAATAACCTCACTGAGAGCTCTGGCCAGCAAGCTGCTATGAGCACACACAGTGGCAGTACGATTAGAGCATTCCTAAATTATTGAACAAGACAGCAGTGAAAATCATCTGTTGGGATCCCCACTTCATCATTGCCCACTAAGACAAAAAGCAAGTTCCTTGAATACTGTTCTATGTAAAGAAGGTAGATAGCATCAGATTAGAAACAAGGTATATCTTAGTTTTTAATATTTAAATTATGTTTAAATTAAAAATTTAATTTTATCTAAAAAATTTTATTCACGTGGGATTAATCATGTACCATTTTAATCATATAGAAAAGGTGTTGGAATAGCTCACCAATTCATTTGCAATTTTTTAGAAATAAGGTGATTTTTTTTTTTAATATAGGTGACAATAAGGTCTAAGACAAGATTTAATTCAGGAAGATTCTGTATGTTACCATATCAGACTAAGTCACAATCGTTTTCCCCACTTTTTACATCTGTGCAAGCTGTAAACTATGACTGAAAGCAAATCTGATGCAAAACCAAATCTACCAACTTATCCTTCATACATTTTCAACTTTTGAAAAATGGAAACTACAGCATCCACAACAGGTTATGAGTTGTTTAGTAGGTCTTCTAGTCTGCCAACATTATGGTTTTGAAATTTGTTTCAAATTACTATTGTGCTGAATGATCATCCAGGAAGGAATAGGTGGTATTACTCTTAAGGAGAGTTACACTGAAGAAGATAAAATGAATACTTACTGTGAAAGAAATTAAGTGCTGATTATAAAGAACAGTGATGAAGGAAGAAGAAAATACCTACTCAAGGGCTGGTAGGCATCTTTCGCCAGAAGAAATCTGGAATTAATCATTCTTACAATGAATGTAACCAGAGTAATCTGCATGATTTGTAAACCTGGAGTTTATTTTATCTCCTGCACGAGTTTGCTAGAAGGGATTTTTTTTTTTTTTTTTTAAATGAACTATCTATAATGTTACTCCCTTATTTCCTTTTGTATTTACCTGTTGGTGAACGGATCCTTGATACCTTTGTTCCATTAGAGCTTGTCTGGTTGTTCCATTACAAAAGTCTAGGCTCCAGAAGGAAATCAACCCTTTGGTACGATGCAATTTTCACAGGAAGGTTCAGGTTAGTTCTTTAATGGGCCAGGTACCTTACACGCCCCCTGGGGATGGAAAAAAGCAGCTCCACAGGCATAAGATATATAATTTCAACCTGGTGTTTTTAATATCAGTTAGAAATGGTTCTTAATAACAGACATGTTTACTTAGTGATTCACTTTGCTTCAATTACATAGTAACAAGCTGTGATGATTCCATCCTGCATTACTGTATATGGTCTCCATAAAACGGATTATTATGTCTGCAAAAGAGAATTAACTGCAGGAATACATTCTTAGACCCTCCCCACAGCCTTCTTGCTTTAGCTGACTAGCAAGTCCTGTGTTATGAAAACGAAGCAGATTTCTGATGCTGAAAGGCACCGTGGTCATGCCTCTTCACTTCTAGCTGGATCATTGGGAATTTTACTTGTTTTTCAAACCATTTGGCTACAGTGAGAAGCTGCTTCTCTTGGAATGACCGTCCAATGAACTGAAGCCCAACTGGCAAGCCTCTCTCTGAAAGACCTGTAGGAACATTTATGGCTGGCAGTCCTGAAAGAAAAAAAGAGACACACATGCAAAGGCTTACTATTAAACAAATCCAGTCAGAGTAATTTTAGTAACAATTCTACTCTTCGAATTGTTTTTATGTAGGGGAAAGAGACTAGTTTTGGCCAAGAAAGGTTGGAACAGGTGATCCTCAAGATCCTTCCAACCTGGTATTCTATGTTGCTAATTAAAATAATTTCAGTCAATGAAGTAAGGATACTGTTAGGTGATCACAAGAAACGAATTAAGAGTGATTTAAGGAGTCAGCATCCTCTGAAAAGATAATCAACTCTCCAAAGAAAGATATTTCAGTCTCTAAAACTGGAATGATTAATCTTATCTGCAGCCCCCACCCATTTTAAAAACTAGTCTTACAGTTAAAGCATTTAATAAATAAGCTATCCTTATACCTGGTTTTCATTGCAAGAGTTAAAAGACAGAGGTGAACTACCTTGGTTCTAAAGAAAAGGTTAAATAGCTGAAGGGAAGGGACATTAAAAATGATGAGACAGGGGAAAGTGTAGCCGAATGCCTGTGTCTGCTCACCAGCCATGTTTGCAGCCTGTGTTAGGATGTCATCCTGCGCGCTGCGGGTTCTGTTGTCTTCTTTGATGAATTCCATATATGGTACTGCATCACTCAGAGTGGTAGGAGTGAGTAAAATATCAACGCCACTCCCAAAAACCTTCACAAAGTCATTGGCAATGAGACGTCTGACTTTCTGTGCCTTGATAAAGTAATTCTCATAGTTCCTACAAAGAAATATGGACATGAGGGCCTGACACTAATTCAAAAAATACAGAACCTAATTTCTTAGTTACTGTAGAAAAGACAAGCCAGTATTCCTTCTGGTTAGAAGACTAACACTGGTACTTGAGGTTTTGATATACCAGAAGCTTAGTCATCAAACATGGTGCTTATGCTCTTATAGAAATGAAGCTGTCAAAGGAAGAGATGAGGGCATCCTGCTAAAGAAAGGGAAAGGCAAAACAAAACCCTAGTTTAAAATAATTAACTAAAAATCAAACCAACATTTTTATCACCTTTCTGAAACTAAACCATGGATTGAATTTCACTGCAGGGCAGCACAGCAAAGACTAGAAACAATACAGAACGAAGCAGGCCTGGAAGACAGGCATCAATCATTTAAGATTCAATCCAGCAAGATACTTGAAGCATGTAAAAAAGTCCCATTTTCTACAGAGGACTCCAGATAGACTTAAAACTGTATATGCGTTTCTAGTATACTTCTCTGTAGAATATTATAAAGACCTTATCTTTCCC
>NW_009258268.1:645519-646367 GCF_000687185.1 Egretta garzetta
TTTTTTTCCTCATGTAAGCATGTGTTCTATGGGTTTCTAAACTGTCTTTACACCATTCTGAAGCAGAACCAAGTTAGTCAGCTTTATGTCTATTATTCCTTTTAACTTCACATGTAGAACTGGTAAATGTGGAATCCTAAAATTTAGAGAAATTCAGTTTCAAAAGTAATTGCCATCTGAACATACAGCTATTAAAAAAAAAAAAAAAAGCCAGAGTGTTCGTAGATCAAGCAACTGAAACTGCCCAAAAGCCACTCTGTTAAAGTAACCTAAAGATCTACATTTCTGAAAAACTGCAGTGAAAGTGGTTATAATTAATAATAGACAGCAGATTCAAGTTAAGAGTTAAATTATGAGAATTAGCCATTTTTCTACAGTAGTTTCTGAAATCATCTTAGCTGTTAACTTCAGAAAAACATTAAAAGGAACAAAAAGGACCTATTTTAAGCTGGAAAGACTATTTTGTGTTTAAAAAAAGTGAAAAAATACTGTTAAATCAAACACATACTCTGTTAATTCTGATACAATGCTGACAAGCTACCATTGCTTCCTGAATAATCACCTAGTTATTTTACAGATTTAAAAAGTGATATAAAAATAATCTGTAAAATGCAACATTTGCAGGAGACACAGATGGTTTTTCTCTACTATTTATTCTAAGAATGCTTTCTGAACCCTGGGTTCTGTTCTTCAAAAGTAATTTACTGTGGACAGGAACAGGACTCTTCTGTTCAATCTTGATGGAAGCCAATTGCATATTCCTTCACTGACGAGTGAACTACATGAATTTTAAAGCAGCCTTAGGAAAGCTGATCTGGACAGTTGTAACCAGAAGGAGAACACTTGGC
>NW_009258268.1:646414-657229 GCF_000687185.1 Egretta garzetta
GAGAGCAGCTAAGTCACATCTGATGAACACTGGCTGACAGAGCTCCTTCTGTAACGCACTTGTTTTGAGACTGAGTACACGACTAACATTTCTGTTAGTATCTGAACAAATTAAGACAGAGAAAAACAGCACTTTTACAAACATAAATTAGGACTGCTGGATAAGGATTGAAAACTAAGAAAAAAAGTCAAATTGATCCATGCGCAAGCTCCTCTGCATGAGCTGGATAAAAACCTGTGTTCTGTAAAGACATCAGTTCAGTACCTTTGCCTTCCTTTCCCTGTACACTGAGGCAAAGAGCTATAGTTAATTTAATTGCTGTATCCTCTGCCTTTCTCTAGAAGACCTCACTAGAATGCACCAGCAGTTCTTCCATGCAGTTTTAATGAGACTAACAGCTACAGAACTTTTAACACTACAACAGTAATGGCTTCAGTATGATTTTGATGTCATACCATGGGATAGGTTTTTGCTTAATTTAACTAATGGGTGCCAGTAATACTCTGGTAGGGGAAAAACAAAAAACAAAAACAAACTAAGTTGTTTTACTCATTTAATTCAGGAGGCTCACCGATAAGACTACGGGAAAACATTTTCATTCATTATTAACAGTTCCCTAGTTATTATATAGCTAAAGCAATAATAATACAAGTAGCTACTATTGTAAGGATGATTTTTCTTTCGTGTCATGGTGAACAATTAATCATCATTTGCTTAAGAAATTGTTAACTTGGCAAATTTGAGTTTCAAGATGTTCTGCTTACTGTTTCAACAAGAAATAGTTTCCTGATAGAATTCTTCCTCTTACAACATCATTAAAGCCTTCTCGTCGTGTTGCAGAATACATACTTTCTGTGGACTTGTTCATGTCAGAACGGTGTCCTGAAAAGAAAAAGCAATTTGGAATTAATGCTTTTTGTAATCCTTAAGATTTAACAACATAAGGCAATGTTATACATAGTAATACAACAGGCCACTGCTTGCTGCAGTCTGACATGCTACTATTCTAGAAAAACAAAGAATATTCCTGTTTTATTATAGAAATATTAAACAGATTTTAAGCCCACTCACATGTCTAGAAGTGAAATATATTAAAATATGTACTTATTTACTTATTTTTATTTGGACAGGGGTTTCACTCTATTCCATCTTTGAGAAATAACAGCAAGCATTCAACCACGAAAAGCTTATCTATTAAAACTAATACTTTTTAAAGGCATCCAGCAATGTTTCTATTGTCTGAGAAAGAAGTTTTTTCAAAGGCCTTACCATATTCCAGTCCATCAAACCTGGCCATATTTGATGCCACTTCTGCTGTGCACAGCACATGATAGCAGACAATTGAGTAACGAGTGTGTGGTAGACTCACTTCAATTACTTTAGCACCTGCATTCTTGAAGAGGTCTGTAGCCTTTGACCAGAGCGCCACAATTTCACTAGAAAGCCCTGGTGCATGATATTCCTTAGACAAAAACAAAGAAAGGGAGTGATTTTACATAATGGTTTACTTTTAACGGCAACCAAAATGCAAATACCCCTTGCTAAAAATACATTGAAACCATTTCCTCACCACTGTATGATTTATAGTGCTTATTAAAGCTTCCTGCATCTACTAAGTATTATACAATCAAGCAGTATTAAATTAACAGGATTCAGTCTTCTTAAGAATATTATGGTCATCTCACTAGGATCAACCCACATATCGCAGACTGTGGAATTTCAGCAGATTTCTTCTGAAGGAGAAATTGCCCAGTTATCCACATATTTGTCTATTCATGGAGACTGCACTGTACTGCTCTGCAGTTCACGGGTAGAAACTCTTCAGGTTTAAATCCTAATACTAGGGCTGCTATGAGTAGGAAAGATAAAAAGAAATTATAGCCACAGTATATCAGTGGCAACTGACATGCCTCAGTGAAACAAACAAAACAACCCACCAAAGAAGAACTACAATCAAGGGCTTGGGAGAAGACTTAGATAAGCTACATTCCTGTTTAAGGGCTAAGTTAAAGATATTCTATTAAAATTCTCTATTTTTGAAGATACTTGCTTTAGTTCTAACTCACAATATCAGGGTCACAATACTGTCTGATTTCTGAGTAGGTATGACCCATGTTTAATACATGCATTTATCTGTTTAGGAGTATCTGTAGCAGTAGAAAACAACTGTCCAAAGGATATGAATAATTAATCAGTACCAGTAGTTTAGACTTAACAAAATCTAAACAGTATGCAGCTAATGAATTTTCTAGGCATACAATTTTTGCATTTCACAGATCCTGAATAACTGGTCAGTGGACATCTCTGTTTACCAAATTAAATCTTTTAGTATACCTGTTCTAGCACAGGTTCAAATACTGAGAATCAAACCAATAAATGTTATTCTCAATGAGTCTTTGAAGGCAGAGCCTTTACTAAATTAAAAATAGGCTGAAGCCCCAAACATTGTGCCTAAATTGCAAGTATCCTTATAGTTACAAACATGACTGAATTGCATACGTCCGAAGCCAGATTACAGTCGTCTTTCAGTCCTTGTTAGAGCTCTGCAAATCACAGCCCCTTGTGCCACTCAACTGCCTTTAAAATTCTGCTTTGTATTAACAGTACCATTTAGCCGAGTATCTCAAAGCACTGCACAAACCAGCACCAGCCTCACTGTGTGATAAGGCAGTAAGAGCAACTAGTTTGAGATTATAAAGGTGACTGATGAAAGAGCAACAGAGAGAACCAAGAATTGAAGTTCCAAGTTTCCCCACGGAATTTCCCAACAATGCTTCACACAACAACAACAAAATGTTTCAGATGAAGCATTAGCATATGCTTAACTCCTAATCACCTGCACAGGCAACAAAGCACATACTGCTGTTTTCCAGGAGCTGCTCATACTGTTTCACTGTTTTAAATCATGAGAGACTGGGAAGTGGTGGGCAAGACACAAATATTTTTTTGTTAGGTGTCCTATTTGCTGTTCCTGTCCACAACTGCTGACAGGATTTAAATATTACCTTTGGAATTCCTATCGAGAGCTTGCTGACATCAGTCAAATCGGGTAGTTCAAATGGCTTAAAGTTGTCCTGAACTGTGGTAGAGTCTTTAGGATCATGTCCAGCAAGTGAACCTGAAACATGACACATGAAGAAAAGGAAAATGTACATTGGGTAGCCAGAATTCAATTTGTTTTGAGACAATGTTGTAAACAAAGATACAACAACATATGTAGTAGTAATACCTAATACAACTGCTGCGTCATCCACACATCTGGTTAAGATTCCTGGCACATCCATGGAGTTCACTAGAGGAATGAGACCATGGCGAGAGATCAGTCCATATGTTGGCTTTAAACCTACTACACCACAGTGAGCAGCAGGGTTTCGGGTAGATCCTCCTGTGTCTGACCCTAAGGCTCTATGGTTTCAAAAGGATTATCATTAGTAAAATAATTCAGAACATTTCCAAATAATAAAAGTGTATAGCTTTAGGATGCAGAGACAAAAAAATGTGTGAATTCTTGCAGATTACAAGTCATAATCACACAGCCTGAATTGCAGTCTGTTCCCTATGTCTGCTATTTTTCACCTCTTCTCTTATTTTTCTTAAGGTCTCTGAATTAGCCATCAGGAGAGCCCAGTTCACAAGGCAAAGGTAGATAGGTAGAATTTAGGCCAGCTGAATATGGCCCTACATACCTACTTCCACCTTCTCTATTAGCCTGTTCCAGCTCTGTGCACTCTGAAAGATATGGCTCAGGATTTAGCATACGATTTTCAGACAGTGATATCTTATTTATTCAGTAGCCAATACACTATGAAGCAGAATCTTCCAGTATACTTCTTGCTGCTAATAAGAGGGCATACTTTTCAAAGTCTAGGATGTTTCTCCTGTTTCCAAACCTACACAGCATAGCATGAGAACTCCCAGCTTACAGTAGCTTAGATGCAATTTTAGGACACTTAAAAAAATTTTTTTTTAAGTTGATTTCTTTTTTTTGTTCTTTCACAGGTGAAACCTTGTTCTTTCTAAACTGAAATTTTTATTTAAAAAACTGTAATGGAATTGGAAATTCATATTGAAACGAAACCTGCTCTTCTCTTGTTTTTAACAATTTTAACTCAAGCACCATTTAAAAAATAAAACAGCTTTCATCCAAATCTTTGCTAAAAGTAAATTAAACTTCAGAATGAGGTACAATTTTTATTGAAGTGGATATGTGACTTGTCCCATAGGCATCTGTTTCTGAGATGGCTGAACCAATTCAATTGACTTTGTTGAAGTGGAATTTTTTCAAAGCTTCTGTGTTTTATATAAAACATCCTCAATTTTGTAGCATTTCTATACATCGAAATAAAAATCAAAAATCTCAAATTGAAAAGACAAATACTGGCAGCATTCCTGATGCTTGAAAAAAATAATAGAGTAGATATAGAATAGATTATAGGCAATAGAATAGCTGGCCAAAAAAATCTCCCTGATCTGACAAAGTGCTGAGCAGAGGCAAAATAGGAGTTCAGCATGCCCAGCAACATAAGAGAAGGTGCCAGACCCTATCAGGATCATCCCATTCTGGCTCAGGACAAGGACCAGCAGTTCTTGGGAATGACTGCACTGAGTTCAGTTTCAACAGTATTAAAACATCGAGTAGACTACATCCTGGCACAGGGCAATGAGATGAAGAGAGGTATCATTTAAAAAATCATAAAATAAATTGTGTTTTGGATATAAAAATATAGTTTTTTTTTTTTAAAAAGCTGTAATCAACATTAGCAAACAATATTTTAACAATAAAAGATGCTTATAATACAGTCTATGCAGACACAAGGACACAGTAACTAAAGAGCATTCTTAAACACCTTCCAGTTAAAATAATCTTCTGTAAAATATGCTCCACTATGTAGCTCTAAAAATTGCATGAAATGAAAGGTGTAAAGTTTTAAGGATCAGATTTCTTTTAACAGTTGGATGGGGAAGATAGTATTGCGAACTGATTTGTTAAATAGTGCGTTGCTATTCCATGCAGATAATAGTTACTGTAAAAAAAAAAAAAATCCAGACTAAAACCGTCTTCTAACTTTTTAAAACAGACAAGTTTTTAAGTATCTGTGAATCCTTTTGTTAAGTCACGGATTTGAAAGCTTTTAGATCCCAAATCTCATGTATTACTACATAACTCTGCTACAAAAAGAAAGGAGGGGAGGAAAGATTATTATATTGTTACAAATGAAGGGATGTCCTTATTTGTTGAATTACATTTTCAGCACGTATTTGTGTAACGCACTTACTGAGGAAGAGGATATGTCACAAATCCCATGTTAATTTTAAGAGAGTATATGGGAATAACAATAAAAATTACAATGGCAGTGAAGAATGACAGTTTATTTCACACAGTGTGAAATGGTCATATCAATACGCTGAACAGCCCGTGAAATGAATAAGCCTAAATTTGCCTACATGGATTCATTCTGGCTTCATGATATGCCATGAATAAACTAGGGATGCTGAAATACATTCTTGCATGCTAGTGCAAATGACCCTCCCATTTCAAACTAGATTATGAGAAAATTATAAAATTAAAACCTTTAACATATTTTTGAGACATTTAATAAGAAAAACAATTTTAAAAAGCCTCTTACGCAAAACATGTGAAAGATGACACAGCAGCCGCGCTGCCTCCTGAACTCCCTCCCGTTATTACCCAGTTGGACTCTTCATCCTCAGAATGGGATTTTGGGACAGATTTTTCCTTGTACTGTCTTGAATAACTCCAAGGATTTCTGACTGGTCCAAATACCCCATCCGTACTCCCAGATCTAAGATAGTCAGACAGGGCAAATACAGACAGAAGTGACAGATGACACACTACATTCACTAAATTGTTGCTTTTTCTTTAACCAATTCTTCATCCTTCATCCTAGCAAATTGAATTTCAACACAAAAAGACTGGTGTATGTAAATCCTCATGCAGTCAACTTCAAGAATGTTACACAGAATTGTAAAGTTTATAGATCTCCATGCTTTTCTGACACAGAACCAGAACTCGTACCTCTTTCTAATCACTGCTAATGCCACTGAAAAGAATGTAATTACAAAAATATAAAACTGATTTAAGCTATGTAACAGTAAAGTTGCACCTCTGCTTCAAAACAAAGGTATTCTGGTTGCCTAACACTGCATTTGGAAAAGGCAAAAGAAGATGACCACAGTCTTGTGGAAAACCATGTTGCTAGAAGGGGGGGAAAAGCCCCGCAATAGCAGGAACAAGCACTTCTCTGTAAATAACACACTATTACTCACTCTGTAGTTCTCTCCTGGGACCACAGTTTGCTGGTTCAGAGTGGCTTCTGAGAAACTGTTTTCAGTCAGCTTGTGGTCATCTAAGTGTGAGCTGCCACCAGAAGTGGGTACTTTCCTTCTTCCTCGCAACCTCCACCCCATGTTCCCTCTGACTCCAGGGTGCCAGTGTCATTAGCCAAATCATCAGAGTGGGCAGCTGACACAGCTGTTGAAAACTAACCTTATTGAGACATCATTACTTTTGAGCTGGATCAGCTCCCTGATCAAGCTCATGATGCAGCTGTGCTGCTGCTAGCATAAGAGACCAGGCAAACGCACAGACCAGGGACGAGAGGCCAGTGGTGGGGTAAGCCTCTAGGAGTATCCTCTGCTTTAATGAGCTTAGACCACTTGTAATACTGCACAATCAGGTTCCTTCCATGCTTTTTCCCTGCTCTTCCTAAGAGGCCAGTGGTGGGGTAAGCCTCTTTAGGAGTATCCTCTGCTTTAATAAGCTTAGACCACTTGTAATACTGCACAACCAGGTTCCTTCCATGCTTTTTCCCTGCTCTTCCTCTAAAGAGTGTCTCTTTTGACACAGAAATTACTTTATTCAAAACAATACAAAGTATTTCCACTCCATCCACGTGCATTCCCAATCAAACCTCTGTCTTCAGTTTAGGTAAAAGAAAACCAAAACACAACACTTACTGTTTGTCATAGGTAACTAAAGTCCCAGACATTCCTTTTCAGACCCAGCAGCTGTGGTGACAGACTCCCATCCCTAATGGCATAGTGCTATTCCCTGCTATAGCTTGGCTGCCTTTGCTGATTTGCTGGAGAATCAATTTGTGAGAGCATTTTCCAACCTGCTCCTGACAAAAAGTCACCAACATTAGCTTAGGCGTTTTAAAGTGTTGCTCTAGATTAGCCTGTTTGCAGCAAAGCAGGGAGTACTCATATAAATTACTCTAGTGGCTGACCAGCAAAGGCAGTGACTGCCACCGGGGGCATGATAATTAGCTAAGGGCAAAAACCACCAGTAAGGAGAGAGAAAAAGGCAGCAATTAACTGGTGCTGTAACCAATTCTACTAACACACTATCGGATCTGGAAGAAGTCTGCTTGTCGTTGGCCTTCTGCAAAGGCTGTACCGCTTCCTCCCCCTCAAACACAGCTATAGTCAAACACTATGTTCATAAAACTCAGCATTTATGTCATTTACACAACAGTACAAATGCTCAGGGAGAAATTCATGCAACTCTATATAGTCTTCAGGGGCAAGTATCCTTTATTTTCTAACCTCACAGAAAGATGCGTTAAGGATTATACACTATCTGTTCCGATCTACCTGTATTCTCTTTAATGTGCAATCACACATTAAAAAAGGAGTTAAGGATTACAGGTAGATCGGAACAGATAGTGTATATTCTCTTTAATGTGCAATCACACATTAAAAAAAAAAATAAACATCACTCACCCCATTGCAAATTCATCTAGGTTTGTTTTTCCTAAAAGCACAGCTCCCTGATCCAGTAATTTCTGAACTACTGTAGCATTGTAAGGAGAAATATAACCTGCAAACAATCAGAACAATTAAGAGTGATTGGTGAGACATGAGACACAGCTGATTTTTAGAAGTGGCTACTTTGAACACTTCAAAGTTGTTACTTGTAAGTGTATACATAAGAATTGTCAGTTCACCGCACCAAAATTTTGCTTCAAGATAAACTGAGTAAATTCCAAAATTTAGCAAAAGTAACTCAAATGCTGTTTTGTTTGCAACGTCTTTTTTTCCTCCACAACTTACAAACCAGTAATTCTGTAGTATACATTTGTACCGTGTGGAGCTAAGACTTCACATACACAAGTTACCAGAAGGGTAGCAAATTACTGCAATCAGCCAATTTGCAGGAACTGTCTAAAATAAGAAGAAAGACGAAACGGCTCTTTACAGAAAGGCACTAAGCCATCTTGAATTATCGCCCATTACTGTGAGATAAAGGAGAACACGGTTAACCACAAGCTGAAATACTAACTGGCTATCCTGTGATCAAACGTGCACCCTTAACCACTCCAACCTTAGATAAACTAGGATGAGAACTATGACACTTACATGAAGCCCTACGTAGCAACCAGTTCCCTTTGTGAATGTTGACAGGGGTTTCACCATCCCCCCCCGCAACGGGAACAAGGACAACATCACTCATAATACTCTCAGCCATGACATTGCAATCAATCGTAAAGGGTCTCAGAATGTGCTTTAAGAAAAAGCATCTCAGATAATGTAACACTTTTAAAATGGTAAAGTCATATTTGGTTCTTCTGCTAGTAAAAAAAACCCCTTAACAGATATGGATTCTGTTAATTTACTTGAGCTATCTTCCACAAAACTTTTCAGTTTTACTTTGTGAAGAATAAAACACATATAAGAAATATTTTTGACTTTTGCTTTTACTATGGAAACATTCCAACACCTTGCAAATGTTCATGGCGTGGTAACAGAAACAATGAGCTTAGGAAATTTCAAAAAACTAGAAAAGCTCTATAGAACACGTTTGTGTATCAGGAATATAGAGAAAAGAGTTGTTAATGTCTACTCTTTCTACAGCCATATGAAAAAACTACCTAAGTCTACAATTATCAGCAGAACAAAAAAAAAAAAAAAAAAAAAAAATAATTATCAGCAGAACAAAAAAAAAAAATAATAAAAAAAAAAAAGACCATCTTTGGATTTTGCTAGACAGAGCAGACCGCTCTCCTGTAGACCTAAAACTAATGTGAAGCAAAATGCAAACGATACAACAACTCTATTTTAGTAAATAGGCTAGAATAAACACTATGTTGTTAAAAGCATATGAATAAAAGAGATAATGTGCTTACACAAGAAAAAGATGCATCTGTAATATCAGACGAGCTTGGCAGAAGAAATCAGGTATCTTCCCAAATGATTTCAGCTCACTTTTTTGAAAATATTTAGATTTCTGTAAACCCTCTAAAGAGGGGAGCAAGAGCTCTGAAATGAGATCTGATTTTACTTTAAAAGCTCTACTGTACCTTTTAGCATGTTTGATGCACATGTTGTCTCAATGCCAGCTGTATTAAAGTTGTCTTTTACTGCAATAGGAATTCCATCTAAAACACCCAGCGGCTGACCTGCATTAGGAATTATTGTGAAAACAGCAGAGATTAAAGCAAAGTGTGCTATACGTATAGTCTTCTTATCAATTACAGTTTATTTTATGCATCCCCTTGGGTATTTTCTGGGAGAAGAATGCTATCCACTTAGCATTTGATCGTTGTCTGTTACACTTTCAAGAACCACCTTCTATTCTAATTCTAGCATTGAGCATTCTGCCCAAACCAGAGCTCTGCAAATTTGTCTAAGCCCACAAGGCAGCTGCTTTCATACAGGATGGCCATCCCAAAGGAGTGCCCACCTCTTCAAATGTGACCATGTAATGCTTATTTCAGCCATAGGTGCTGCCTAAATCTACTTCATCCCTAGGCTGGAAGCCATAAATTCTGCCCACCTGACATACACAGTAGATGTAATAAAAAAAAAAATAAAAAATTACTGAAGCAGAGAAAATCTGCCCTAAGTGATCAATTATCCACCATCCAGCAAAAAAAATAAATCAAAAAGCTTATGTCAGGAAGCAAAACACCCTGCAGCCAGCACAAGTTTCCTAAGCTGCTAGAGGACAGCAAGTGTCACCCAGAAAGGAAAAGAAGTACCCTGTTAGGGGACAATTTCCCTTTCTCCGTCTTCTGGTAAATGCAAAGGAAAATGAGGATGGTCAGCCTCTAAATGCTGCAGATAACAAGACCGGGCGCCGTCCTGTTCACCAACCAATAACTGCAATTAACAAACTCGCTTTATTTTCATTTGCTTTATTAACTGAAAACCTGATAGGCTAAGCCAGGTGTTTGTCTACCCCAGCCAGAAGACCTGCAAAAGACCACTGCACCTTCCTGTTCGCCTGGTAACTGGTGGCTACCAATTCGAAACGAACTGCTGAGGGCAAGAAGAGGCAACCAGTAGCAGCGCTGCTCACGAAGCACACAGCCTATTTAGTCTGCAGCGCCTGGCGCGGTCCAGGTTTTGCTTCTGATTTTTGATCTGAATACCCCGCCAAGATGCCAAGCGTACACCCACGGGCACGCACCCACAGAAGCCTTGACCGCAAGCCTCCGTCCCCTAGTAGGTCAAACAAGTAGGGCACACACCTCCTTTAAAAAGAAAGCATGCTTCATCCAGCACAAGAGCTCCTCTGCGACAGCTTTTTAAGGACTAAATACCGAGTACGAGCAAACATACCTCTTCTGTATCTTTCCTCTGATTCTTCAGCCTGCTTCAAAGCAGTTTCTTCCGCTACGGTGATGTAAGCGTTAAGAAACTTGGTGCTTTTGATGAGGGAAAGGCACCTCTGGCAGAGCTCCGTCGGAGTGACATGTCCTTCCTTCAACGCCGCCGACACCTGGAAGCGCAAGCCCCCTTTCGCGGCAGCCGGGTGGCAGGGCCCGCTCCGGGGCGTTAAGGGGGTAA
>NW_009258268.1:657828-695047 GCF_000687185.1 Egretta garzetta
CGGCCTCCGCGCCTCTCCGCGGGCGCGGTCCGCCATGCCCTCCTGGGTCATAGACCAGTACGGCCGCAACGACGTGCTGCGCTTCACCCGGGACATGGTGTTCCCCATCATACACTTCCCGAACGAGGTCATCATTAAGGTTCACGCTGCGAGCCTGAACCCCATCGACCTTAGCATGAGAAGTAAGTGCCGGGCCCGAGCGGCCGGGGCCAGGCTGGCGTGGCGGCAGGGGGTGTGCTGGGATAGCTGTCGCAGGGGTGTCAGGAGGGCGGCTTGCCAACGCACTTGCTGCCCGGAGCCTGTCGGGGAAACGGCCTCTTTGAAACGTTATTATTTCAAGTTCTTAGGGAAGAAAGGCACAAAAAGCCACTGCCTTTCTGAAGGCAAGAGCGCGTGCGTTGCAGGGGTAAGCTTTTAGTCTGAGTGAGTAACTGCTGTCCTCTGCGGGCTTGCAGCTCACTGGTCAGCTTCCTTACGTTAGTAGCACGGCCGTGGCGGGGTTTCTTTCCCGGCCTTCTCCCCCATCCCCTCCGTCAGGGTGGTGGTACTCCCTTGACCAAGAGACTAGCCCTTCCAAGGAGCAGCATTCCCCCTGAGAGGTGCTGGATTTTCCCATCTCTTTGAGGTGAATGGGGCTGGGGGTCAAAGTTACCGCAAAGTCGGCACGTGCGACGTCATCCAAACCGTGGTGTTCGTTGCCATGCCCTTTCTTCCTGAATTGGTATCTGGGTACCTGCTGTCATCTTGCCCAGGAAATCCATATCTTTCACTGACCCACTCTTCGTGTTTGACACATTTAATCAGATTTTTTCTCAGTTTCAAGGTTTGAAACACAAGAAGGACATTGTGGTAGTAGAAGACCTTATATTTCATGTTAAGAATTGATCTTGCATATCAAATCAGATTCAGTAGCATGTGCAGAGATATCTGCAGGAAGCCTGGTGTCAGAGCTGTAATTTGTGTTTTGGGTCTTTTAATAAATTAATTTAAAAAAAATCTTTGTATGTAGTTGTGGGCTTGATTGTGGGACGTTTGCTATCTGAGGATTCCTGTTGAACGACCTGCTTGAACTGCTGGGTTGCAAGCAGTATTTTAAGTCAGTGTAAAAGTATTTGAAAAACTACATTTTCATCCTGCTTTTGAGGTGCCTGCTTTTGTGTCTGTTTCTTTTCAGTATTAAAACACTTTCTAGCATAATAGGGCACCGAAGCAGACTTGTCCAAATACTTGAATGGGCATGTGTGCCCAAATGCAGACTTTTTTAGGCTAAGCAGAGTTGTTAGATGGGTAATTCTGACAGTTCACAGCATTTTGCTATTGCTTACGGAATAGAAGTTCAGGTTGCTTATCTTGGGAGATGTGCCTTAATATTTTTTACAGTGATGTTCATGTTGCTTTTTACGCTTCTTTATTTGAAAAGACAAATGGAAAGCTTGGTGTTCTTTTGGATTTGTAGCTACATGATGTTGTTGGAAAATGGAGCATTTCCAGCAGACTTCTTAGAATTTCTGATGGTGTTAATGCATACTAAATATTTTTGTAATGGAGAACCATTTCATGACAAATAAGCCAGAATGAGATTTGCTCTTTATTTGTAAAATCCGTAAAAGTATAAAATAGTGCAGATCTTTTGCATGCCTAAGTTATAACAGAGATGAGGAACATTAGGTATAGACAATGCTTTCTAATTGGAATTATCCAGTTAATAATGAAAACTCTATGGCACATCATGGTTAATTTCATGTTTTTACAGGTGGTTACGGTGCAACCGCATTAAATATGAAGCGGGATCCCCTGAAACTCAAAAGCGCAGACACTGAATTTCCACTAACACTTGGTCGAGATGTCTCTGGTGTTATTATGGAATGTGGACTGAGTGTGTCTTATTTCAAACCTGGAGATGAGGTGATACCACCACTGTCTTTTTTTCCAAAAATGTATAGTTAAAATATATTATGAGATATTCAGCTTTCATTTTCCTCTTAAGAAAATTATTTTTTTTTCTTTTATGTTGTTACACTCTGAATGAGGACTATCCAGCAGTAAATTCCTAGAATGCTTTCTTCCCTACCTCTTTTATCTGAAAAACATGATCTTTCCCAGATTTGCTTCTGCAAGTTAATTTCCCTTCTGTTTTTTATTTTTTGGTCCATTTCAGTGGTACCAAGAGAGATATTTATTTATAAGTGCACATTCAGGACGCTGCTTCATTTCTGAGTGAAGATAAAATTCTAACAGGAAGGGGTTAGTTGCTTTGGTTTTTTTCTTGAGTAACTTAGTTAGGATAGGAACTCTAGCATAACCCAAGAACCACGTCACGAGTCCCCACATAAATACTGATATTGTTTGCTTTCACCTTCACTAGTTGCTTTCACATTTCACCAGTTTTAGTATAGCAAATTCTGATTCCTCCCTGCCCCATCCCTTCCAATCTGGGCTTTCTTGGCATGGAAGTAGTTTGGGGTTTTTGAAAAATTATATCTTATACACAGTATGGTACAATTGATTTAGACAGCCCTGCAGTCCTTCATTTAGTCAGCCTTGTGATGCTTTTTGCGTAAAGAGTAAGCTAAGACTGGTTTCTGATAAGCAATAGTGAAGACATTCTGCAAATTGGAAAAAAAAGATTCCTTTAATCAAGAAAACTTTCCTGTGTAGGTACAATCGTGCAAAGTCACAAAAACTGATACTTGTTTTCTGTTTGGTTTTAGGTGTGGGCAGCAATTCCTCCATGGAAACAGGGCACTCTGTCAGAGTTTGTGGTAGCTAGTGGAAACGAGGTAAACCTTCAAAAATGCAGCTAACAGACAAAACCCCAAAATTGTGAAGACTGGCATTTTTTTTTTCACTTTGGTGTCTAAGTAACTGTCTATTTCTTGGTGTCTGGATTGATTTAGACTCCAGCTAGTTATGAAGGTAGTTGAAAATGTAGAATACACTGTCTGCAGTTCAGTGAAGCTTGTTTAAATATTTCAGTGTCACATAGGATCTGCTGTGTGACTTAAAATACGATTGATTTTATTTCAGGTGTCTTTTAAGCCAAAGCGTCTCAGTCACACAGAAGCTGCCTCCTTACCCTATGTAGGTCTCACAGCATGGTCTGCAGTTAACCAGGTTGGAGGACTGAACCGAAATAATTGTAGTGGGAAAAGGTAAGTAAATAGTTCTGGTACTAAAACTTAGTGTTCTGTTTTTATACTGATTAGCTGCTTGTAAGACGTGTCTAACAGTGATGACGACTGTTACACCATGACATTCACAAAGACCAGCTGGCCTGAAGATGCTAGGTTGCATCTACACAACTGTTGAGAGGAGAGCCTTCTTTAGAGGGAGACTCAGACAAGGACACTAACCGAAGTGTGCCTAGTCACTTGCTGCTCACTTCCTTTATATGGTGACTATATAGAGATAGTCCAATGTATATCTAGTGTATAGGACTATATAGAGAATCTAAGGATCGTATCTCTAGGAATTTATAGGAATTTTGCCTTTCTGCCTGCTAGGACAGCTATCCAAAGGTAATGTCCTCTCTCTGAGTTGTTTTGGCAACTCACAAAAAGCCCTCTCAACTACAGAGGTGTGGTTCCCACAGGCGTGGGCCATTTGGAACAGACTGGTTTTCCAGCTTTTTAGAGAAAAATGAGCAGGTGACTGGGTCTCATTTGACCCATAGGCCAGAACTTTGATGAGGTCAGGAACGCAGAAGAGAAGAGGAAAACGTGCAAGACGAGCAGCTGAATCAAATAGAAAAATTGGCTTTGTTTATCAGCTTGTTAATCTGACAATGGCAGATGGAGGACAGAAGAGGAAAAATGCATTGAAAGATTGGAGCAGATACCATTTTTCTCCCGATAATTGAAATTTGCAGTTATTTTGGCCTTTGGATATTTCTGTAAATAGATAGCAAAATGTTCAGAATGGAAAGAAGGGCAAAAGTAAAAATACTGCAATTGAAAAATAATCATTAAAATTACTACGCTGCACCAAACATTTAGGTCATAAAGTAATTATTGGCCAGTAGGAGGCCAGATGCCTGTTCTCCTCTTATCTTGGGTGTTACTGTTGTAATGCAACACATTGCAAAGGACACTAGATTTACTGAAATTCTTCACCTGCATCTTTAGAAGATAATTGAGTGAGTGGTTGTTCATATGTCCCTGTAAATTCCATCATGAAAATATCAAGTAATTGTTTGTTCTAAAGATAAACAATGTTTTGAGAAAAAGAAATTGCAAAATTTAAAGCAATTTGAAAGAGACTTCATTGAAATTAACTTCCAGCTAGTGATAAAATTCTAGATACGTTGTCTTCCTTTTTATTTTTCAGTATTCAGACTTTTTTATTATCTTAACTTTCACGTGTAAATAGAATTAACCTAAAGATATGTTGATAGGCTAGCCTCATTTAAAGTATCTTTCCAATCTTCAGGTAAGTGTTTAGGTTGTTAAAAGTGAAATTCAAACTGCATTTATATCATGCCTTTACATTTAACATTTACTTCTATATTCCCAATAAATACTTAATTACTCTGTCAGCAAAAAAACATTTAAATGTATTTCTAAAATTATGGTGTTCCCATCTAGAAGTTTTGAATTGTAAAAACAACAGAGAATGACTTACGTGATGGTAGCTTTTTTCCCCTGGAAAAGTTCTTGTAGGAAAATACATAAAGTGCATTGAAGGGGCTGTGCGAAAGTATATTCCATGAACTTTTTATTACTCTCTCAAAGCAATCATTTCAAAAGATAAGAATTTACATAATGTTTCTTAATCTCTTGAAATAATTTAACGTTTGGTAAGAAGTTACCTACATGTGTGATTTTATATTGGTCTTTTTGTCTACTGTAGGTGAATGTAAATAGCTGTGTAGAGGGGTGTATATACACACAAGCATGTGTCCTATTTTGAAAGAGCAGCTGTATTCCTTGATGAAAGCTGCTTCACTGATACTTTATTGCAGTGTTAAGACATCTTAGCAACAGTGAGATTTTTCTATTGTTGTGTATTGTTTTCTTTGCCTCTTTAATGTGGAAGGGTTGTGCTAACCAGAGATACTTGCTAACAGCCCAACATCTGACTGTATGTTGATCTGACGGGAGCATCTGCTACATCTGCACACACTTTCAGAAACTTTGTTTTTACAAGTTACCTGAAGTGTGCTCAAATTGTTCATATGCTCCAGTTATTCCTCCATAACTTTTATCCTATACCACTGTAATTTATGTCAGAATTCTTGCACAAGCTAAAAGTGAACATTCTTGTTATCCACAGTGTTCAGAATGACTCTGTTGTTTCGAAGTTCTCTGTGGATAATATCTGGAGACCTTCTCATATCTACCAGTGTCCTGTTTCAGTAGAGAGGGGATATATGCTTGTTCAACAATAGCTGTTAAATAAGCTGTTCAATGTCTCGCTTGCTGTATTCACAAAAAGTACGGTAAAACCAAAGCTGACAATTTGAGAAGTTCTTGAAAATGCTAACATTAATATTAAGTAAAGGTCTTTTATATAAATACAGAGTCAATGTTTTATACATTTAAGTATGCTGGGGAGAGATGCTGGATTCTGTTACTGTAAGCTATTAAACATACACTCCTGGCTTATATTCTATGTATCAAATGAAAATTTGAATTATATAATACCCCGAGAAAATATTTTTTTCAAAGTCTGTGTGTTACTTCATCATTTTATCTGTTGAGAAGTACAAGGTGTGTGTAGGTTGTAAAACTTCTTGGTAGGGTATATGCTTCTTGATACAGCAATAAATCTCTTAAGGACGTTTTGTTGGCATAATCAAATGGAATTGTATATATATAAAAAATTGATATATTTATTCAATGAATACGTTTGGTTTTTTTATTATTTGGCATGTAGCTGAGTCACTGAAACTTGTTAGTTGTTTATAATCTGGAGAAGGTGTTAGTCCTTGACCTGTACACCCACTCCTGACCCCCTGTGTCTTTTGAGGGGGGACACAGCTGAAACAGCTCTCTGATGCTTGTTTCTGACCATACCATAGTTCCAAGCAGGGCCCGGGGAGAAGCGCTAAACTCTCAAATCCCATGGTATGCTGACACTCTGATCATTTGAACTGCTAGAGCCTCATGTGGGGCTTGGTGAATGCTGGCTTGAATTCTGTGCCTCTGTCAGAAGGGAGCAAAGCCTAGGGTATGAACATTTGTTTTGTTCTTTTGAGAGAATTGGTTCTCTTAGATCTCTGTTCAGGTCAAATAATTTTTTAGTTTGTTCCCTCATGCATGTGCTTATATGTTAGTTTACTCCTGAGCTTACCTTTGCAGTGTAACAGGTAGTTTCTCTGATATGTTTTCTCCTGGTTTTGTTTTCCCGAGGCAAGGCAAATAAAACTGTGCCTGCTTTGGCACTTTGTACCATCTGTGGTTCTTCAGTACCGTCCTAACAGGTCCTGCACCTTCAAATGCTTCCCCACTTCCTTGTGTTGTGCCAAACAACGTGTCTTGCTGTCCTCAGTGCTGTAAAAATGCTGATCTGAAAGCAAGGAGCTTTCTTAAAGTCACAAAGTATGGAGAGAGTATTAATAATGAGAAGGTTTGGGAGAGAATAGTCCATATAACATAGGAACAAACCAAATCTGGAAAGTATTTCTACCTGAAGAATCTCAAGGGCTTTTATTGAAGGGGAAAATAAAAATCCTAGCCAAGCAGCTCCCCAAAACTGAAAATATCACCTAAATCCTTGAGCAAAATGTGCATTTTAAAATGGCAGCTTTTTTCAAAATTTGTAGTGGAAGAAATGCCCTTTAAGCAAGGAGTAAAATTGGAAAGGCAATTTGACAAGGGTTTTTTTGAAAGGATTTTATTGTGACTGTCCTTTGTAAGGATAAAGATGAGCTTAATCCAGTATCTCAAGTGTAGCATCCCTGAGCCTTTTTAAGTATAATAAAATCTAAATATGAATGTTGCTTCAGGCATCTGTTGTTAGAAGCGTGGTTCTGAGGATAAGTACTTTTTGGCAGATTTAAAAGCTGCAGGCATTGTGGTTTCAAATTCTTAATCTGAATTTTGCAGCTTGGATCAGTGAAATAGGAGGGAACAGAATCTGATCAGTTACAAGAGGAAGCATTTTAAAATGGATGTTGTGACCAAAGCCAAGTCTCTTAGCTTACTTCAAAGAATTTTTGTAAACTGAGACTCCAGATTGTATAGTACAATTTTACACTGTAAAAAGCAATTTCCTTCAACATCTAGCACAGTGAGATTTAAAACAGGAACATGACCAGCTTCTGAAGATACTGAAATTTTTCTGGCAAATGGAAGTGCTGAGAAACATGATGGTCCCCAGTTCTATGCCAAGATTTCATCTTGGGTCTTCTTTTTGTCCTAGAATTAAGAAATGGGTCTGAAGTCTAAGCACTGTTTGTAGCTTCAGCAGCAAGGCTTTAATAAAATATCCGGATGAATTTTTTGAGCAGTGACCAGGCTCCTATCAGTAAGGTTCTCACACCACTAAACTGCATTCATGTTTATGAAATTTAGGATAGTGTGTTCAGTTAAAATTAACTCTCACTTGCTAATAATTTGGTAATATACTCTTTCATTTTCTTACTTCTGTGCCACTTTCCATAACCTGGCATTTACAGGGTCTTACTGAGATGTACTGAATTGGAAAAATTCTACTGCCTGTTTTCTAAAGAAAAAGGCACACAATTTAATAGAAGTTAAACTTGTTTGTGGTGAAGCTACTTCATTGTATTTTGTCTTTCTCATAGATAAATATTATGCAGCATGGGAAAATTATGTCCCATATATCCTGAAGTTCCCAGTGTCCCTAAATAATATGATACTAAACCACTTTTTCTCTTAGTTAACACCAATTTGTGTAGAATGTTGGCAAATCAGATTTTTTTCTTCAGCAGATATGACAGCGGAGCCTGGGAGATAGAAAGACTCTTCCCTGATTTTGTCCCAAACTAAGCAGTTGCATTTGGGGAAGCAGGGCCAGGGCCAGGGCTTTTGCATGATAAATGTTACTGCCTGACAGCTCCACTGCCTGGTTTTAGTGGAAAGCACATATGCGGGAGTCTTTTTGGCTGTGCTGAGATAATGCTCTTGGCACGGGAAACATGATCAGCGATGTTAAGTCACATTACTGGCTATCTGAAGAGTTAACCACTAAGTAACACTGAATGACAAATACAATCTTTTGCTTAACATAATTTGATGTCAGAGATGTATAAGAAGCATTAGAATACAATAGTTACTATAAGGTTTATTTAAAGAACTATTTAATACATTTTAATTTTCTCTTGCAGAGTATTAATATTAGGAGCTTCAGGAGGAGTTGGTACATTTGCTGTACAGGTAATACAAACCAGCATGCCTAGGATGCATCTTCAAGCAATTCAATATGAAAAAAAAATTAACGGAAGGGAATTGAGGGAAGGAATAGTGAAACAGCAAGATTGATCTGTCTGATTGATCTGATTGATACTTCCAGAAGTGAAACATGTTTAGATTTACTGCTTTCCATTTGTTACGTTGCATTAGTTTAAAGTAGGAAGCGGGGACTTTCAAAGAAAGGAGTGGTGAGTGTAGGTAGTGAAAAAATCTCATTTCACAGTTTGGGTGCAGGAAATCTCTAATTGGTGTAACTTGAAATATGTAGCCTGTTTTCATTATTTTTCAGTCAGCTCTGCTCCATAAATATGAAAAGAACTTGGTGTAGGAGTAGAAAAGCTGATGGAGAATGTGTCATCTACCGTAACTGCTATAGGTGGGCAAATGACATGAGAGGCACCAGGCTTTTATGTGCAGTGTATGTAAAGCACAGAGGCTTATATTAGCTTTCCCTCACTGTCTTTGCCCTGCTGCCCTTTTGTCTGTCTTCATTCCAGTAGCTCTAAACTTTGGAAGATCAACATGCTCTTTTATTGATCCATTAATTGTGGAACATCCTCTCTTCATGGTCTCATTTAATTTGGGGATTTCGATTCTAATCGGTGTCATCTCATGCTGAATCATCTTTTTCTTGAGAATATGAAAAAAATACAGGGTTGGGTGGTTGCATCACTGCGTTCCATGTTACTAGACCATAAACATAGTGGTTTTAAAGAGGCTTACAGGAGAATTTTTAGTGATGTGCTATTTGCCTGGTCCGTGATAAAGCAGGTGGCTAAATTATATGAGTACGAAAGGCTAACCAGCCACTGACTAGTTGCGATTTCTACTTGATTAATCCTGAGTAAACTACCTTAATTAATCAGGAATAAATGTAAAAAAGATTACTGTGCATGAAAAATGGGATTATGAAAGAGATAAATAACTAGCAATAATCCTTTACTTTGCTCTAGCTTTTGGAGTAGAAGATAACCTGACATCCTCCCCGTGGCAAATCAGAGATTACTTCCTTCTTTTTCTTGTTATTAATATTTAAGCTGTTTACAGTGAGAGAGATACGAAATGCTTACTTTTAATTTTAAATATTTAAAAATATTCCATGGTTGATCTGGTGACAGTTTTGTAGATTGGTAACTTGGACAATACCTCTTAGTACATATTTAGCTGACAGATTCAGATGGCAAACTGAGTATTTTATTTGAAGCCTTATTTATCCTGAGACCTGATACCTGTAAGCGGCATTAAAAAAAACACCCTCCTTCCTCCCCACCAGCTTCTTCCTCCCCAAAACCTCCTTAAGTATTGATAAATTCTAACCATTGTTTGCCTGTGGGATGTGCAACAAGTTATCCTGTGTTGGAACACAGTCTCCCCACTCCCTACTAAAAGTGCTCATTTTATTATATAAATATAATGAGACTTTGGCTTTTAAGTTGTTCTTAATGTTTCACTAAACTTTGGACTTTTTTTTTTTTTTTTTTTATACTTGTTTTCAGCTAGTGAAGGCCTGGGGTGCTCACGTGACAGCAGTTTGTTCTCATGATGCCAGCACACTGATGAAAAAGCTTGGAGCAGATGAGGTGATTGATTACAAATCTGGAAATCTGGAAGAGCAACTTAAAACATTACCCTTGTACGTGTTTGTGTTGCTTAATACTGAGATGAAGGAGTTGGCAGTCAGACCTTCTGCCTTTTGATTGCTTGACTCCAGTCTATCAGAACTCCCTCTTTTTTTTTTTTTTTTTTTTTTTTTTGTTTTTTCCCCTTTTCTAAAGTGTTAACTTTGTAAAGCAAATTCATCCCAGCCCTTTTTGAATGCAGTTTGCCAAGTGAGTATCCCAAGCACACATTTCATTGTAAGACTAAGCCAATTAATTGGGCTTGTGGAGGCAAGCTCACTTTCACATGCTTTTCTTCAATGACTGTGATTTGAACAGTTTTGTCAGCTTCCATCCAAGGATCTTGGAGCATTTACAAAGCATGAATAAATTAAAATAAGTCTCAGAAATCCTGTGTGAGGCTAGTAGGTAGTAAAACTGATCTTCTAGGTCACGAAGCAGTTAAGTGACTTGCCTGAAGGTCTGGCCACTGTGCAACTCAACTGGGAGTAAATTTCTCTTCTGTAACATTCGGTAGGGCTGTTTCTGATAAACAATCACACTTACCTTGTCACAGCAGTTGTGTTTAAATTAGCTTGGGGGTTTTATCTAGAACCAAAGTCTTTTCTGCTTTTTTAATCTTTCCATCTGTTTAAACTTAGTCTACTGGGACTTGTATTGGAATATGGTATTTACACTGCTCTTCTCAGCTAGATTGAGTTAACTTTCTAGGAGGGGAAATAGAAGCTGTTCAATCTATGAAAGAATCTTAATGATAACTGTGCTAAGAAGGCACGTGCCCTTTAACTGTGGTGTGATTGTCAGCAGGCCTGAAGGCAACTGTCAGGGTACTGGCACTGTCTGTATGGGGAGGATGTGCAGCAACTAACTTAGCAGTTTGCAGGCAGTACTAAATCTGCCTTTGTGCAATTCAACATCTTACATGCTAAACACCCATTCTAGGAAGTGACCCTTTTTGGGAGCTGTCAACAGCACTGTCTTAGCGTGCAGTTTTATGATACGGCTAAGTCAATCAGTCAGGTATACTGAGCGGGGTGGTCCTCCTGCTCTCCCCTTTTCAGTTGTACTGACTCTTCAGACTCCATGGTGAGCTAAATTTTCCTGGAGCATTAGTTTTCATGATTTTAATTTCTGTTGTTGGCAGCTAACTGTTAGGTTGACTGAAATGTAACGTGAAATCACATCCTTGGAAGGTAGGCAGGAAAACTGTCTTTGCAGAGATAAGAACTTTTCTATTTAATTTGCATAAAGTATTTTCCCTTATTTGTAGGCTATTTAGATTCGATGTATGTGTGTATACATATCTATTGCAATCTGAAGATTGCTGGAAATTTACAGGTGAGAATGAGCTGTGCATCTAACAGAATAGGTGCGTAGCTTCCTGTTGCCCTATTCAACCTTTACAGACTCACATGCTGGGATAATGAGAAGGAACACTGAAACTGTGGCTTGTTGCCAGAGGCTGAACATACCCATTCCATTGTTAGGTTCTACGTCAAATAGGTAGATTTGAAGAAAAGAACTGTCAGTTAAGGTAAAATGGTCCCAAACCAAATAGGGAGGTCAAAAAAGACTTTCAGAAGTGAAGCTGAGAATTCAGTACAGAAAAGATGTGAGGAGAGAGATAAGGTTAGTAGAGTAATTTATGTAACTTTGGCTACTGGAACCAGCTTTCACGTGAGAACGGCAGGTACAGATGTTCCTACTCAGGGTGTGAGTCCAGACTAGTTTTTACATGCACATAGCATATTGTTCAATGCTAGGACCAGACCTCAAGGCTCTTCCAGTAGTCCCTCTCTGGGAGGGCTGAAGAGAGAGAGCTCTAGAAGGCTTTAAGCAAATAGAGAATGTAGTTGTGCATCTTGGAGTCTACTTTTTGGAGTTTAAGAGCAGCTTAAGTTACCAAAATAGTCTGTGTCTGCTGTGCAGCGAATGGGCAAAAACCTGTACATTTAACTTCCGTTGTACAGTAAAGCTGGGATTTAGATGAAGTCTTGGGACTTTCTTGCTACTGTCTTGTAGGTAGTTATTTTAATGCATTGCAGTGATATGTAAAAATGTAAACTACAGCCAATTTCTGATCTGTATTAGGTTAATTAATGTGAATTTTTTTCCCCATATCATAATTTTAAACCTGTTCTTTACATGTCTGCAGATTTGATTTCATCCTAGATAATGTTGGTGGATCCACTGAGAAGTGGGCTCTAGATCTCCTGAAGCAATGGTCAGGAGCAACATATGTTACCTTAGTGACACCTTTCTTGATCAATATGGACAAACTTGGAGTGGCTGATGGCATGTTACAAACAGGAGTCACTGTTGCTTCCAAAACTGTAAAGGTATTTGACAAAATCCTACATACTTTAATATTATGTAGTACTCTAATGGCTTCCTTTGTGGCTTGGATGCTAGTCATGTGGTTCATCTGTTTTATTTTCCTCATATATCATTAAGTATACTTCAGATGCATGCTTATTCTTTCCTTCTTTCTTGCACTGAAAAAAAAATGTGTCAGGGTGGTACTGATTGGTGTATGTGGTAGTTTGCAGTGCTTTGAAATTCCGATTTGTTATTGTGCTTTTCATTGTGGCCTTTTCCATATGCTCCCCCCTCGTGAGTCCTGCTGACAGCCAGTGTTTCACAGTAAACAGAGCAAATCCCAGCCTCATTGAAGTGGGGGTAATTTTGCTACTTGCTTTAGGCTGGTCAGGCTTTCTCTCAAAACATTGTTCCATGACTGATTCTCTTCATCCTATTCCAGCACCAGAGAGTAATAAAAGTGGTTGAAGGTGGCTAGAAAGTCTTTCATCTCTTTCATGTTCATGTGTCTGGATCCAGATACTGATTTTTCTAGTTTTCCTAAGTGGATTTTAAAATGTTCAGCCAGTGGCCAGATCAGTGAGGCTTTTTAGAACTCTTCTCTTTCTTCTCTCAACATGCATACTTGCTCTCCAAATGAATGCGTTTCAAGCAGTTGCCATGGTATCCCTGTGATGGCATGGTTGAATGAGATTCTAAGTCCTGCACTGATACTTCCAAAGGAAAGCTCAAAAACAAAATGAAAAGGCTGGGAAGAAATCATGTATTGCTGCTTCTCAGTGTGCATGTTTCCATGATGAGGAGCATTGTATGCCCTGTATAAGAAATCATCTGGCCCTCATTCCTCTTATGACTTACTCAGAGGAGGTGCTCTTGACTTGTGCTTGTAAGATCTTCCCAAATTGCTTTTCATGTGAGCTGCCATCCGCATTGGACAGTGATGACTTTGGCAGATGTGATGGTGGAAAATTTAATCACTGACACTGAGGTGGAACGTTCTAAATGTCACATTGCTGGGTTTATTTCCCCCCTTTTGTGAATGTGTATAAACATAGAGCACCATTTCTCTGTTACGTAACAAAGAATGCTGTTTCTAGCTGCATTAGCTGTCTGGAGACAAGGTGGTTGTTTTTCTCAACTAGCTGACTTGTGCAATTGGACACAAAATTCACCCTGATCCTATTGTGGTAATACAACATCCCTGTCTGTACATTTAATCCATGTGCTTAGGTGACTTTTTTTTCAGACACTAGCATATAATTTCCATGTCTTTTCCTTAAGTTACTTCTCTAATGCTTCTGTCATTAATTTTAGTTCACATTTCGGTTTCCTCTCATGATTTTTTTAATGTATTTGTGATCTTTCTTGCAGCATCTCTTTAAAGGAGTCCATTATCGGTGGGCATTTTTTATGCCAAGTGGCCCAAGTTTGGATGAAATAGCAGAACTGGTTGATTCTGGAAAGGTACGTCAGTAACGGTTATTTGGCTGTTTGTGCTGAAAGAGGTGCTGCTTTGACTCAAAAATGGTGCAGTTCACAATTAGGGAATAAAATGTTAAGAGTCACAGTAAGGAAAACTAGTTAAGAATTGTCTTGCTCCAGTTTCTAACTTCTGCCTTTTGCATGGAATATAGGAGTTCATAACCCTTAAGACTGTTCTGCCTTCTCCCTCTCCACCCTACCTGTTTTTAAAACCCCAAAGCTTACTAAGTTATGAGGAAAGAATGTCCAGCAATTGTTTATTTTTACCAGCGGGAAACATTTAGCATGAACTCTGGTGTGGAAAATATGTTTTAAGAGGCCTTGTTTGGTGAGAATGAACATGACTGTGTGTATCTGCATATGCAAAATTGCCTAGCCTGGATAATCAGGAGTCCTGCCCATAATGTGCACAGAACTAGAATATTCAGGTTATTGCAGGGCATAGATGATCTGCATTGGCAGAGTAGTGACGAGAATCTTGTGTTTCATTATTTCAGTGCTTCAGAGTATAATGTTTGTGCTGATTCAGCACAGTGACTTGGAATATTGGGAACGTTCAAAAGCTTTTGGGGAATCTCTTAGCGGCCTGGGGGGAAAGGCATGAAGTGGCAGATGACTGCTTTTCTGATCCTTTCAGGTTTATGAGCTTGTTACAAAACGTGTGTGAGAGTGAGCAGCTGATTGCCTGTTTATTGGGTTGTGTGGTGCTGTAGGTTCTGGCAGTGTTCTCTTTTGGATAATGTCATGTTGCCAAAATTCCCAGAGTAGACAATATAGAGAACTGCTGTTAATCTTTCTATGTCATAACGAAGTAGAGGAGGAAGCAGAGTCTGCCATGACTGCTGGCAATTCCAGTATGTGAACTGTCAGGCCATCTTGTGCTGAAAATTTGTGTGTATTAGTAAAATTTAGATCTCTCAAAGTTTGAGTGTTGATCTCCTTTTTTGCTATGCGTTGTGTTCCAGAGTTTGGAGAAGAGTAAATAAATTGCTGTCGTACTTAAGGCCTGATTGCTTGTATTTGCCACCTCAGTGCTGCTGATCAGAATAAAAATCTTCCTGAATTCAGCCACTCCTATTCCTCTGTCATGATGCAGCCAGTGGCAAGTCTTGTGTTTCCTAAAAAGTTACCTACTTGTAAATAGAGGCTGCAGCAGCAAATAAGCTGTGGTGAAGTGTGTTCCTGCTACAGCTTTGCACAACTCTGTTTTGCATTATGCCCAGTGCTGTAAGACATTATCCCATGGTCAAGAAAGAAACCCTAGAAGATGTTCCTCGTCCTGCGATTGCATCCAATCACACTGCTAAATTATAATTGACTAAGAAACAGAAATGCCTTTGTCTTCGTTCTTACCATTTGTCCCGATTCTTAACCAGTCACAACTTGTTTTGTGTTCTGCTCCTACCTTGTATGCAAAACAAATGCAGAATATGCCCATGAAAGCCTCTTGGGAAACACCTGTTTATGCAATAGAGGTAGTGCTTAATCGGTGTTCTCTGCCTAATAATCTAGACAGGTGAATTGTAATGCCATTTAAAATGCACGTCATACATATATGAATGCTATGATGTACTTTTTGTTGTAAGATGATCATGAGGACAAAGATGTTTGCTTGGTCTTTTATTCTCTGTGCAAAAACAGGTCATAATATCAGACTGTTTATCTGCATAGTGATTAGTCCAGCAGCATCATACTCTATTTTGTAAAATGTTGTAAACATCCATGCTATCATCAGTATTTTATGACCCAGATGTATTCTATTTAGACAGATGTTAATAAGACTGACCTTTATTGTTTAGACACAAGAGTTCTCTTAAATGGACAGATCATCCATTCAGAAGAGTAGGTGTTTGGAAAAAAGGCAGGAAAGAACTACTGGAGGAAGTGTACCATAATTTCCCATAACTAAGTGAAAAGAAATGTTTATTTTTGAATAGGAGAGAATAAATGAGAATTAAAAAAACCCAAACCACCCAGCACTGAAGGTGTAGCAAGAAGACTTGGGGAAGCCAGCAAAGTGAGCTCATGTCGTTGAACTTCTTAGTTTTGAGTAAATACAGGTTTAAGTAATGCAGATTTAGTTATTTTGAAATTTCAGTGAATCGTCTTTTCTGTTAGACAGTTCTCAGATTGTATGAAGCATAAGTAGGAGAGCAATTGGAGAGCTCCTGAAAATGAGAGGCTTTTTTCAGAAAACTGTCAATCCTGAGGGGGGATTTAAATTAAAGAAATTAAGAAGAGGTGATGGTTTAAAGAAATGATGTTCCAGTACGTGAAGCACTTACAGATCATATTGATTTGACAGTGGTTTTTCTTTTAGTCCTTTTGCACCAATACAGATTTTTAGTTCTGATCAGTTCATCATCTTCCTTTAGAAAGCAAAAGGATTCTCAGTCCTTCAGTGGATGAAGAATAAGCAAAAAGGACATTTTGTTTAAAGATACTTGGTTTTCACATGGATGATCTTTGCAGCAAGGAATGGAGATGTGCAAAATGTCAGTTATGAGGAGGAGTTCTTTTAACGGCCTTTTTTAATAGGCAGAAGAGGAAGATTTAATGGGGAGGAGAGGATTTGATGAGGTGGTAGTGCAAGGAAGAATAATAATTTTCCTTTTGTAATTTACCTGCACATCAGCTCAGTTCTGAGGATTGTAAAACTGTTTTCAGTTTATGAGCTGTTTTCTTTGCCGTGCAGCTGGACATCTTGCAAAGAGACTATTGTGAGACTGAGGGGCTGGGAGGCACAGAGAAAATCAAGTATTTCCTTGTCAAATTTGAGACATACTGGCTACTTTCCAAACTGCTGGGAAGTCCCTGTTGTGGGTTGAACTCTGCCAGTTAATTATGAGCCAGTAAGGATTGGCCTAACATGGGCTCCACCAAATCAGTGGATGAAGCTCATGTCAGAAGCCGGGGATCTCTACACATGGCAGAATGTTCCCGGTGAATTACAAGGTTCTCATCTAAGGACAACTGAAATCAACAGAGCCTTTAGTTCAGGATGCAGATTCGCTGGCACACTGTTTGCTGAAGCATTGTCACTGGTCTCTGCTGCCAGCATTGTCACTGAAAAGCTTGTTAGTTATTAGTTTGATGTATTTGTGGTCAGTGTAGTGGATTTAACATTGACAGTCTCAGGTTTTGCTGCTTGCTTAACTTTTTCCTCCTTTCTCAGCATGTATTTCATGAAAATACATCTAACTTATAACTGAGCACTGAACTTTGCCTTTTATGAAGCCAGATTGGAGGAAGGCAGGCTCAGTGTCGTAAGGGGGAGCACTAAGTATGTTGTATGTTCCTGCTGGACCATGATAGGATGTGGGTTAACATGCAGCCCTACAGAAATTTGAGATTTTCATTTTAATTTGGTGCCATTTAAATGCAGTCCAGGTGTGTATGTGCAGTATTTCTGGTGGCTTAATGCTCTTTCCATCAGAGCGGAGTTGCATCAGATGGGCTGATGGGTGGAAGTTGATTTTGCAGAAGCAAAGCTAAAGGACAAGTAGAGTCTCTGATCGTGAAATGAATAGTTCATTCTCTGTGTTGTTTGCTTTCTAGATAAATGTTACAGCACAGGCACACATAAGAAAAACAATTGCATGCCTATATTAATGTAATTTGTGTGAAGTGTTGATTATACATTTTACTGGAGACACTAAATGCTTTGGCCTTAGCACCTGCTGTTGTGGTGTGGAGGACAGGACACTGACTGTTCTTTGGCCCTGCTGCTTTCTTCCTGTGCAATGCTGTACAAATCACATAACCTTTTGCTAGCATAATTTCTCTACCTACTAATGAGGGCTAAGGCCCTTTATCCACCTTTGATTTGCTCTGAGATACCGTGTTAAAATGTGGAATTCAATTGTTTTCTATTGCTAGTCTTTGCTATTCAGGAAGTAAGTAACACCAATGGATATGGTCATACACTTTGGCATTACTTGGGTTTTGAGTTGTTTGGATGGCGATGATTTAAGATGGTTTACATTGCTCTTGCTAGCGTAGGTTATCACAGCTTCTTGACTCTGTTATCCTAACGCGCGTGCATTGATTTGCTTCCAGTTCGTCGTGTTGCAGTTCTGCAAGGAGCTTTTTCCCTGGCCCTTGTTGCACAATTGTTGCAGATTTCTCTCATCTGTGTGAAAATCAAACAGCTAATGTAACATATTGAGTCCTTGAATGTTCTCCAAATCTGGCATGTCTAGATGCGGCCTTCTCTGCAGTAATTCTAGTCTTTGTCTTTAGGGCTGTGCTAAGGTATCTTAAGGTACCCGAGGTGACTCGCCCTTGGGTGGTGCCTGCTTCACTCTCCCTATCTGAAAAAGGACACCAAGGTAGCAGTTCTGTACTTAAATGTCTAAACTGACTATGGATCAGTCCTTCTCCCCACTCTTTTTAGTCACTCGCACTTGTTTCGACAACCATCTTTCCCCATGCTAAATTGCAAAGCTTGCACTTTTTTTTTTTTACTTTTTTTTTTCAAAAATTTTTGTGTTTTCTTGTTGCAGTGATTTTGCTTGCCAGGTTGGTTGACTGGAGCCCAGAAATGTTGATCAAGCAGATGTTGCCAAAAGCTCTGTTCAGTCCTTTCTCTTCCAAAAGGAACCTGTATCTGCATTTTGTCACAACCACCAAAAAAATCACTGTGATTTTTATTAAAACACATCTGCTCCTCTTCCTCCAGGACATGGTAGCTTGCTTATGCTCTTTATGAAAGTGCTGGGTGTTTACATCATAAAATATCTGTGAAGAAGACTAATGGAAATTCTGCATACTGTAGAGAGATAGGGTTTGAATATATAAGTTCTTATAAACGATGAGGTCTGGAAAAATTTTGTCATATACTGCTTATTTAATCAAATGTTTTGCCTCGGCCTGATATAATTGCATATTCTGTAGAAAGTCAGTCCTAACGTTCTGAGCTCTCCTCCCCTATTGTAGGGGGGAATTATGTCCAGCACAGAGGTGAAATGTGGGGTCAACAAGACAGCTCTTGTCTGTTCTGAGTTTAATTTGCTGAGACCCTGGGAGATGCAGGTCGTGCAGGACTATTCTAATATATATATATATATATACACACACTTATATATATACTTATATATAAATGCTTTCATATATAAATATATATGCCCATATATATGTAATTGTACTAAAGTTTGTTCTGCCTTAATTACATGGTAGCATTGCCCCAGACTGATTTATTACCAGCATAAATAGCAGAACAACTACCATGAACATGACTGCTAGGGGATTCCAGAAGAGAGACTTGTTCTTTTCTTTAGTTAATAGTTTTTCAGCATGGTTCAGTAGGTAATTAAACCCAGGGTCTTCCTCACTTCTACTGATTTAAGCTTGGGCTAGGCTGGCACACACTCCAGTTCTGGGATTGTTCCAGTTTCTTACTGCTCTTCATTGTGTTCCGTAGAAGCTGTTCTGCCAGGGAGAATTAATGAACTAGGGATGTTTTTTAAGACTCTTCTACACTCCCAACCATACCCTGATAGCCTGCTTAACTGGGATTTATCATCTCTAGCATTTTAATAATTGTAGATGATACTTCTGAGTTACTGTGGGATGCTGTGGGAGGCTTGCTATGAAAGGATGTACCTTTCTTGAAAACCAACCAAACAAAATCTGGTAATACAGTTGTTTGTAAGGTGACTGTGGGAGTAGACCCCGGGACACATGCCTTCCATTCCCATTCCTTAATCACTGCACCACCATTCTTCTTACGGGCGTATGAGACTGGATCCTTGGATTGTTCTTACTTCTGTCAGGCATTTGGGACAGAAATATCACATACCCGATGCCCTTTAATGTGCTCTTGGATGAAAGTGCGTATTCTCTGAAATACAAGTTAATCAAGAACATAGTACTGTATAGTTGCAAAGCTACCCATACGACATGTGACCAGAGCCAGCTGTTCCAGAAGATTTACTTTTTTTTTTCAAAAATTTTTCTGTTTTCTTGTTGCAGTGATTTTGCTTGCCAGGTTGGTTGACTGGAGCCCAGAAATGTTGATCAAGCAGATGTTGCCAAAAGCTCTGTTCAGTCCTTTCTCTTCCAAAAGGAACCTGTATCTGCATTTTGTCACAACCACCAAAAAAAATCACTGTGATTTTTATTAAAACACATCTGCTCCTCTTCCTCCAGGACATGGTAGCTTGCTTATGCTCTTTATGAAAGTGCTGGGTGTTTACATCATAAAATATCTGTGAAGAAGACTAATGGAAATTCTGCATACTGTAGAGAGATAGGGTTTGAATATATAAGTTCTTATAAACGATGAGGTCTGGAAAAATTTTGTCATATACTGCTTATTTAATCAAATGTTTTGCCTCGGCCTGATATAATTGCATATTCTGTAGAAAGTCAGTCCTAACGTTCTGAGCTCTCCTCCCCTATTGTAGGGGGGAATTATGTCCAGCACAGAGGTGAAATGTGGGGTCAACAAGACAGCTCTTGTCTGTTCTGAGTTTAATTTGCTGAGACCCTGGGAGATGCAGGTCGTGCAGGACTATTCTAATATATATATATATATATACACACACTTATATATATACTTATATATAAATGCTTTCATATATAAATATATATGCCCATATATATGTAATTGTACTAAAGTTTGTTCTGCCTTAATTACATGGTAGCATTGCCCCAGACTGATTTATTACCAGCATAAATAGCAGAACAACTACCATGAACATGACTGCTAGGGGATTCCAGAAGAGAGACTTGTTCTTTTCTTTAGTTAATAGTTTTTCAGCATGGTTCAGTAGGTAATTAAACCCAGGGTCTTCCTCACTTCTACTGATTTAAGCTTGGGCTAGGCTGGCACACACTCCAGTTCTGGGATTGTTCCAGTTTCTTACTGCTCTTCATTGTGTTCCGTAGAAGCTGTTCTGCCAGGGAGAATTAATGAACTAGGGATGTTTTTTAAGACTCTTCTACACTCCCAACCATACCCTGATAGCCTGCTTAACTGGGATTTATCATCTCTAGCATTTTAATAATTGTAGATGATACTTCTGAGTTACTGTGGGATGCTGTGGGAGGCTTGCTATGAAAGGATGTACCTTTCTTGAAAACCAACCAAACAAAATCTGGTAATACAGTTGTTTGTAAGGTGACTGTGGGAGTAGACCCCGGGACACATGCCTTCCATTCCCATTCCTTAATCACTGCACCACCATTCTTCTTACGGGCGTATGAGACTGGATCCTTGGATTGTTCTTACTTCTGTCAGGCATTTGGGACAGAAATATCACATACCCGATGCCCTTTAATGTGCTCTTGGATGAAAGTGCGTATTCTCTGAAATACAAGTTAATCAAGAACATAGTACTGTATAGTTGCAAAGCTACCCATACGACATGTGACCAGAGCCAGCTGTTCCAGAAGAGAAGAACTTTAATCTTTGTTTCAGTGAGAGTTGACCCTAGAACCTAATGATGGCAAGCAATATGATGCTCAGCATACATTAGTGCATGCCATTTTAAGGGGAAGGGAGGACGAAAAAAAGGGGTGGGATTAAGACCCAAAGAACATGGAACTTGAGTACAGCAGAGAAGGAGATGCTCAGGTAAAGGGAAGAAATGACAGAAACAGCAGTGTCCCAAACAAGTGTTTTTTTCCATGAGATGACAATAAAGTGCTGATCGGAGAGCTAAACATTTAGTTACAGGGCAGGAACTGTTCTTTGTAATGATTTCTGTTCAAGTCTCTTGTTGGCGTTGAAAGGAGACTCACTGAAGGAGAGCATTGAGCTCTGCATTTGTGCTCATACACCGCATTTGGGCATGGGGGTAATTTCTGGAGGAAGACAGCTTTTATCTTCTAACTCAGCTAGTCAAAATGGCAAGCAGGTCTTTTCCATTAGGGCAAGCCATCAAGAGGATTTTGAGGTGTGGTGGAGCACATGGTGGCTCTCATTCTGCGCACATGCAAGCATCCTTGCCAAAGCGCGTACACAGGCCACGAGCAGGCTCATGGCTCCTTACCAAGGCGTAAGCAGGGTTTGTGCACTGGGAGGCAGCAGCTGGGGGGAGGCACTCTGCAAAGCAAGGCTGCCCTGCAGTTTTGACATGGCCATCCTTTACAAACCTGGGGGAGAGCCAATGCACTGTCATTGCCCTTGGAGCGAGGGGACTTCTGTTCTTTTCCGCTTTGAGCCAGGCTTGCTCTGAGGCCCTCTGAGGTTTGGTTGTCTCTCCTGAGAATTTCAAGGCTCTAGCTCTCCCTCCAGCGGCAGGAAGCAGCTCCACACCCACTCGGAGCGACTTGCTGCTAGTACCAGGGCCAAAGCCATCTCCATTCCCTTTGTGTTTTCTCACTTATACCTGAAAAACTCAGACTGTGTCCTTGCTACCACAGAAGTGGGGACCTCCAAGGGTGGGCTTGAATTTGCTGTTAGCGGGAGTCCGCTCCTGCTGCCCAGTCGACTCCTGCCAGTGCCTGCTCGCTGCCTGCTGCGCTCGGAGCTGGATTGGCTGGGAGACCACTTCTGTGCCCAGTGTAGGATGGCCTTAATCAGCGTCAGCAATTACGCTTTTTATTTTTCCAAACACATGAGTTCATTTCAAGAGACCTGAGATTCATTTCTATAGTACGTCCCTGCACTGGACAGAATGAAGAGGAAGAAAATACCTTTCAGGCCCAATCTGTTTTCAGATAAACATTTCAATGCGGGTGTGTTAATCCTTTCTCTCCCAGACTTTAGTTTAATCCCTTTTCCCTGAACAAATAGGTGTCCTCTGGCAAGGAACTGATGTGTGGCTGTAAATAGGCAGTGTTTTTATTATCCAGTTAATCTCCATTTATTATCACACATTCAACAAACAGCAGACGCTCCCCTACTTGTTTGTCTGCTCACAGGAAGAAATTTTATCTTAGTCAGTGGATTATGGTAAAGGCTGAGTGAATCACTGTGCTGCAACACGGTCAGCCCTTTCAGGGTTATTCAAACAATGGGACTGACCAGCCAGCCAGATAAAATGTTTAATGCTCTAGATTGTCAGGATCATCAATTTAGTATTCATGTCTCTCCATAGCACTGCCTAAAGCCGGCCTTTAAATGGAGCTAGAGGTTACATCAATGTAGCAGATGGGCGTTGAGCGTGTGGTGGCTGCAATACACACCACGTTTTGAACTGTGAGGCTGAATTCAGGGTTCCTCTGAATCCCCGCGTCGCCATTTTTCAAATGTGATGCTTTGAGCTTTACCTAACAGGCTGAGGACATACCATACCTCGTTCTGTCAGGGTTATAAGCTGCAACCTACAATAATTGACTGCAGGCAGCAGGACCTTGAAGTGCCTTGTTCGTTTTCTCAGTTGCTGCACGTGTCTGAATGAACTTCTGCCCTTCCCTGGAATCCCTTTTGCTTCACATCCCTTGTGCTGCTGCATGGCTTTCTTCCCCAAATACCTTTCCTCTCCTGCCAGCCTCTTGCCCTGCTAGGGTCAGCTGCATCCATGCTCTGGCACACTGCATTTCTGTATTTTTATTTTTTTTTTCTTAACTGAAGCACAGCTTTGTATGTAACTGCCATTAACAATAAGTACTTGTGCAAGTGCTGCACTTGTGCTTGGTTCCACAATGTTACTGCATTGTTTTTTCCCAAGCTTCTGCTATGAGCGAGGGCTGGTCTTCCTCAAAACGGTCACTACTGATCAGCAGCACGTTCCTCCTGCCGATAGTCACGGCAGCTGCAGTTTACTTGGATGCCTGCTTTACCCAAAGCCATTATCTCTGTTTTTGCTGCCCTGGGTCCATGTCCCTGAATTTGCTGATGCCTGAGATGACATTTCCATTCTGTGCTGGATGCTGACTGAACATGATTTTTGTCTTGATCACTTGTGCCCCACATTTCTTCCCCAGTTGAGCAGCAGAAAGCATTACACGGCATTTTTCTGGCTCCTCTGCTTTGTGTTACTACTCGCTTTCCTAGAGGTTTGTTTACAGAGGTTGTCCTGGCAGAACAAGGGGAGGAGATTACCCAGCCTTGTACCCTGCAGCACGGCAAGTTTGAGGCCCTTGGTGAATATGTTTATTTGCACGGCTGCTCTCATAGTGATTTGGCTGCTAATTCTCACTTTTTCTTTGGAGGGAGTTCACGCGTTCCTACTTTTCTGCCACATGAAGTTTCACACTACTGCTAAGCTTGTCTTGACAAAATAAAAAGGAAAAATCCAGTGACAAAGAGTAGGAGATACTGCAGTGTAATAGATTATTGATGTCTTGGATTACTGTTATCATATAAGCAAACCCAGTAGTTATTTTAGTGCAAAGAATGGACTTCAAGGTAAGGCACTGTGTACGAAGAAAGAGAAAATTAAGATTGTTGAGAGAAGGACCTTCAGGAGCACAGACACCTGCCAGATTGCATTTGTTGTGCTGTTGGGGAGGGTGCTGAGTGGTCAGTGCTGCTGCTTGGAAAACGTGTGCGTATGGAAACCTTGCCTTGGTAGTGCTGCACGCTCACCTTCTAAGCAGCATGTCTGGGTATCTGTGTACCCCCTTGCCTTTGGGTAAAAATAAGCAAGCCTTTTGAAAGACGGCACTGTGCTGATGCTAGCAAATTGTCTCCCTATTGCTGTTGTATTCCTTTTCTGTTTAGTGAGACACATGTGCTACCAGGAGAGGGCAGTTGCCAGTTCTGGAGTATTCAGTAAGACAATGTACAGGCTAGCAGTTGTGAGGAAAAAGCCTGAAGATACTTTTTTTCACTGACACAAGTATCAAGGATCTTTTCTAGCACAGTAAATAGGGTGTTTGGATCTTAGTTATTACAAGGGCATGCAGTGATAGGACAAGGGGTAATGGCTTTAAACCGAAAGAGGGTAGATTTAGATTAGAGACAAGGAAGAAATTCTTCACTACGAGAGCAGTGAGGCACCAGAACAGGTTGCCCAGAGAAGCTGTGGATGCCCCATCCCTGGAAGTGTTCAAGGCCAGGTTGGATGGGGCTTTGAGCAACCTGGTATAGTGGAAGGTGTCCTTGCCCATGGCAGGGGGGGTTGGAACCAGTTAAGGTCCCTTCCAGCCCCAACCATTCTCTCATTCTATAAATCTTCGTCACTACAAGAGCTGGCTCTAGCTGCAGCCTCATCTACTGTTAATGTTTTCCTCTGGTGACAAGATTAGGATCAGTACATCACTGTAAGAACATACATTGGGCTGGTGTTAGGGGATCCGAGGTAAGAGCCCAATCTGAGGGCAGGTAGGATCTTTGGGAGGGTATATGTGGGAGGTACTTTTGTACACAGATCTTATTTTGGTCTTTAGAAGGCTGACTCAGAACTTGACAGAAAAAGTCTCTTCCCTTGGCCCAGCAGTGACAAGTATTTTTTTAGCAGCAGCAGCTGGCATTTCTTCTGCCTGTCAGTACACTGTGATATCTAAAGAAAATGCTCACAGGGTTTTCAGGCTCCTTAATTAATAATGGGGACAGCAAATAGGATAATTTCACCTTCATTATTAGAAATGAGTCTAGAACAATCCAGAAGGCTACTCTACAAAATTAATGCCAAAATAGCAGTCGGTGCAAGCTTGGGCTTAATGATGTATGCCTACCGGAATACACAGTGGCTGAGTTTTCAAGTGTATCTAAATGATTCAGCAACAAATGTTTGTGGACTTTTTTTTGTACTTCCTTTGTGGCCAAGTCTTCCAAGGGTACTGAGGCATGTACTGGTGCAGATGCATGCAGAAGGGTCCCTGAAAAATGTTAAAAGCTAGCGACTACATCATTTGGCAACCTCTGCCCTAAATACTGTAAAGAAACCTGCCCCCTTTCTTCATATAGTTTTGAAGTGTGAAGGTGATATATTATTTTATTCCTAATATTGTGACACTTTTTATTTTGTAGATTCAACCAGTTATTGATCAAGTCTTCTCTTTTTCTGAAGTTCCAAAAGCCTTTCTGAAATTGGAAGGAGGACATGCACGTGGAAAAACAGTGATCGATGTAATTAGTAAAAAATAAAGTATCTCTAATCGTTATTCTGCCCGCAGTCAGCCCTTTAGTGCTAAATTACACTTGAACATGAACTGGTATGTAGCAACTGTTTCTTCTTCAAAAGCTCATAGGGGATGGATAACTTTAAAAAGAAGTCTTGTTTTAGAAAAGCCTCTTTGATTCCTTCATTGCCTGCCCATTAATAACTGTTAATACACAGACAAGAAACACTAGTGTCCCTTTGGTGTTTCTACATGAAAACCATGTTACAAATGTAGTTGTGACTTTTGCAGAACACCCCTCACTCTTGGGATAAGAGTTTGTAGTCTTGGTGCTTTTATTTTTCCAGATGTTTTAGTCAAGTCCTGAAATGGTGAGGCACACGTTTATCTAATTGTCCATGTGAAACTCTGTTGGCCTTGCCTAGTTCTGTTCACCTTTATTAATATCTATTGTTACTCAATCTAGTTCCTTCTCAGAACCTGTAAACTTTTCCTGTATGCAGCAGTCACGTTGCTGTCTCAAGACCGGTACTTTAATCTCGATATGGCAAATCCCTCGTGGCATAACTAATCAGAGTAGAAGCATGGAATAAAAATCTGTAACTGATAATTACTCTAACTGCCTAATTCCTGGCACAGATTCAGCTGACTACAGTGTCCATGCGGGTAGGCTAGACATGATTTTGGCAGTCATCAGGAGACCCTGTTCCTTCCATGCCCCCTATTGCTGCCAGTGGCGATGAAGTGCTGGAGGGGTATGTGTCTCTTGGTCTGTTTATGATCTTACCATTTTGCCTGAGATGGGCTATGGCGTGACTTCCCCTGCAATTGTGCAGCTAGATCGAAGGGAAGTGGTAACCTTTTAATTGGGAACCGGACATTTACTGTGGTGCAGCTACAGTGATGGAAAAACCAAGTCATGGAGTGCTTGTGTCGGGGGACAGAAGCAGCAGCTGTGTGAACTGTGGCCCCGTGTACAAAATGCACTGAACACATGCTTGTATAGGAGAAGCACACATTCCTTAGAGCCTGCAGCTATTCCACACCATCCATTGACTCCTCATTAGCTGTTGCAGAGGAATTACAGACAGAGAAGGACACCAGGCAGAAGCAGAACTAACTAAAATGTCAGCTTTCTACCTTTAAAAATAATTTCAATAAAAAGTTACCTAACTTAAATTTATTTGTAAAATGCTATATTATATATAGCAAGAGCACATCAATATGACAAAGTACCACTGTTTGGAACCAATAACAACATGTTTTCTAGGAAGAACTAAAAGCAGCACATTTCAGAGCAACAAAACTTCAGAAGGTCTGTACAAAAGGAGGAAAATAAGTAAGGCACTTCCTCTAGGGTGGTAACAATAAAAGCACCAGTATCCTTTGAGGCAATACAATAGTAATGAAAATGTTAATTTTAAACAGACTTACTATGCAAGACAAAGGCCTGGATGCTCCTAGGAGCAGCTTGTAATAACACTGGTCTAGCCAGAACAAAACACAGCAGCATAGTACAAGACTTTGTATTTTACCTTTTTGCCAACATTATTACGAAAAGCTAACAAAACCAGGTTAAGAACAGGGCAACAGAAGAACCTCCTGCAGTCATTAGTATGTCTTACTTGTCACAAGCTCTTTACTAAACCGGCAGCGCTTACTTTGAACGGGCACAGTCCCTGTGACTGGGCAGGTATCCACGCCCCTCACTAGAGCTGTCTGACGCTCCTGCCCAGCCAGCAGCCCTCCACGGACATCGCTCTCCAACACCGCCAGAAATACTCGGGAGCCTGGCGTCCTCCACGGTAAGCCCAACAGGCAGTGGCTGAAAAGCTTCATAACCACGGCGCTTAGGTGCTGTTGCAGTTGTCTTTAATGATCTTTTCCTTAAGAATTCTTGTTTTCTATGTGATTTTGGAGTTCACGAAGACTACACTTACTGGATCTGTTTTAAAAGGTAAAAATTTGACTTGGCAAAGCAGTAAAATACCCATAACTCAAAGGGACAGGCAGCCTAGAAAATGGGCACGTTCTTCACATTCTGATGCATCCTTCTGCCAGCCCTCTCTTTCTGACAAACATCTACTGATTTCCATTGTCTCTACATGACAAAATCTAGAATCTTTTCTTAATTTAGAACTTACTATATTAGCATACTAACTATATTTGAAGCCACATGTTAAAAATTCTTTGGATGTGCTATGTGCTAGCAGTCTTTAAACCTTCAGTAAACATAAGTTTGTTCCAGTGAAACAAATATATTAATTTCCAGTATTGAGTATTTCTCTATACTACAACCCATAGGTCCAAGTTGCTATACCCACATACATACTGCACTTCTGTCCTTTATAAAATAAGCTTTAATTACTTTTTAGCCCTTCTCTCAAGTTAAAAAAAAAAACGCCTTTAAAAAATAATTTAAAATTATGCTTATCGACTGTCCTGGATTACCTACTCACTGACACAATCATAACTCCATGGGGTCTCTCCCACCTTTAGTTCTTCCACTCTAGCCCGAGGCATACTACCACTCTCTATCTCACACTGATCTGTGATGATTTAAAAAAAAAAAAAAAAAAAAAAAAAAAAAGGGTTGAGAGATACTCAAGCTTTTATAGGGATGATAATAATCTTAGACTGAGAGGTGAAATAATTCTATTGCTTGTTCTTTTTAAAATGGCAAAGAAAAGACAAAGCTCTCATTGTTGATCCCATGTCCTTCAGAGACAGCAGTGACAATTCTAGTGTCTGGAGTAGTGGCTGATTCAAACGTCATCTTTGTGTGTTTGGATTTATACAACTAGTGGTTCCCAACACTGCGTTAACTTGTCTTCGTTGACTGAGTTGACAACAACATGGTCGCGATCGTATTGTGCGCCCCCTGTTAAGAAAAATTTCAAAGACTGTAGATTATCTTCAAAGTAAAAGACACGTACTCTAGGTTTCAGGGCAACTCTACTAAGTGCTGGTGTAGACAGTTTCTTTTCTCCCCAAGGCCCTGAAAAGACAAACTTATTTTCATCGCTGCCTGCTTTTGGAATTAATTTTGAGACAAGGAAGCCTGCCTGCTCCTCTCCACCCTTTCAGAAATTCAGCACCTCGGCTTTTTCAGCCTGGATGGGAAAGGAAGGAAACACTGCAATACAGTCAGGTGTATCTCCTTTAAGGCTGTCACTTCCCAGAAGTCTAAATTGGCTGTTCAGTTTCCCCTCAACAGTTGTCAGTTGTCATTTTGCTCTAAAGATGATGTTTATATGATGAAATAAGTCCTGCTGCTAACAGACAACACGAGCATGACCACACCAGGGACAAGGTCTGGTACTCGTTTCCTCTTCGCCATTATCATCTCTTGTTTTGACCAGCTGCATCACCAGTCGCCATACACAGAATATCACCCTATGTTCAGCTGTTTCCATTGGCCTCTGAACACGCCTGAATGCAAAACATAACCTTTTCTTGGAGGGGCTTAATTTACTCCTGTGATGCAACGCTAAACGTGTTCCCATAGAAGAGCACCGTTAGTATTCTGACTGCAGAAACTCAGAAGCAAAAAACCATTCTACTAGAGCCAAAAGTCAGGACTGGCTTTTTTTCCCCTCAGACCTAGTACGTTCTGCAGAAGCGCAGGACACGCGCATCTTGTGCAGTACAACACACCCGCAGTAGCAGGCAGTATTCCCACTGGAAGCAGCCACCTGAGCCAACCATTTGTACAGAGCACCAGGACACTCCTACGGATACACTCATTCATTCTGCACCCCTGTAGCCTCACCCTCCCTGCATGAGCAGAAGGCAAGCCTGGCAGCCGAAAGCTTATGACGAACGTAACAAATAGAGATTCTAGCAGACCTCAGAAAGAAATATGCCAGGCACCTGGGGTCCTGCATAGGCAGGCACATTTAAGAGCAGCTCTTCTGTACTACGGAAATGCTGTCTCAAGCACCTTAGCTGTTCTCCGCTTCAGGAATTTGGGGAAGGCTTTCTGGTGCCACTGTGCCAAATCAGAAAGATCTCCGAGAAGGTTAACACCAACATGATTTCTCTCCTTACCATCACCAGGCAATTACTAAGAAGCAGTAGAAATACACAGCAGAAATACTTGCAAAGTTCTTCAGAAAGAGGGGAAAAAGAAGGGAATACCAGATCAAATACTCCCACGGGAAAACAACCCCAACCAGCAGCTAGAAAAAAAATAACATGAACTACACAGCTCAGTTATCACTGCAAACACAAAAAATATTTTTTAAGCACTGTCTGATAGAATGTAAACACGTTATAATGGGATAAGACGGAATTTTTTTCAGTGGAACAAGAGACTTATTTTGATAGAGCGGTGCTCTGGACAAAGCTTTGTGCTGTGCCGGTATATCCACAAGGTGGCATTGGTAACTGCACAGCTGAGCAACTGCATTCAGTTGCTGAAGAATTCATTGATGCTCAATTTGTGGTCAAGAATGGATCAGCAGAACTGGCAGAAACAGGTAACGTTCCTACTAGGCTTTCTCAAATAAAAGCTAAATGCACCTACTCTTTCGTGCTTACCACACAGATTAACTTTTTTTTTTTAAAACTAAGAGCCCATCTATACTTCCATCACCGCTCCTCTCCACTGTGAAGTTCTTCAATTATAAATGCAGAATATGTAATTGCTTTTAACATGATTAACTGAAGACAAGGCAGCGTAATAGCATTTCTGCTGGTTTGGGGCAACTTGGAACTGACTTTAGAAAAAGGTATGCAGAGTTACTATGACTAAAGATGCTCCCTTGAACTGGAGTCTTTTTGATAAGTTTATAATTAATACAAAATTACTACTCCCCCACTCAAAACAGCAGAGTTATGCAAGAGCATTGGATTATCCTAATCTGCTAATCATTCCATTTGTTGCTTTTTCAGACCATCTATGAAACTATGAAAACAAAGCTCGGAAACAGTATCTACATGAATCAAATTGCTGTGACAAAAGCAACTGTAAAACACGTATCAAGTGCACACAGACCTTATGCGGCTATGGCAGAATCTCATGTTTGCAGTAAAGGTATAGCCATTAATAAAGAAATGCAAAACGTTTTTGCATCTAATCACATCAGTGTACCAGCCTGCCTTTGCTTTCCTAATACGCTTTGGCTATTGCATCTACAAGTACTATGTACGAAAATGTGCTCTATACAAGTTAAAGTTAATGAGAAGCTAGGCTCTTCTTGCTTCAGCATTTTAAATAATTATATTCACATCACCCAGTGCCACGTAAAGTTAACTGAGGATTATCTATGGTGAGTGGACACTGGGAATACAAGATAAGCAAGTACTGTGAGTTACTAAACTCTATGTAGGAAAAAATGAAACAAAGTTCTAGGGCTTGTATAATTCAGGAGGTCAGACTAGCTAATTGGGTCCTTTCTGATTCTAGATTAAAGTAAGTATAATACCACCTTTAATTTATAGGCACGTTTAGTGCCTATCCCACTCTAAATACCATGTAATTAAGACACAATGTAATGAGATAACACATTTGCTTACCTTTGATATCTAAAACCAGCTTGGGTTTCATCTTGCTATAAATCCTGCCATCGGGACTAATATGCCAATATTGTTTGTCTTCATTCCGCTCAAATGACAGACCAAGTTTAGAGCCAGGAGTTATAAGATTTCCAACAATTGTCAAGCAGCAATCCTCCGCCATCTGTATCATCAGAAAGGCAACAGCAATTATTCAAAACGGCTTTACTTCCAGGATCCACTGGATTTTAATCAGACAGGAGAGATATCAGCAGGTGAGAACAGAGTCTAGGAACTACTTTCCCTAAAGGAATGTATTTTTGCCCCAAACTCCAGACTACTCATTTTCTTTTGTTCCTGTTTCTGCTGACATTCTCCGCTACATAAGAACATTAAAATAACCACTCTGTATCAGATCAAAAGGTACAATTAGCACCTGCCTCTAGCAGTGGCCAGTAACACATGCCGTGGAAGATTGCATTCACTCTCCTCCTGTATGCAGCATGTTCCTGGTAATCTGTCCCAGTCTACAGCAATTTCCAGCCCAGAGACTTTTCCATGCAGAGCTGGTACCTTTAATACTCAGATGGTTTCTGTCTCGTGTGAATTACTTAAGTCACTACCCACTGAGATCAATGTAACCCTTTTACATGAACACCCTTCTGTAGCATAAACCTTCTGTGGCAAGCAGTTCCAAATCTTAACTACTACTACTAAAAAAAAAAAATAAATTTGACAGGCAAGCACTGACTTTATTTGCTGCTCTCCTCACCCCTCCTTCCCCTCCCTTATTGTAAGGGACGTCTTGTCCACGCTATGTTTGCAGAGGCTTCAATCATATCATCCCTCAAACTGCCTCCTTTGCAGGCTAAAAAGTCCTAGCCATTTCATCTCTTCCTTGTATAGAAGCCCTCCACCTCCTCTGCGCATCCTTTTTTCTTTAATCTTTTCTAGTTCTGCAATAACCTTTTGAGATAAAGGATGTAACTGCACGGTATTGAGTGTATGAATTTCACAGTGTATCACAATAACATTTTCTTCTTTTTCCTGTATTCTTTTCCTAGCTATTTGTATTACTCGATTTCAAAACTCTGCAAATTTCTTCATGGTTAAAAAAAGAACTGTCAAAGATCAAGCTTACTTGAAAAGAATATTAAGGCTGTATTAGTAGTACATTACAGTTAATTATTCTGTGTGAACAGTGATTTTCAGCAGATCACCATAAGCCACCTTGTAACTTCTGAATGGACTTCAGTGGCAGATTAAACGAACACCCATCTGCCACTGTTGATATGGCCCTAAGTTACTGAATACACAGTTCTGAATAAGTATTACTACTTACTACCATAACCTGGAACTGAAGTAAGTCGATTTAGTTCTGCAGTTCTGAAATTCTCAGCTGTATCTAAAAAGTGTTCTCTAGTGGGACTTGGAAGACTCAAAGCTTACGCATCAGTTCCACTAGGCCACTACTTCATCCGTCTCCAAGAAACTCGTGAAGAGTGAGGAGACCCGGGTTCATATCTGCTATTCATACCTGTTTCTCACCAAATCAGCAGAATGACTTTCACATCCTGCTTACTGGTTATCCCATCTACCCAAAACAGCCCTTCCTTGAAAACCTCAGGCATACCTCAAGGTACCGTGAGTCAGTCAGTGAGATGACCTAAGCTTTCAGGAAGAAAGGCACCAGTTCCTCCAATGACCTGTGTCTGCGTACGTGCATGTACCTACCCACCCATGAGCTCAACTTTCTTTTTAAAATGTGGTGAAAAACAATTTTTTGTGCAAAATACATTTACTGCCATTCAACTGAAAGATGCAGAGCTCTAGAAGTTCAGTCATTTAAGATCAATGTTGCCAGCTTGCGCCCTGCACTAAGCTACCTGGTTGCTATACAGCACAAGCTGTGCATTTTCTGTGCACAAAAAACCTGCTTTATGAGATACAGAGACAGGGACCAATACCAAGAGCATTTATCCAAAGCTGTATAATACCACACTGTCTCGATACAAATGCTTTCAGTGAAATGTTTGAGAGGCACTGTCAAGAGAGAAGTCTTTTGTATGCGATATTAAAGCTTTTAGCTTACTTTGCATCATTTTGCTTTCTGCATACATCCCTTTTACGACTGCATGTGTCCTGTAAACATGTCCAAACAATGCCTTAGTTTATTAACAGTAAGATTCTTCCCTCTAGCGTAGATGACATAGTTATAAATAGCTCCTTTGAAGTTATACAATACTATAGAAAAAGTTCACATGATTCTTTGCAGTCAAGCTGTTGAACAGTATTAAAGTAACTTAATTTTCTTTGGCTGGCATCCCTACCTAAGACTGTTCATGCTTAAACATTATGAACTGCGCATACCTCTGCTCACCTCAATGACAATTCACACATGATTAGTGTTATGGACTGTGAGAAAAGTAGGACTTAATTTGGAAACTTGTACAGAGGAATGGAAAAGGGATGAATTTGACAAACACAGGGAGAACCAGAAACAAACCAACCCCAAAACTGAAAGAGCAGGATTTTATCTTCAAGCTTGCCTGAATGCAGAAGAGGATATAACTTACATTACACTGATCGAACTACCACAAGGTATGCATGGGTCAAAGTACTAACAGGAAGGGTCTGCATTTTAAAACGTCTCCCCTGCTTTGACACTTCTGTGATATTTTCACTGTGGAGAAAGAGGGCGTGAAAGTGGAAGCAGCTCACGAAGAGCGAGACAATGATCTTCTGGTGTTGATTCTATTTATGAGGCTACTGTTCTTTAGGGGAAAAGTAAATCATAACTAAAATCTCAAAATTTCAATTACATCAAAAAAGGTGTCATACAACTAGCTTGTGTCACCTGAAAAAGCCAGTTCACTTAAAAAACCCAAACCAAAACCCTACAAAAAGATTACATTACATCTGAAGCAGAATTAGCCCATAAAATAAATTGATACAGTAGGAATTGAATTCAGAAAGCCCTACTATTGGAGAGGAAAAGAGAAAATTCACACTGAACTTGAACCTTACCCGGCACCTTATGAATCCATCCTGATAAACCCAGATTTGATCATCTGAGTCTGTGTCTTCCGCAACCTGTATTCTGAGAAGATTCAGATTGTCTAAGTTTCCATCAGCTGACATGAATTTTCCTGTTTCCTTGTTTCGAAGCCTGAAGTACACGCGTTTCTGCAGTAAACAACAGAACTCTTTAACCACAGTCTCAGTGCAGAACACATCCTGCTCTGGTTAACTTCAGAGCAATTACTGTTCAGTGCTGAACCCCTTGTGCCTCCCCCTTTCTTTCATAAAGCTTAACTTTCCTACTTCACAATTTAATTCCGAAGTCCATGAATGTCTAGGACAAGCCAAGCTTTGAGAACTCGCCATTCTGCAGGGAGAGATCTAGGCTTTCCTATGCAGCACCACGATCAGCCAGTGGAAAGCTAGGAATTTTTAATTCAGAGCAGCACTAACTTCTCCCTGCTAACTTCTTGCATAGACGCTCTTAGCTTTCATTAAGGGTGCACTGGTGCAGTGCTGCTTGTTTCACTGGCAGCGAGCGTTACCCTGCACATTCATGCTGCGGCTTGTTACACATCAGCATTTCTGTTCAGACAAGCTCTCAGCCAGGGCAGTCAAAATGCACTCTTCCTAACGGCTTAAGACAACGCTGCAACAGCAAGCAAATGCATTCGGTGACAGGTACAAGTAATCTGTGAATGAGAAAAAGTTGTTTCCTCAATAAAATATGGCTCAGCAAGAACCTCAAATGTTAAAGCGCACAGGACTGCTGAAGCACTGAACCAAACCACGTGGTCCTTACTTAGAGAACAAAATGAACAGGACACCATGGGAGTAAGTCTTGCATTAGCGTTGCAAATTATTCTGCCAAACAATAAGCAGCAAAGGACCTTCTCCACTAATCAACACAAAATCACTACTAATTGAAGTATCCGATTTTGTTGACTAATTTTCTTATTGTTCCAAAAATAATGCAGATAGTACAGCCAGTGACCAGTTTGGTAATTATAAAACAAAATTATTCATATATAGTAGTTATAGCCATTATTTGTTAAAATAATTTAACCAATCCTTATATGCTGTCTTCTGTACTTTAGTTTAAAGTATGCTTAATGAACAGTTCAAGCAGTAGAACTGCAAAGCCATGTAGCGTAACCAAATAGCTTTTATTACAAACAAAACTGTAGAGCGACTTCTTTACGCAACTGCCATTGCTGAAGCTTATGACATGTACCAAGACTGTAACATTGCTTTCAACTGTATAATAACCCCCCAACCCCATTACAAAATATAATTTAGAACTTGACAATCTCATGTTGGAGCCTACTCACCTGCAGTAAAGGTCTCAGAGAACCTATCTGATAACAGCCACTCACTTCATACCAATCTGGAATTTCCTTTGGTGATAACAACATCTGACGCCCCCTGTAATTACTATGCTCATAAATTATCCACCTATGAGAAGAAAAAAAAAAAAAAAAAAAAAGACAATGCTTTTACTGCCAAACCCTGCTTTGGAATCAATAAGTTACTTTAATAGAAATCTGTCCCACAAAGTAGTAGTGTTTAGCTTTGGAAAGCCAATTACCTTCTTTTTAACAACTCTTCAAAAATAATGAAATCACGTCCTGATTTAGATCAACCGCATTAAGATGAGTACACAAGAGTTCACACTTTAAAGTCCTGTAATTTAAAAACTACAAGCTGAATGAAACAAATAATTTTCTTGCCTTAAAGGGAGAACTCCACTTTTAAATATCATCTCGTATCAGCTTGAGGAGTACTGTGACTCCTCAAGGAGCATATATGTATATACTACATATGCTGCATATGCTAGATTGCTCCATGTGCAGAACCAGTAGTTCTCTGTATCTTAATTTGGACAGGCCTGACCCACGTGGGAAAGAACTCCTAGGGATGCAGATTGCTACAAGCAAATACTGGAACTGCAAAAGGGTGAAGTTCTCTAGGGTATTTTGACAGATGTTTGATTTCAGAACACCTTTCTTCTTTCCAAATACCTGAAAAGGGCAGGGGGGGGCGAAAAAAAAAAAGACAGAAAAAGCATATGGAAAAAAATTGTTTACAATTCATAGAATTATGGAATTGTTTAGGTTGGAAAAGACCTTTCAAAGATCGTCAGAGTCCAACCCCTAACCTAGCGCTGCCAAGTCCACCACTAAACCATGTCCCTAGCACCTCGTCTGCCCGTCTTTTAAATATCTCCAGGGATGGGGACTCAAAGCACTTCCCTGGGCAGCCCGTTCCAATGCTTGGTAACCCTTTCGGTGAAGAAATTTTTTCTAATGTCCAACCTAAACCTGCCTTAGTGCAACTTGAGGCCATTTCCCCTCGTCCTATCACCCGTTACCTGGGAGAAGAAACCAACACCCACCTCGCTACCCCCTCCTGTCAGGCAGTCATAGAGGGCTCCCTCTATGTATCCCCTCAGCCTCCTCTTCTCCAGGCTAAACAACCCCAGGTACCTCAGCTGCTCCTCATCAGACTTGCGCTCCAGACCCCTCACCAGCTTTGTTGCTCTTCTCTGGACACGCTCCAGCACCTCAGTGTCCTTCTTGTAGTGAGGAACCCAAAACTGAACACAGTATTTGAAGTGCAGCCTCACCAGTGCCAAGAACAGGGGCACAATCATTTCCCTGCTCCCACTGGCCACACTATTCCTGATACAAGCCAGGATGCTGTTGGCTTTCTTGGCCACCTGGGCACACTGCTGGCTCATATTCAGCTGGCTGTTGACCAACACCACCAGGTCCTTTTCCTCCAGGCAATGCTCCAGCCACTTTTCCCCAAGCCTGTAGTGTTGCATGGGGTTGTTGTGACCCAGATGCAGAATCCAACATTTAGCCTTGTTGAACCTCATACAGTTGGTCTCAGCCCATCGATCCAGCCTGTCCAGATCCCTCCGTAGAGCCTCCCTATCCTCAA
>NW_009258268.1:695746-733947 GCF_000687185.1 Egretta garzetta
TCCCTTTATCATCCTAGTTGCTCTCCTCTGGACTCTTTCTAGGAGTTCCTCATCTTTCTTGAACTGGGGAGCCCAGAACTGGACACAGTGCTCCAGGTGGGGTCTCACCAGGGCAGAGTAGAGGGGGAAGAGAACCTCCCTCGACCTGCTGGCCGCACTCCTCTTAATGCACCCCAGGATACCATTGGCCTTCTTGGCAACAAGGGCACACTGCTGGCTCATGGTCAGCTTGTCATCCACCGGGATCCCCAGGTCCCTCTCGGCAGAGCTGCTTTCCAGCAGGTCAGCCCCCAGCCTGTACTGGTGCATGCTCCATAACCTTCCCAGCACTGAGGTCAGACTGACAGGCCTGTAGCTCCCCGGATCCTCCTTCCAGCCCTTCTTGTAGATGGGCATCACATCCAACATTCCCTAGCACACATCCAACCACACTTACAATCACATTGAGAGCAACCTGTCAGAACCCGACTTCTGCTTCTCTACTGTTGGCACAGGCAGTGAATTACAACTAGACTTTGAAACAGGCTGCAAGACAGTGCAATTTGTTGAGTTTTCTCACACTGATTTATGGGACTGTAGATGAACACTCAAGGAAGATTAAAGAAAGCATACCCCCCCGATGAACAAGAATGGCGACCTAGTATCAACAGATGAGGAGAAGGCTGAGGTACTGAACAACTTTTTTGCCTCAGTCTTCACTGGTAACCCCTCTCCTCATGCCTCCTGAGTCAACAGACCACAAGATGGGGACCAGGGGGGTAAAGCCCCTCCCACTGTAAGAGAAGATCAGGTTTGTGACCACCTGAGGAACCTAAACATACATAAGCCTATGGGATCTGATGAGATGCATCCCAGAGTCCTGAGGAAATTGGCTGATGTAGTTGCCAAGCCACTCTCCGTAATATTTGAAAAGTCATGGCAGTCAGGTGAAGTCCCTGGAGACTGCAAGAAGGGAAACATTGCACCCATCTTTAAAAAGGGTAGAAAGGAGGACCCTGGGAAACTACCGACCTATCAGGTCTCACCTCTGTGCCTGGGAAGATCATGGAACAGATCCTCCTAGAAGCTATGCTAAAGCCCATGTTGGACAGGGAGGTGATTTAAGACAGCCAGCATGGCTTCACCAAGGGCAAGTCCTGCCTGACCAACCTAGTGGCTTTCTATGATGGAGTGACTGCATCAGCGGGCGAGGGAAAAGCAACAGATGTCATCATCAAGCTGGAGAGGTGGGCCTGTGTGAACCTCATGAGGTTGAACAAGGCCAAGTGCAAGGTCCTGCACCTAGGTCGGGGTAACCCCCCGATATCAATACAGGATGGGGGATTAAGGGATTAAGAGCAGCCCTGTCGAGAGGGACTTGGGGGTACTGATGGATGAAAAGCTGGATATGAGCCAACAATGTGCATTTGCAGCCCAGAAGGCCAACCGTACTCTGGGCTGCATCAAGAGAAGAGTGGCCAGCAGGTCGAGGGAGGTGATTCTGCCCCTTTACTCTGCTCCGGTGAGACCTCACCTGGAGTACTGCATCCAGCTCTGGAGCCCTCAGTACAAGAAGGACATGGAACTGTTGGACCGGGTCCAAAGGAGGGCCACAAAAATTATCTGAGGCCTGGAGCACCTCTCCTATGAGGACAGGCTGAGAGAGTTGGGGATGTTCAGCCTGGAGAAGAGAAGGCTGCAGGGAGACCTTCTTGCAGCCTTTCAGTACTTAAAGGGGGCCTATAGGAAAGATGGGGAAAATCTTTTTAGCAAGGCCTGCTGTGACAGGACAAGGGGTAATGGTTTTAAACTAAAGGAGGGTAGATAGATTGGGTATAAGGAATGAGGGTGGTGAAACACTGGAACAGGTTGCCCAGAGAGGTGGTGGTGGCCCCATGCCTAGAAACATTCAAGGCCAGGCTGGATGGGGCTCTGAGCAACCTGATCTAGTTAAGGGTGTCCCTGCTTACTGCAGGGGGGTTGGACTAGATGACCTCTAGGGGTCCCTTCCAACCCAAAGCATTCTATGATTCAATACGCACATTTTCCTGTTACCTCCTTTCCTCTGACTGATTTGTCAGTCAACATCTATATCCGGAAGAAGCACACTCACCTTAATTTTGGTGCTTTTTCACAGCCTAATACACATCTATCCCCAGCTATGAAATTAAAAGGATTATAAATGGATTTCTCTTAGCAAAGGACGATGAAAACCCCTTCAATAAGTGAGGCAGTAGGGGCAAGGACACTGAAACCTATATTTTGACACTTTTCAGCAGCTGACACTGCTGTAAGGAAATCAGGATTTTCATATCATACTCTCTATGTTTTCAGTGATCAACCAGAAAAAAAACATACATTCATTGGACAGAAAACATGCACAGTTCACGACTCCATTCCCTGGAATCATGGTAACCATGTTCTTGGCAAAGAAGTAACTTGATGTTTGACTTCCTATTATTTCATGTTATAGAAAGTGAGAATCAACTATATTGTAGTTACGGTGAAAGGTACTGAGATCTCAGGAGACTTAAGAATACAGAGCACATACTTTTCTTACGACCTTTATCTTTCACACTTCAGTTCAGTGTGCTAAGGAAACCCTTTGGCCAGCTTATCCAGATGGGTAAAATGGTTTGCTCTACCAGATCTGGTATCAGCTATCCACTTGAGGGCAGTCTTAAGCTATCCAACAGCATCTCTAGCACACACCTTGCAGATTTACCTCTTCACAAGAACACATATAAATGCAAAGCAACAGTAACACAGATCTATCATTAAAAAAATAAGTCACATTCTTCAAGTTAGAAAAAAACTGAGCATACACTTGGGGCAAGTATCTTGGAGGAAGGCATTAACAGGAAAAACACAAAAACTGAAATTTAACTGATCCGGTGGAACACTGGAAGAAGGTATCACAGTAGTTCTCAAAATGCTTCCAGACAGTTTTTAAAACTTCATCACCGACTATTTTTTACATCATCTTCAACAGTAAATTTAGAGAACACAACTACTTAAAAACAGCTAAATGAATTTAATTGCTAGATTTACAACCAAGAGTCTGACCCAATTCCTGAAGTAGAAGGGATTATTACTAATGCCAAAAGGAGGCAGATCATGATCTGATTGTACCACTGTGTCCATAACATCTAGGTAGAAGGATGAATGTGAAGACTTATTAAAACATTTTTAATTTATGAAACATGACACACATCACAAACTGGACAATTTTTCTTTATGATTGAGACCTAAACCAAGAGCACAGAAGTTGTTTTTAAGGATGCTATGCAAGCTGGCTTTTATAATACGGCATGAGAGAAGACACCAGCTTCCTTGTGAGCTTTATTCACATGCACCTAAGCTTCTAGCACAAGGCACCAGTCAGTGATAACATGTTGTGAAAAGGTTGTATAGGATGTGGAAAGGTTCTGTAAGAAGAAACTGCTTTATGCACTGCACACCTTATGATATTCTAATTCTATACTCCTTGGTTTTCTAACACCTATAATTTTTCTGTTGAGTAAGTACATCATTCTAAAGAATGAAAAAGTGATTTTAAACTTACATGCCGCCAAGGACTTGAACTGAAGCTATTCGAGGATTGTATCCCAGGAACTGGAGATTTAAGATTTCTGTACTGAATTCAATTTTCTTTCCTTGGAAACCCACCTTTTCAAAAAGAGCTATGCATGGCTCAGACAGCTCCTGCAAAAGGAAGATGACACTTTTATAGGATGTTAGAACCCCAGATGGTGACTGTGAGCACTACTCCAATACAGCCCTTTTATTTGAGAGGTTTCTTCTTGATTAAGATCAAAGACCCTGAATAATTTTTTTGCTCTGCAACAGGTTACTTAAAAGAAATTTTAAAAGTAATAAAAAGCCCTTATATAAAACACTGAAGGTATTTTCCTGCATGGAACAAAAAAAATCCTTATCTTAAGGCAAACACAAATGTCTCTGTGGTTGATTCTTGCATAGTGTCTTAAGTATGTTTTAAGATACATTTTAATTAATGCTGTATCCCTCTTCCATTGCACTAAACCCCACTCATTGCAGGAATTTTGATCTTCAGACCTGAACACACAGTAATATTGATTTCTACAGCTTCAAACGATAACAGCCTTATCAGCACTGCTTAGCACTTACTGCTCTCATTTTCAACTTGTACAGTAGGTTATGACACCGTCAATCTCTGACTAGACAAAAGCTTCAAGATTCATACTTCTGAGGTGAAATTCATGACTCAAGCAAAAACTCTTAACAACTGAATCCTCCAAATTGCTGTGGGGAGATGATTCTTCCCCCTCTCTGATAAAACGCTTCTGGTGTGAAAAGGATTCTGGTCACTTGAAGCTCCCTGCATCACTGAATCTATTTGAAATGTCTTCTGGATAATGAACCTCGGACTCTTTTCCATGTGGCAAGGTATCTGTAGTGGACTGGAAATAACCTCCCACAATTAATGCCTTCCCCTGGAAGCTGGGAGGTAAGGTTTGAAATCCCTCAGGGTAAAGTATGTTAAGCCTGAGTGTCCTGGTGTTACAGTTTATGCTCATAGATAGAAATGACCCTGCCACTCCCTTTATCGCAAGTCTTCCAGCAATGACTGCATAAAACCAACGCCATAACCAGAAGAGCTCCTTCCTGCTGGCATGTGTTCAGCATGCTTGAAACACATCAACTGGATCGGGAACGCCTGACATGACGCAAAGTCTCGACAGACTCCCATCTGGCCTCAGGCATGGGAACAGGCCCTCCAAGGCAGAGGTAGCTCCGTACATGCATGGCAGCAGATATCCATGCTTCCATGTGACTTTGTTAAGCAAGACCTCATGTCTACCGATTTCTAGACAGTGCTTAAATTCCTCTTTAATCTTCCTTTAGATGTTTAAAGGCCAAGACGACAATGTTGCATGAGTGTCACCATTATGTCCACAGCAGTCCAGGTTATCGCACAGCAGCTAAGCTGTGATTCCTGATCGCAGGCATGCTGCTCCACTGTGGAAAAAGCCAGGAGAGGCCTTTCAGCTTACTCCAAAATCAGAGTACACTCATCCCCACCATGAAAGGTTAACACCAATCAGACTGTCATGCGTCATCATGGGTGAAGAGCCCTACAGGAAAAGTTGCACCATGATGATGTCCCAGTGTCTGTGACCCCTCAGCCTGCACTCTGAGACATGCAACTGGTCAGGCAGCAGCCCTTGAGCCATATGCAATGCTTCAGAAATAATCTAACCTACTTACAAGGAAAACACAGACAGAAAAGGAAGTCCTCCAGTTTTCTGCCATACCTTCCACTCTGGGCATTTTTTAGATTCAGCAGCAACACTGTTATACAAAACGTTCTCCACAGAGCGAAGCGCAAGGTCAGTTCACAAGTTTTCTTTCAGTACTTCCCATGTACTGCACTGCATGAAGCTGGTGCTCCTGTATATCTACATTCAGTTATTTCACAGAGTTGCTCGATTCAAATAAGTATTTTCAGCATGACCGTCCAAGCATAAACCACATTCACAGTTGTTTTATAGTATGCTCAGGAAAAAGAACACGTAGCAAATTCAAGGAGGAAAAATGCTATCTTCTATCTGCAGCACAACTATGTGGAGCATGCAAAGCAAGCACAATCAAGGAAAGATACAGTGCTATAAAAAAAACCAAAAAACTTGAGCTTATGAACAAAAGCCCTTTCAACTTTCACTTCCAAGTTTATCAAATATCCCTTTCATTTGCTTTTTTTTATGGTCCCTTAGAAATGGATCCCTGCAAAGGGGAGTTAAACTAGATAAATATAGTAACATGACATATTAAAATAGCAAAGGTGCTTCTTGAATAGAAATGTCACAGAAAAACCACAAGGAAAGCTATGGGAACAGCAGATGGTAGGGAGGAATTAAGATTGGCATGGCCAAAAAACCAGTCCCAAAATAAATCTGACAGGTGAAACCAGTATCTAGAATAATAAGGTTCAAGCTTTTGTAAAACTATGAAAAATAAACAGTATAATGATCATTTCCACCTAACCTCTTATTCTCTGTATTCTGGTTTGCTAATAAACTGCTGAGCAAAGCAACTCATTTTCCTCTTCTCTGCAGGTAGGAAGCTGCTGAAGAAGGAAGCAGCAGCAGCATGTGGCTTGCAGACAGGTGCAGCTCCTTGCTACTGTCTGAAGTGTGATAAACTGTAGGGCTGGAACAAGTTTCAGAAATTATAAAAACTTACAAGAGGCACAGAACTGGCATTTGGCTGTTTTAACACAACAGTCTGTCACAAACAATTAAACTTTCACAAGTAAATTGACCCTTCCAGCTTGAAACAAGCATTTTAAACGCAAGAACTGGATACTGACATGTACAAAAGAGCCCATTTTAATTCATGGTGATCACCCACCAAGCTTGGGTAGAAACACTTCTATTGTTTTTAGTAGGATCTGTCTACTGGACAGCCAAAGAGTTCAGAAGGCAGACATACTTGCTGCAGATGTTTGTTTACACTGTACATCAAAATGCTCCAGAGACATGAAAGAGGATGACACATTTTAGTTGTTCTTCGTCAACTGCTACACCACTGATGGGTTACCAAAATTACAGTGGAGTGCAATGAAGTTGCCAAATTCAAAGGAGAGAGTCAATAATGTACTCCTTTTTTAAAATGAGTACCATCTCTTCATATTGCTGTAAGTTCCTGGATTCTTGACCACATTTTGCTAGTAATTACTTTGATCTTAAAAGATACTTGCAGATTCCAGAAGTGATCCATCATAATGATTGGTTATAGGCTTGAGCAAACTCGTTCCTTGCCACTGATGAGTTACAAAATATGTAAATGTTGTTTAGTTTGTATCCACCACACATAACAACAACGCTCTGATTTTGCCAAATGGCACTGGGTGTTGCTTTACTTTATCTAGAAGGGTGCGTTATTTCATGATTAACTCAAATTGCATTTCTCTGATGACAGCAATAGTGTTTTATAATTACATGTATTTCATGCAAAGTTGCTTAGTTAAGTCTGCTTTTTTAATATGCATAAAAAAACCAAGGTCCGCAGTACAGATATTTCTTCACACTGTCCTACTGATGTTTCTCAACCGACTCTAAATGGACTCTCCTACTGGGAAATAAAAAGTCTGACACATTCTTGACTCTTTTTACGGGAGTCCTTTTATAAGCTGGTATTACGAACAGTGGTCCCAGACAGCTGCTTCTGTGATGTCCTCTCCTTTGCAAAAACAGCACAGAGGTCAAAAAACCTGACTTCAGCTAGGACATTTCACTGCTACTGCAAAGAGAAAAAAAACAACAAAAAATCCCTCTGTTGCCAATGCATCCTCAGCATTTTTACTGTTGCAAAAAACGGGGAGGTCAGAGTCATCAGTTACCCATCTTTACTTCACAATATTTCTAACAGCTTTACTTACAATATTTATAATCCGTAAAGATTTTAGAACTGCTTGGGGTGAACAACCCATCGCCATCAGATCAGGGTAAATCCCTTCTTCTAACACGTACTGGTTACCAGAGAATTCTTCCTGGTCATACACTATGCAGCTGCAGAAAGGAGAATAAATAGCCTCTCAATAATTCTGTGCAAGTAAAACGATGCTACTGTTTCTCAGTCTTTAGCAAGATCTACTGACAGAAACATTATTTACAATGTTTTGTCTTGACAAGCTAAAGATTGATTTGTAAACTGCAAAGCATTGTTCTCTCTGAGTCCCCATATGTGAAACCACTTCAGGGGTTAGAAAGCTGGTTGCTTTTTTACAACTTTTACCATTTTAGTGATTTTGCAATATTCATTCAATGTAACTTACCTGCCATCTAAAATTTTTGAAGACTTCACAGCAAATGAATCAATACATCTTGTGTTTTTTTCAAATATTTGGCAGTTACCCTTGAATTCAGGCTCTGAAAATAACTGGACCTTTAAAAAGTTATAAACATATTTAAAATATTCATTCTTCAACCTTCAGTAACATGTCTCTACTATTACTTCTATAATTGGATTAAACCATATGTAAACCACCCAGATTTCCTCAGTAACATATATTTTTTGTAACCTCTTCAGTGTTGCAATCCTCATTCAAGACAGCAAGGTAACAATACCAAAAATTCTTCTGGCTGTAAATCACTCAGTAACATACAAAATAATTAAAACAACACTAACAAAGAAAGCTCCTTGGACTACCTGCTAGAGAGGATTTTTTAAATTCCCACAGAATGGCCAGAATAGGCACATCTTTAGTAGAGGACCATAAATGGTTTTGTTTTAGATTATTAATCCATTCAATCTCCAAAATACATACTCTTCCCACTAATGAAAACTATTTGTCTCTCAGAACCTAAATGGTGCATAATCTTGGCAAAAGCACTCAGACAGCATGCCAGAAGGCATGGTATATATTCCCAGGGTAGAGGGCTTTATGTGCCTGTTACAGCTGTAGTTATAGTCATGTCAGTTCTTTCTCTGCTCGGAGTATAAGAAAGGATACGTCACTCAGACTTTTATCCTTTAACAAAAGACAAAAGACTTGTTTCTTATTTCTTTTTAACAAAGAAAAAAAAACTTCTAAGCAGCAAACCTGCTAATTTGGTTAGAAGATAATTAACTCTGATCACACAGAAGTCATTCACATTATCACATGCCTACCAGCTTTATTCACTCTTAACAGAGATACAAGTGTGGGCATGTACAGCGTTCTCCAAAGAGGAACATGCTGACGAGGGATGCAGTCTGTTGACTACAAGCCATTACTTCTTTGTTTCCTTAGGATAAGGTCTTAATAGGCACATAATATAAAAATGCAAATAATTTTTCATGCACATGGCTGAAAATAAGCAGCCTTGAGATTTTTATTCCCCATAGTTTGTACATTATCCCTAAGGAGGAGATTCCAGTGAGGCATGCTACTGATCAAGAATGCAAAACAAGAGACAGCTAAGACTTTTCTCCCTAGTTTTTAGTTCCTTGACATACTCACCATTTTGAGTGAAATGAAAATAAAAGTAACTTTGTACAGAGACAAGTATGAAAAAGTTCAGAATTAAGGAAGTATAAAAAAAGCTGCCCGTTAGCCTCACTGTCAAAACTACGTATTAGTACTCGCATATAGGAGACAGTCCAACGTAAAAATATGTTGTTACTGAACACACAAGTTCTCCCTACCATTTCCTTCTCTTAGTTATTGACAAAGATGGCATTAACTTTTAAGGACAACTCAGCAGTATTTGTGAGTGAACAAGATTCCCTTAAAGTGCAACCACCATCAGCACAACTGTTATCCAAAGAAATAGGTTCAAAAGGACTAAGTCACAAGTGTACCATGAACAACATTAACTTGTAGAGCCCTTGCCTCAGCAATAGTATCCAGGTACCTGCACCTCTGCATAGAGCGCTGTGGGCTCCGGCTCCTCAGAACAATCACCGATACCCCCAAACAGCTCACTTGCTGAACCCAAACATTGCCTGTGCCCTGAGAAAGTTCTGATGGCAGCTGTGTATTAAATCCCACCTTCCTTGGACCTTAGTGTGCCTCACTTAAGAGGTTTGGAAAGCAGCCTTCCTTCACCTGCACTTTGTCTGATGAGTCAACCATCTATGCAAATACCTGGGTGTCACATTAGACAAAAAGCCATTTCTTTATTTATACATGTTACAGATACTACACAGTATGTTTCATGAACTTAGAGAAGTATCTTACCTTGACTTTACCCCTTTCGCTTCCAACAATATCCTGCAAAAGTTTAGAGGGGAAAAAAAGGAAAAAAAAATTATAAACAGTGATAAAATAACAAACATACACAAGTTTACTATTAATTATTGTTTAAAGAATGTAAATAAACTGAATTTGATAGAAGTGTAGCTCCAAATACTTCAGAGAAACTTGCAAAACAAGTATAAAATGAACTCCTTACCATAATGATGGGTTGAACTGAAGATATTTTGCAATTCTTTCCCCCCCATGCCTCAATGCTGGGATACAGCCCCTTAGCCAGTACATACTGCTCCCCTGTAAACTCAGGATTCTCATAAGCCACCCACCTAAGAGAGAAGAGGGCGATGGGTAGAAGTCACTCTACTTTTCCAAAATACAGATGTGTACATTCATTAGTCTTAATGTAAGAACAAATAAAAAATTTCACCCCTCAAGTGCTAAACTGTGATGCTATTAAAACCCTAAACAAACCTGCATATCTGATACTCCAAACCCCATGCAAATTCTATTTCCATTCACCCTGCTATGTCAATATAAATCAGAGTGAATTAGCTAAAGCAGACCACAAGTTCAAATACATCATCTGCTAGATATCCTAAAAGCTGTCTCCAGTAAGAATATTTCAAGATGTTTCACAATTCTATTGTTTTTCTAGACCAAGTTCTTCTCTAGAAAAACAGACAGAGATCAGAATACAATTTTTTTGATAAAACTTTCAGAGTCATCTGGGCAGTAAAGATAGAAATACTGCTTTTTAATGTTGCCTGTACCTACAGTTCATTTGTGTTAAGCAAACACACACCCCAACAGAAAGCTGAGTTGCAACAACAGGTATATCTGCTAATGAGAATAGGCTGTTCCCTGCTAGGAATCACATGAGGAAGAACATCCTTGAAAGTTAAGCGTTAAAACCATCACAGATTTGACCAGATTAATGTATTTGAATTCAAAGCCATTATTGTAAGTCAGTCAGATCTCATGCCTGACACAGGCCACAAACTCAGATTTCTGCATCAAGCCCATAACTTCTGTCTCAGCTAGAATATGCCTTTCTGAAGACACTGAACTTTTGAGATACATACTTGAAGTATTAGAAAAGCAACTAAATCACTACATGTATCCCTCCAACGTTCAATTACCCCTGCAGCGCTTTATTTCTAGTCTGAAGTATCTGCTATCAGCAAGTCTTGCTATGTGTAGTCTACTACATTCAATAAACCTTCTACTATGGCGTTCTTCTCACCCTGGCTCCATACTGAAAGCCCAGATAAAGCATTCCCACATCAGCACTACCTTTGTTTTTGTGATAACCTGCATAACTTCTGTTGCCTTTCACTGCTAGACTTCCCAAACTTCCCCCTAATTACATTCTGGCTCATTTTTAAACTCAACCTTTTTTTTTTGTTGGGTTTTTTTTTGTTTGTTTTTGGTTTTTTGAGTGCCGATATTATAACCAGCCACAGTAACAGCTGAGTTTCATTCATTATATTTATGCAGGAATCAGGACATCTTGTTAGTTCCTGGCTCTAGAAGATAATCTACTCATAGTCAACCAGCTTTTAATTTTAGCCAATGTGTTGCGTAATGAGTATATGTTGGGTTATGCCAAAACTCACTTTCAGTACAGTCTTCTCAGAGGAGTTTCAACACTAACAAAAAATTTCACATCATAAAGCACTAAAATGATACAAAACTTGTAATTTGCAGTGGAGGCTAACTCTCACCACCTAAATTCACCATAAAATGATCTATGCCGAGCAACTGGATTCTATTAAACTGCAGTTTTATTCCAAGAACAAATGCCAGAGACTGTGCAGATACAAGAAGTGGGATAACTTCAAATTGAAATAAAGCTGCATCAACATGTATGCGCTGAGAGTATGAACTTTATATTATTTGTCCATGGCAAACACTCATACAGCGATTCACATTTATCACTATTCACATCTCTTGGTTTGCCTCAGATATGATCAATTATTCTAACTTGTTATGCACTAATTACTTAAGGCATATTTCAAGGCACATTTCAAAATCACCTCATAGTAATTCATCAAAGAGACATTGGAATGTACAATAAATTGAACAGACAGTTCAAATGTCTCAGGTGTGTCTATACCTGTATCCCACATAAACCAAAAGCTGTGAAAATGAGGTTTCCTTAACCAATTTCTTCAGCATTCATTAGATTTTTCAATGCACAAATGACAGGGTGAAACTGTAGTGCATGACAGTTTAACTAGATTAACATCTACACAAACAAGTGTTTCTGATATTAAGTAAATGATAAAACATGCCAGATGCCTCCTAAGAACCTCTTGATGGAAGTTATTTCATTTCCCCCATCTAAAAAGAAGCTTGATTACAGAAGTAATCAACGTATCTTACTTGCACATGTTTATAATATATAATATAATCAGTGGGATTTAAATAAGTACCACTCTCCCATGCAAGTCAGCCTGTGCAGTCAGAGAGTTTCTAGAGCCAGGGATTATTGGTGAAATACCTTGTGCTTTCCCACTTCATTCAGAAGCTCATACAAGCTGCTGAAAGTAGTAGTAACAAGATCAAGGACAGGCAGCTGAATTCAGTACCAGCTAAACCTGTCGAGACTATCCCTAGGAAGGAGCACTGCCTTAATCCAACTTCTGACTTCACCGAAAGGCCTGGAGAGTGAGACATTGTCTCCTATCTGAGCAAGAGAGTCACATCCCAGCTGCCAGGCACCACAAAAACTGAAGTGCTGCTCTGCAGCATGGCAACAACAACCCTGCCCCACAGGGAGTGAGTCCTAACACAACAGTTTTTGTAACCCCCAGCCCTACAAAGTGCCTTAGTTAGGCTGAGCAACAGCCTCATCCCAGGTTGCTGACAGGGTGGTGCTGGTGACCTTCACTCCTCTGCACCATCTGTGCCCCTGGAACCAGAGATGTAGAAAAAAGCATTGTTTATATATTGTTAGTACTATTACACACATGGTATCTTTCCCCAAAGCCTTCTATATATCATGTCTAGGAAGGGCAGCTCCAAACAGGGTCTGGAAGAACAGCCAAGAAAAGAACCCAGACACAAATAACTTGCCAAAAATCAGCTTTGCCCATGGTTAGCCCAGGATTCATCTTACCTAACTTTATCTTTTAAAACAGCAGCCATTTCTCACCCCATGTGCTCTTCCTAACGTTAGCTGAGAGGGGTATTCCCCCTTTTTGCATTGCTCAGACTCATTTTAGGATAGGACAGATTACCTACACCCTGGAAGGACCTTCTCTCTCAGCTACAGGAGAAATGGCAACACCTTCATTAAACTAAATGCCATAGTTGTAAAAAGCAAGCTTTCAGTCACAGAAGCACTCCTTCAAGTCTGAAATAGAATCCACAATCTTTAAAGCTTAAATTCTACATGGAGACAATGTAGGTTAAATTGGCCTATAGACCACGAGGAGCCAGGAAGTTAACTGGCACTTGGAGATTTGGAGCATGATTAACAGAGAAGATGAGGTAATAAAATTCCATTTACAGAAAAGGCAGAAAACAGGTTCTTCATCATACCCTTTTGTGCTTGTGATTCCTAGTATCCCAGGGACCTGCAAACTTTAATTTTGTGACTCCCTGAAAGGTTTTTTCAAATGTCAGTTCAGCTCAGTTCAGAGATGGAGGGAAGGGGAAGCTTTGTTTGAAACGTTCTCCCCACGGGGTACCCAAGGGCTCTTGCCCTTTTTGGTTCCCAGTGAAGGTTTGTTCTTGAACCTCGAGTCTCTTTAGTTTCATCCATGTTACCTTCCCGAGTGCACCTAGATTAAATTTACTATATGCTGGCTCCTGTATATGAACTACTCATCACCTAATGATTTTCTTAGTATCATTATCCATATGTACACTGGAAGCAGCCAAATCTGCACTGTGGACTAATTACTTGAAAATCAGGGGAAAACCAGGCTGATTATGGGACCACAGTAAAACAAATGCCTACATGAATAAAATAAATCTGGAAAAGTTCTTCCACCAAGTTCAAAAAGGATCAACTAAAAGGGGATTTTTGAGTATTTTGGCAGAAGTTTGGTGTGTTTATGGATAAAGAAAAGGCACATTTCAAACATGCAAGTCCTGTGATTTTGATCACTATTAAATATAAGCTTCAAGAGTTTTTAAGCAGAGAGGAAATCAAAATTGTACAACAGTTGGTTTTAGTACTTGCTTAAACTTGTAAAGGGTGTTACCTGTTCCTAGTAAATACGTCCATTTTCCACCACATAAAATTCTGCCAATTCGGAATTAAAAATCAAACCCTACTTAAAAGAAGAAGGGCCTCTCCTATTTTCAGGCAGTCTGTATTGCTTTCTCCCACTCCAATGGCAGAAGAATAAAATATCCTGGATTTTATGCTTGGCCAGTCTCTGAAGAATGCTCAAGAGCAAAACATTTTGTTTTTAAAGAAGTCAATCCGCATCACTTTAGGATATTTTTTGGGGGGAATGTCTTTACAATGGATTTAGCAAAGACATTAAAATACTGCTTAGAAACATTCTTCAGAAACACAATAGCTGAAACTTTTAATGCAGCTAGCGCTCAATTACCCCAAAATGGAATATTCACTCCCCAAATGCAGAGCTGGGCTGTCTTCAGCATATAGTTGAGAGATGCAGTTTAGCTTAGAACCTGTTCAGTAGTATCTATGCACTGCAGTGTCAGGCTTTCTTTTCTTTGATATACCCTTTAAATTACAAAGCAATCAAATTAATTATGTGGGAAATACAGATCATCTGGGAAATACAGATATCTCATCTGTTACTGCTATAACTGCTTACCCAGATACCTGTAGTTAAAAAATTGCTAGGAAAGGCTCTGGGCTTCTTACATTTTTGACTTTGTTTTAATGAAGTATTTTCAATATGATATCAGGAAGGTTACTTCAAAATATTATGACAAGCTTTTACTGACTCTGTCACATTTCACTATGACATCACCTACATCACAGTTTAAAAAGCTCAGGAAATTGCTCAACAGATTATTCATCGCCCTATGACTGATTTCTTGGAAGGAAAATTTAAAAAAATTTTCTACCTGAACAGTTACTTAACATTTAAAATAAGGCATTTTATTACCAAGCATGACTTAAAATCAATCATTCAACCTTTCCGACACAGCATTTAGTAAGAACACCACCACAAAACCCCTAAACACTCACAATCTCTTTGGAAACCAAAGGGTCATAGAAGACTGTTAGAGGAGTCAAGTGCTAGTCACCTGTTATGAGCAACGCACCCAAATTTCTAAAAAGCTTATTCCTACAAATTACGTTTTTAAGAGACTACCAGGTGAGATTACAGGTGCAGCAGCAGAGTCTGTGGGACAAGAGTTTTGTTTGTAATGACTTCTAGCCGCCTTTACCATCAGAGAATTACAGTCACTCTTCATTACTAGAATATTCAAACTCAAGTATGATTCCTATCTCAGCTGTAACAGAAGCTTACTAGAACAGCTACACAAAGGGCATGATAGGTAACCCACAATTTGTTTCCCAACCTTCAGAGATCTCTCTCCCATGAATCTCCCTTGCGTATTGCAGAAGACAAACGGGCACAGTGGCTTCAAAGGTCACCAGGCAGAAAAAAAACCCCTGGTGTCGCGCCATATTAGTATAAAAATGAAAAGCATTCCTCTGGAATGCACTGAGCTCGATTCGGCAATCTTCATCCAGACAAAACTTGCAGAGATATCACACAGATAACACACAGAAAGATTTAGGGTGTGTCTGGGTAAGGCAGAGTTTTCAGCAAGTCACCTGCATACCAGGCAGAGAAAGAGACTGTATGTCTCATACTCTTTTGGTTCTACTACTTTAAGTAATTTTGTCTATTTGGAGACATGATTGCTAATAATTGTTTGTATTTCCAGAATACTTTGATGCAGTCTACAAGGCTGTGAAACTCAATCTGCAATTGATGTACTGAACAAATCAAACAGTGAAGTCTATCAACTTATCAACTGCGAGTGACAACGTGGCACAAAGTGTAAGAGCTGTTAATGGCCATACCAGTGCAAAGTTTTGGGAACCACGGTGTTAAAAAAAACAATAAAAAATAATGCCATGGTACTAAAACAGTTATCACATAGGATTCACTGCAAAAACAATGTTACTTTTCAGAGCAGTGAGTGTCTCCTTAATATCAGAATGTATTAGTGAGCATGGTAAGAGTTATCTCCCTTTTACACACAACAGAAAAAGAGCAAGGAAGTTGCTTCTGGTCAAACACAAGAAGCCTGGAAATTAGTTTCAAAACTAGAAATTAGTTCCGTAACAACTTTGCTGTTGAAACACTTAAAAAAAAAAAAAACACAGCCATGAGAACAAGTTATTTTACCTGCCTGATGAAATGTCATGTCATACTTTCATACTTTGTGTATCAGTAAGTCAACATTTCCTGAGACTATCTGATGTTACAGTGAGAAAAAACAACTATTTACGGTACACATTCACAAAAACTTTTCACATTCTGCAGTCAAGGGCAGAAATTTTTTTCTGAAGACTCCACACAGACATTAGAAGTCAGTGCTGAAAAACATCTGCAAATACTACCAAATTCTAAAAAGAATAGCACATTTAAAATTGAACAGCGATTAAAAATATCACTTACACTCCATTTAGCACATTTATAGACTGTGTTCTCAGCCCATATCCAGTATCTTTCAAATTGGAAATAATTCCTAACACGTTAATATTGGAACCCTTTGATCCAAAGTCTTTTTCACTGTACATTATCATATGGGAACTTGTAAAGTCCTGTCAAAACAAAGAGAAACATAATAAGGGAAATGCAACATGATGTCTCAGTGCACTCAGGAGATGCCTACTACATTTTCTTCGAACTTACGCCAACGATCGGTCGCAGTGACTGCAACTCTTCATCATAGCCACCCCAGTCTGTCCAATCCCGATATGCTCCTTCTTCCAGCAAGTACTGATGGCCTTCAAACCCAGGCTTCTCATAAGCGACCCAACTAAACAACAACAACAACAGAGTCTGTGTGTGAAAATGGACAACTGCCACTCTGTGTTGTTATGGTGCAGATACAGATGTGTGAAATTTTGACTATTTGCAAATTTAACCCAGGCATACATCTAAATCAAAAAACTAGGAAAACAGAAAATAAACCGGTACTGAATTTGTCCACTGCAATTTCCAGCCTATGGAGTTACTACTTCAGCTTTGTAGGTGTAATATTTTTTAAAAGGTGTAATATTGCTGGTGTTTTCCCACACTTACACTCCTCCCAGCACTTTCATGGATCCCACTGACGAAAGTGGAAGTCTTGTCTTTTCTTCTGATTCCTTGTCATCAAGCATAAAGATTTCTGATTCTACTTCCACATGTCTCCCTTCAAAGAAAGGCTTCTCATAAATGATTACCTGTAGCAGAAATGAAGTAAAAGAAAAGTTGCAGAGTATGATAAATACTGACAACAGACGGTTTCTTTTGCATGGGCACTGAGAGGGAAGAAGGCAAGATTACGAAACTATTTAGTGGGGTGTCTCTATTCTCTTCAAGAGGTCTTTCCCTTAGAGATGCAACATGAGGGCTTGAATATTCATTACCCATCTGCATTATCCAGATAGCTGTCAATACTGTCATATATGTGTGTGATGGATGCACAAATGCGACAGAAACCGCAGTTTCATGTTGTAGTCACATACAGTAGGACCAGCCACTAAACCATCAGTAGCTGGTACATGATCAAGATATATCCGTGTGTAGTTCATGTGTTATAAAATACCTTTCGACAATCAAATAAATATTGACTTTTACCTTTGGCTCTCCACTGAATTCAACTTTGCGACCACCCTGTTAAAAAAAAAGAAAAAAGAAAAAAAAAAGGAAAAAATAAGTTGTCTATACTTAAAATGGACAACTTACAGGCAATTATGAGTCATCAACAAAAGACAGAATTAAGATGAAACCTTCCTCGAAGAACACAAGTGAAAATGAGAAGGAAGATTAAAGGCAGAAACGGATGCAATCCAATGTTGAAAGTTCAAGAATTTTATAGACTAAAAATTTCTTTTTAAAGAGTTACATTTTTGTGAGTCTTGAAAAAATCTAACCACCTTAACACATCATTTCTAACACATAAACATAGGTCATGTAACTTGCAATTAATAACAGTATTTTACCATTTTCAAGGGCCTCATGGACCTAATGTAGGCTTCCTTCTTCTCCCAGAATGCTAAATTAGGATATTCACCAGGCTCCAACATTAAAGGGACTCCCTGGAAACCGGGTTCTTCATAAATTAGCCATCTAAAGGAGGGGGGGCAGGGAGGGGGAGAGAGAGAGAAGAAAGCAAGAGATGAAAACCCCAGAACATTTCTGAACAGTAAAGAACAAGACAATATGCTCACTTTAGAAAAGACATCATTGTGCCCTTAGTAAAACTTTGTTTCTTTACCATCAAAATTGCCAACTACCAGCTAGCATACTGGCAAACTTCTGTGCCTGTGCAGGAACCACCAATACTGCATATGTTTTGTTTGAACAGACTAAAAAAACCCCAAAAAACAGTACAATGAACTGACAGTTAAGAATTTTACTTTGTCTTATCTGAGGGCAATCCAAGTTTTAGACTGAAGTTTCAAGACTTAAGGTTACTCTGTATTATTTTTAGAATAGTTTTAAATTATGCAGAACCGATTTTCAAGAAGTTGAAAGATCTCTACTAACCTAGACTTGGATTTGTTGCAAAATCTGTTCAGTAGAGAATTCTAAACTTGTGTTATTTACTAATATGTAGAAAAACCTGACAACTCGTTAGAAATCTATTTTCTCATGGTTTGTATCTGCTAATAAATCTGCTTTGAAAGACATAGCTTTCAAAATTCCTGATTGGGACAGAAACAGTAGTTTTTCAAAGCTTTTTCAAAAAAAATCTTAGCCAGTAATCACTTACTGGAAACAAAAAAAACATACTTCTGATCTCTGCAGACGAATGGTAATGAATTTCTTCCAGTTAAATGTACTCATCTCTCCAAAGAGCAGCATGGAACAGTATAAAATACATACTAAACTTTATGCAGCCAACCCTTTAATCATGTAAGGATCATAATGTATAAATCTAGTGATATCAGAAAGATATCCATCACTCTATCATGCTTAAAAACGCAGATTCCAAGCTGATGCAAATTGGCACAAGTTGGTATAGTTGGATTGCAGACATACAGTTCCAAGAGACAAACAAGGAGCTTTAGTCCTATTGCAGCCTATAGCCGAATGTTTGGTGTATTATTTGTCCTGTACTTGCACTACTCAGTAAGCCCTCAACTTCGCTGCAAGAATTTAAACACATGGAAGACTAAGGAGAGAGTACAATCAGAAGATAAAGGTGCATTGACTCATTTTTGTTGGCAGCTTTCAGTAAACAACAATTAAGCATAAACACTGGGAAACCTTAAGAAGATACAACCACACCCACATGGCAACGTGACTCAGAATGAGAGCCTCCCTCAACTGCCAATACAGTGAACTATGTCATGCCTGTAAACTGAAGGAAAGAAAAAACCCTGCAACATGCAAAAAAGCAGCAGCAATTTACTGAATTTCTCATGCAAGCAATTGGCAGAAGCTACTTCTTTCTACACTGGACTAATGAACATCTGAGAATGACATCTGAGAAAGATTGTTTTTCAAGTGTCTATGCTTCCTGGTGCAAATATTAGTCCGCCTTCCCTCAAGGGATCCAAACGTATCAGAGAGAAATTAAGACTGTAAGAGCTTACACAGACTTAGTGCAAAAAATGCTGTTACACTGATGCAAAATAAGGACCAGTCTGAAGTCTAAGATGGGCACAGGCTCTCCTTCCTTTTCAAAAATTTTGTAATTTCATTATTCACAGAATGCTTTTAAGTGAGGGACAGAAATAAAGTGGAGAGGTAGATGAAATCAATTAGTAATCAACCTCCAAATAACATATCCGATTTCATTACTCTTGGCAGACATGTAATTTGGAGTAAGCTTGCAGCTCAACAGAAATAACCTCCTGTCAGAGAACCAACTACTTTGACATCTTAAAATTTCCCTGTATACCCGAGTTCTTCATTTTTTCCCCAAATCAAGGTGTAAAGATTTAATCAGATAAAATGCCCTTTGCCTAACAACCATAATACCCCATCCATCCTGTGGGATATTTGAATGCATCTTTGCAGTGGTATGTAACACTTGTCTTTAGTTGGGCAGTTTTTGATAGTTAAATACGCCACTGCAGCAGGCAAATGCTATCAGTGCCCAAACACAACGCAGACAACAGGTAACAATCAAGGTCTGTACAACCTTGTAAAATGTTCTGCAAGACCTGATACCATTGAAAGTGGTTTCACTCCCACTTTTTCTGAAAGCAGTCTCCCTCTTCTGCATAGTTTTCCCAGTACCACTGTGAGGCATATTTTCAGTACGGATTTACAAGTTTGTTTATTAGGTTATCAAAACTACCATTGGTATAGTGTCTGGATTGTTCCTTAGAGGTCTCCTTTCCCATAAAAGCTTGCTTAGTTCACGACATGCATTACACTCCTAACTCAGATGGCTAGACTCTTTCAGGTGACATAACATAGATGTCCTAAACATCACCATAAAAACACTGATTAAAATGCCCTGTGAAATACAAGAATGCTTTCCAGAGTCCACGCATGACACTAAGTCTTATTTTGTAACACAAGGGCTTCAAAATTTTCTTCTTTTAGTACAATGATTTCAAGTTTAGAGGAAAGCTAATACGAAACATGGTCTTATCATGAACAGTTCATCCCCCCACCCTCACGGTAAGTTTGGATGAATGAGAAAGAGCACCAGAGGCAAACTCGTTCCTTTGCTACAAATACACAAGTGTTACTCTATCTTTACTACATGCAAGCAGAAGAAAAACTAGCTCTAACAAAACATTTTAAGAGGTCAGCCTCTCCAAGGGTGAAGCATTACAATGTTACCATCAACAAATACTACCAAAACATAGGACTAGAATAGCCTGCTTGCATGTCTGATAGGTGTAACCAATGGCTTAAAACAAATTCCTTTCATAGCAGTACACGTTCATGCAGAACTATGTGCTTACATGCCCCAGTGTACTTTGATAGAACACGTCTTCTGAGTGGTGCCGAACACCCCTGTTTCTTCAGTGTCGTCAAAAAAGGAAGTCACGATTCCTAACCCTTCAGGTTCTGTATACAAATCAATTCGGCAAACCCTGTAATCCTGAAAAATGAAGATTGCCATAATCACTTAATCTGTGTTGCAAGTTCTGTAATTAATGTGGATAACTAAATCAGTTTTGAAACACCTGCTTATTTTAAATTGTTTCCCCCCCCTTGTCAATTACTACTGCTTTAGATGCCTATAATAAAAGCGTAACTAGGCCAGTTTGCCTGTCTCTGTTTGGACCAAGACAGTCAGTCCATCTCTAATCACCATTTACACTGTTTACTTTCTGCCTTCCAGATAACACCAAGCAAGCCATTCTTGAAGAGAACTGCAATTTAAACAAGAATTGTAGTTACAAGCAATATATATGTTTCGCTTTTCCTTTCCTAGTCAAATAACTTTATAGCTCATGCTTATTTTGGCAACCTGAAGTTAACTACTTAATGGTATGTTAAAAGTGCATGTAGGAAGGCTGTTCCACCATGCGTCAAACTCCCTGGTAAGTTTGTGCATGCCACATATATATTTTGAAAATATGAATCAGTGGAATTACTGATGGTTTTCTGGGATGTTTTTCCCGAGAGGCTGACCAGGCTATAAAGCATATGCTGTACATAGCATTTTGGAGGCCATTCTAATAAAACACACTAAGTTTTCTTGCTGCCCTATCCTTCCAGTGAATGTTACTATAATCCCCATTGTGCAAAAGCCCCATTTGTGATTAAACAAGAAATTCAACATGGAAGATAGTTTCATGCATTTATGACTCATGTTATGCTTGTGCTCTAATATACCAATCATAGAATCATAGAATCGCTTTGGTTGGAAAAGACCTTTAAGATCATCGAGTCCAACTGTTAACCTAACCCTGCCATCCCACCACTAAACCATGTCCCTAAGCACCTCATCTACCCTTCTTTTAAATACCTCCAGGGATGGGGACTCTACCACCTCCCTGGGCAGCCCATTCCAGAGCCTGACAACCCTTTCGGTGAAGAAGTTTTTCCTAATATCTAACCTAAACCTGCCCTGGTGCAGCTTCAAACCATTCCCCCTCATCCTATCATCTGTTACCAGGGAGAATCACACTTTGTATCCCTATTAAACATCACCAAACATTAAGATCTCTATAAAATTTTCTTTACTTATATTACTTGCCTTAACAACATGTCTTATTGAACCAATCACTGCAGGCTTTAGAGATTTGCATTCATTTTGCTCTTCAGAAGTACCTGCACCCCAAATATCTGGAAGTTCCAGCTCTCCTTCTTCCAGGGGAATAGAGGGGCCTTCAAAATTTGGCTTCTCATAGAGTATCCAGCTTAAAAGAAAAAATTCTCATTTTTAATAGTGCTTTATCAAGTGTGATTTGCAAAAATCATGCTCCCACTTAACAAATCCTTTCACAAGAAGTATTATTTCTAGGCCCTTCCCACCACCCCAATACAGCTTATCTGCCTAACACTGCTGATGCGAGCCATTTCTGGTCTCTGTGATACTTCCAAAAGCAATGATAAAAACAAAGATGCCTACTGCTGACTCCATAATTTCATAAAAAACTCCTCCACCTTTTCAAATTGATGATTTGGGGCAGCAAGGCTACTGTCTACGAATACCAGACTTTTGCATGAGATATTAATCAGAACAAATCTGTAGGTCAGAAAATGTTGACGCTGCAGACTGCTGCATCGTGTATAAACACACAAGCTACTTGCATCCTGTGAACAAGCAGCCTAGATGTGCCAAAGAATGATAAGACTGCTCAGAAGACAAGCACAACTTTATTTTTAACAGTGGAGTTGAATATATAACTAGATAGAAAACTATACCCATCTGCAAATACAAAACCCTCCCCTGGAGCTCTCACTTCAAGGGGGGTCAGGGGAAGGAGTGCAGGACAGCAAACAGTCCCCTAGTCCATGCTGGAATGGAAGACCTGGTTCACAGAGATCAAAAGATTTTCATTCTAGTTTTCTGAAGCTAAACAGCAATCAGTGCGCTTCCCAGTATCTCCTACTGCAGCTAGCCCTTGTTTCTGCAGCTTACTATCAGATCATTATTTGAGAACCTGCTATTTGACTGTATTATAGCCTGGCCACAACTTAACTTGCCATGCTATTCACACTAATAATGGCTGTTTTGTTAATACTATGAAGAATGCAGAAGATTAACTTGGTTTGAATTACTCTTAGGCAATCTAGCTTTTAGAGAAAAATTCCCTCTGGACTTACCAGAGAAACAGTCAATTATCTCTACAGCACCACCTTATACCTTTGGACATGGAACTAATCATCTGCATTCAAACCCGTGTCAGACTTGGCTTTAAAATCCTTTGCTAGCCTTTGAGCTCAATCCAAATACTATGCAAGAACCCATAAAGGGGAGAGGAGTCCAAGGGCACCATAGCTGGACAGAATCTGTCATTTCATCCCATGCCTATGCCTGGTGAAATGCCGCACCCCCTCCAGATGGTAATGCTCACTCAATTTTTCAGCCAAGAAGTTTCCCAGCCCACAAGTTCCTATTGCAGAGGTAAAAAGCCACATACCTTGCTCACAGCTGTCTATGTTACATTGCCATTTGCAAGGCAGAATTGCTGTGAATTACATCCTGGTTCTGTTTCAAAAGATTTTTGGATACTCAAATGATAAAGAGTAAAAATTAGTCTCTTACCATCCTCTGATGACTTTAACTAAAATTGATGGTGACAGAACCCAAGAACTGCAATCCAGAACATCATGGAAAACTTCAATACCATTTTTTTGATAGTCTGATTCACAGTATATCACCAGCTGCATTAAAAAAAAAAACAAAACAAAACAAAAACCACCACACCAACAACATATAATTCTATCTTGCTGTACTTTAAATATAGAGAGGAACAGTAAAGACAGCGAAATTGATCTTACCTTGCCAGGTCTGGGATTGATTTTACTTTGTCCATTTCTTGAAAGTGCCTAATAAGACAGAGGGGAGACAAAAATCACAAAAAAACCCCAACCAAACAAAAGCCATATTCAATAAAAATGTTCAGCTATAAAAACAGAGCTAGTGAAACCAAATAAAAATTAGTCTGAATAGTAAAAAGCTGATACACTTCAACTACACCTACTTACTGCTTCAACTCCTTCGTTCTCCCAAATCATAGAATCATTTGGTTGGAAAAGACCTCTAAGATCATCAAGTCCACCATGGCTACTAAACCATGCCCCTAAGCACCACATCTACCCATCTTTTAAATACCTTGAGGGATGGGGACTCAACCACTTCCCTGGGCAGCCTGTTCCAATGCTTGACAACCCTTTTGATGAAGAAATTTTTCCTAATGTCCAATCCAAACCTGCCCTGGTGCAACTTGAGGCCATTTCCCCTTATCCTGTTACCTGGGAGAGGAGATCAACACCCACCTCGCTATAGCCTTCTTTCAGGCAGTTGTAGAGGGTGATAAGGTCTGCCCTCAGCCTCCTCTTCTCCAGGCTAAACAACCCCAGCTTCCTCAGCCACTCCTCATAAGACTGGTGCTCCAGACCCCTCACCAGCTTTGTTGCTCTTCTCTGGACACGCTCCAGCACCTCAGTGTCCTTCTTGTAGTGAGGAACCCAAAACTGAACACAGTATTTGAAGTGCAGCCTCACCAGTGCCAAGAACAGGGGCACAATCATTTCCCTGCTCCCACTGGCCACACTATTCCTGATACAAGCCAGGATGCTGTTGGCTTTCTTGGCCACCTGGGCACACTGCTGGCTCATATTCAGCTGGCTGTTGACCAACACCACCAGGTCCTTTTCCTCCAGGCAGCTCTCCAGCCACTCTTCCCCAATCCTATAGCATTGCATAGGGCTGTTGGGGCCGAGGGTACACTCAATCCTCTCATCCAGATCATTGATAAAGACATTAAACAGAACTGGCCTCAAAACTGAGCCCTGGGGAACACCACTTGTGACCAGCCACCAACTGGATTGAACTCCATTCACCACCACTCTTTGGGCCCAGACAATCCAGCCAGTTTTTTACCCAGCAAAGAATACACCTGTCTAAGCCATGAGCCACCAGCTTCTTGAGGAGAATGCTGTGGAAGACAGTGTCAAAGGCTTTACTAAAGTCCAGGTAGACAACATCCACTGCCTTTCCCTCATCTACTAAGTGGGTCACCTGGTCATAGAAGGAGATCAGGTTGGTCAGGCAGGACCTGCCTTTCATGAACCCATGCTGGCTGGGCCTGATCCCCTGGTTGTCCTGCACATGCCTGGTGAGCACACTCAAGATGAACTGCTCCATAATCTTTCCCGGTACCAAGGTCAGGCTGACATGCCTGTAGTTCCCCGGATCCTCCTGCAGGCCCTTTTTGTAGATGGGCATCACACTGGCAAGCCTCCAGTCATCTGCGACCTCCCCTGTTAACCAGGACTGTTGACAAATGATGGACAGTGGCTTGGCAAGCTTCTCCACCAGCTCCCTCAGTACACTTGGGTGGATCCCATCCGACCCCATAGACCTGTGGATGTCCAGGTGGCACAGCAGGTCGTTAACTGCTTCCTTCTGGATTATGGGGGATTTATTCTGCTCTCCATCCCTGTCTTCCAGCGCAGGAGGCTGAATATCCTGGGGATAACTGGTCTGAATATTAAAGACTGAGGCAAAGAAGGCATTAAGTATCCCAGCCTTTTCCTCATCCTTGGCAGCAGTGTTCCCATCCACATCCAATAAAGAATGGAGATTCTCCTTGGCTCTCTTTTTGTTGTTAATGTATTTGTAAAAACATTTTTTATTATCTCTTACAGAAGTGGCCAAGCTGAGTTCTAGCTAGGCTTTTGTCTTTCTAATTTTCTCTCTGCATGACCTAATGAGATCCCTGTACTCTTCTTGAATTGCCTGCCCCTTCTTCCAAAAGTGGTAAACTCTCCTTTTTTTCCCCCCTGAGTCCCAGCAAAAGCTCACTGTTCAGCCAAGGTCAGTTGTCTTCTCTGCCAGTTTGTCTTATGGCACATGGGGTCAGACGGCTCCTGCGCCTTTAAGACTTCCTTCTGGAACAATGTCCAACCTTCCTGGACCCCTTTGCCCTTCAGGACTATCTCCCAAGGGACCCTGTCAACCAGGCTCGAAAACAGGCCAAAGTCTGGCCTCTGGATGTCTATGGTAGTGATTATGCTGACAGCCCTCCTTACTTCACCAAGAATCAATATATTGAGATATTGGTTGCTGAAGAGCAATATCTTCCACAAATGTACAAATCTACACACTTTTTTTTTAAACCCTGAATTATCATCTCACTGAAGCCAACTAACCTCAGACTTTAAATGCTTTAAAATCCTTCTGATCCTTCCTATATACTTCAGGAGTTTCATACCAAGAGACTACTTTTAAAAAATGGCATTAATAAGGTACGCGCTCATAACCATAAAGCTCATAACCATGAAATAATTTTGAAGGAATATATGAAAAGACTGAGGAGGCATGATGGCATATACACGTATGAACTAATTAGCATGATCAATTTTGTGCTGAACATCTTGTAACAGGGTAGGTTTCTTCAAAAAACTGTGAGAGAGTGTGCAATAAGCAATAGACTAAAAATGCTGAGGAAAAAAAACCCCACATTGATGTATAAAAAAATCTAAGCCAGTGTTAAAGTCAGTGGTAACTTATATGACACAGAATATATGGGAAAGTTGTGGTTGCATCACGTCATCTTAAAACAAATAAATAAAGTGTTGCAATTATGCATTTGGTTTCCTAGCAAGGACAGGAGTGATCATTCTGGGACAGGGTCCCACTCTTCTAGGAACTACTCATACAAACAAAAAAAACTGAACAGATCCTGCCCCTAAATAGGTTGCAGCCTAAGATAACCAGCAACACGTGTAAGGAACTAATGAGAACATATTAGTCAGCACATAGGGCAGGCAGTGGTCTCAGGACAGAGCTCCTAACCACCATCAGGTTTTTGTAGGCATCATCAAGACACGTTGAAGCATGACTGGTTTTTTTAGCCTGTGCTTCAATTCCAGTTAGAACTTGCTCTGTGTTTTAAGGAATGCCAAAGTCATTGTTCTGGGCTGCCCTTACTCTTTTCCTTCACATTACCCATTAGCCATTGCATCATCATTTTCTTAGTCAGTGGAAGATGCGCAGTAGGTACACATCATACAGACACTCTCAGTTCCTGTCTAACTTGAGCAAGACACTTCAGACCCAGCAACAGTGCCGCAGAAGTCCTGGAAGCCTACAGAGCCTAACGGGCTTCTCTCAAGAGCAGTCTTGTGTGTGTACATACCCCCTTGCCATATCGGGCCTCCATACTCTAATGAAAAATTGAAACCCACTCAGGGACAACAGTTTAAGTAGCAAAAATATCAGTACTAGTCATTTAGCTTTAAACTCGGGTTTTGAAATCCAAACAGGACCATCCAGAGTAAGAAAGCCTCTTTAACTGGCAGCATAAGTCTACATCACTGCAAATAACCCCCCTAATTTTTATCCCCATACTAATTAAAAAACTTCCCACGAGAGAAAAATCTACATCCTCAAAATTGTAACATAGAATCACAGAATCAGTATGGATTATTTCCTTCTGCAAGGTGAAGAAAGGAGTTATTTCTACTACTCCCCCATCCCTTTTAGTAGAACTGTAACAGCAGATAACCATTAGCTTTGAAAAAGTATTTCTCAAACTTCTTACATGCTGCTTCAATTTCCCAGATCACATTAATGCGGCTATTACATTTTGGAGAACATATTTCTTCCCACAGTTCTTAGATCTCTTGATTATAGTTTTCCTCTCGGGTAACAGTAAGGGCCCACATCAACAGAAGCAGCAGATACTACAGGACATTGGTTCGTCATTTTGAAAATAGAAATGACAAAGTTCTCCCACATTAGGAGAACATTGCATCGAAGGGAAAATGCAGGCCGGCCTTCATTCATGATGAATAGACGCTCATAATCAAAGGAACAGCCCTCACTGTAGCAGCACTTTCAGTAATCGCTACTATCCACCTCTTAAAGTGTTCTTAAAGAATATGTATTTTCTGGGGAATACTAAGAACAAACATTTCATGGGAATACTGGGAACAAAAGCAGAAGGCTAAAAAAACAGTTTGCCCTGCTAACTCATTTAACATTGCAATGGCTGAATGTCCTGCGGGAAGAGGAGAGACATTACTGTCAACAGAAGAAGCAGGCAAAAGTTTTCTGAAGTTCTGAATTTCTGAAGAAAACATTCTACTAATTTACCACTAAAAATAAAGTTAGCATGAGATTTTTTTTGAAACAACACAAAATCAAGTATGAAGACCTATTCAAACATAGACTTTCAATTCGTATTTGTGAAGAGTCTCAAAATAAGGGCATCATGAAGAAGAAACATAATTATGTTAACAGATGCCATCTCATTTTCATGTGTAGCCAACATCAGATTAAACTGGTACCATACCTACGTTCAATTTGTAATCTATGTACGTCCATAAGAGAGGAAACAAAACAAAACAATGTATGCACATCATCTATAGAAATATAAAAGCCGGATAACTTTCCTGGCAGATTTTAAACAACACAATACTTACATCCACATCTAATAAACCAGAGGGGACATTTGATTCATATCTGCTTGTTCCTAACCAGCTGGAAAAACTTTTCTCAGGGTTCCCATAGTTGGGCATGTGTAAACTTAGTTCCTTTTTTGCACTATCTGCTTGCATGTACTTCTCCACAAAACTTGGAAACGTCATATCTGAAAGAGACTGAATTGCAAAATCAAAATTAACAGTCATTCAGCAGGTAGACAAAATTTTACATGGTTGCATTTCACGAACAATCTTTACCTACCTCAGATTTTTGAGGCGTCCCAAACGGCCCAGAAGCATCTTGTTGTAAAGGAGGCATCCCTGAGGAGTCAGTTGTAAAAGCTGTTGTGGTGTTATTTACTGGGGTGACAGAAGGATTAAAAACCTTTTCTTTAGATGTAGAAGACAGCAAGCTTGAGAAGAGGGAGCTTTTTTCAAGCCGGGATCTCTTAATTTCACCATCTGTACCATCAACGTTCTCTTTTCCATTTATTTCCTGAGTAAAGGCAGGTTCCTCTCGATTACATGATTGCAGGGCTTTGAATATGATACTCTGCTCTGTTGATGCACGCTTGGGCCTGACTCTGGCCATCGTTTCCAGGCTTTGCATTTTAATTTGTTGGGCTGGTAACAGATCCTGTGTTTTTTCCCTCCTCAGTCCCAAACCAAAAGTAAATACACTAGGATCAAATACTTTCTCTAAGTTGTCTTCATGAATGGGAGGCATTGCAAAGTGGGGCACTGGGGACTTGGGAAGCTTTGACCTCTTCTTTTTCTGGGGTAGACAAACTGAGCTGTCCAAGTTTTTTATTGTTTCAGCAAACTTCTTCATGTCAGATGGGGAATCAAAAATGCTATCGTCTTCAGCAGATCCATTACAGGTTTTGCCTGGGCTCTTTTGTGTATTGAGGTTGTGCTCTGGTATCAATACATTATCTTGACTGCTGTCATCATACTGCAGTGCTGCAAAGTTCAAATCTTCTGGCTTTGCCTTTTTATCTCCATTTTCCATCTTCTTAAATTCTGATCTAGAAGCCTGATGAGATGGTAGAGGGTATTTATCATCATTGCAAGGTGATAAAACCTCTGTGTTTGGCAGCATCTTTTCTTCATTTCTGTGAGATTCTGAGCTTGTGTTACTTCTTTGGTAGGAATTATCTTGAACATTTTCACTTTTACTGAGCGAGTGCAAAGACAGTTTAAAAGGTGAACTTTCTTTTTTAGCCGTGGTTAATTCTGGATCGGGTTGCTTCAGAGAGACACTAGCAGCATCAATTTTGCTGCTTTGGTTAAAAAGGGATATTGCAGCTTTTACTTTAAGTTCTGTTGTCTTCCCAATATCCTCATAAGAGGCAGAGCCTTCTTCATTTTTGCCTTTTAAGTCTGCAGTGCTTTCTTTCTCTGGTGTGCCATTCTCAAATAACTTCTGGCGACTGTTTTGCTTATTTAACGTTTTATCAGGCTGTTCGCTCTCCTTAGGTTGTTTTCCAAATTTCAGCTTTGCTCTGCCAACAAATGTGCTTGGTACTGTACTATTTTTTGAAGCAGGGATGTCAGTAGGCCTCTGGCTCTGGTTAGCACATTTATTTTCAAACAAGGAAATTTTGTTGGCAATGTTGCTGTTAGTTTTATTAACTGGTTTTTCAAGAGTTTCCTGCTCACTTTCTAAACTGTCTTGATTTGTAGGTGCTTTAAAATTCAGCTCTACATTCTTCGGTTTGGCTGGACTGCAGGAGGCAAAGTGATACAGGGTTACATCTTTCATTAATCTTGAAAAGACTCATAACAATTTTCAAAACAAAAAAATGCAGTATTATAATGAAATTTTCCATAGTCATTTTCAGTTTAAATTTTGGTATCTCAAATGGAATTAACTAAAAAAGGAGTAACTATACTAATGACAAAAAAGAAATTAGACACTAAATAAAGAGAATATATTTCAAACATCTGTGTTGCTCTTTAATGCTCTGTGAAACAAAAAACACAGCAGCCTACAGCACCTGCAATTGAGGCAAAGAACTTAACTACTTATGACTGACAGACATGAAAATTTAATAGTGAACAAGCAGAATAAATTACATGCATGCAATTCCCTACAGAGTTTAGGAAACAAATCCTAATTCATTAAGGTGATAATGAGTTGGTTAACATTTGAATATACCTCTCCAACAAGTTTTGAAGACATCTGCAGATCCAGATTCTTTGCAGCCCTTACACTGCAGAAGCAACCTTAAATTGAGTGAAAGACCTCTTCTGGCCTCAGCAGTGCTAGTGGAAATGTCCCCAATCACTGCATCACCGCTTGGCTAAGCGAACACCACATGCGAGGACTCTCCCATTTCCTTCGGGTGAAGTCAGCTAACAATTTAAATTGTGTAAACCAACCCTGCTGATTTTACAAGAATTGAATTAGGAAACACTTACAGAAACTTCTCCATCAGAGTGGAGAGAGAAGCATGTGCAAGTACATAGCACATAGTACTCATGTACTATGGCAGAAGGCTGATGACTGGCAGCTGAGGGTTTTAAGCCTCCTTCCTCTGAATATCTACAGCCAGGAAAAAAATCATTTGTCCATGTCACTTGCTACTGCAGGAACAACATGAACAGCTGTGAAAATGCCGGGCATCTTCAGCATTTATCAGTCAGAGGTAAGGATTGTCAAGGAGCCCCCCACCACCCCAGAGGCAGACCTGTTCTCTGAAGAGGAATCGAGAGACATTCAGTGGTGGGAGAAGAGGCAGAAACTGCACTACTGAAAACTGATGATGGTGGGAGATAAAAGAAATTAGCTTGCAGCAACAATCTCCAGGGCCTCAAGTGCTCTATCTAGAATCAATGGATGACTCTGGTATTTAAGTGCCGCCTTCTTTTTTACCCACACAAACTGTGTTCACTGAATTCTCAGACAGCTCTTTAGCCCAAGAAAGAAGCGTGAGGTACGAGTGTGTCAACATGAACAACCCAAAACCTGAGAGCGCTCTCTTCTCCTCTTCCTCAAGAGATCCATCCCAAGTAAGAAAGTAAACCCTACTAAAGCAAGACTCTCCATTGTACAAGCTCCTTTTCTTGGGAAAAGCATGAGGAACAAACTTACTGAAATAACAGAAGGAACCCAAAAATCAGCTGCCTAGGAATCTACACAGAAAGCAACTGTTAAAAATCACCATTTTTTTTGGAGAAGACTTTCCGGCAGCACTTACTGTAGCTACCAGCCTGCTCACATTGGTTCACAACTGGAAGGCTCAATAAAAAACAAATAGTAAACTTAAAAATGACTGGCCATACTTTAGATAGGTGCTAATAAAACACACTTGGAAAATTTACGTCTAGAAACAGAAAAAAATTATTCCTGAAAGGAGGAAGGCAGTGAGGGAACACAGCATAAAATTAAATATATTTAGATACTACTTTTCATTTGCAGTACAACTGTTTTTCCTAAACTTTTCAAAGTTAAATTATTCTATGATTTTTCTTTTTGGAAAATGAGTACAAGTTGCAAGGGACCTCTAAAGGTCAGGTAGTCCAACTTCCTGCTCAAAACAGGGACAGCTTCAAAGTTACATCAAGTTGCTGAAGGTTTTGTCTGATCAAGTACTGAGTATCTCCAAGGGTCTAGATTTCACAACCTTACTAGAGAAGCATTGCAGCAGGTCAGCCACTCTCATTGTGAATTATTTTTGCCTTGTATCCCATTGAAACTTCACTGTTGCAACTTGCAACCATGGCTGTTGTTCCTTCACTGCACACCTCCGGGATGAATCTGGCTCTGCCTTCTCTATAATACCCCTATAGGTAGCGAGAGATGATTGAGGTTTACCCATATCCTTCTCTTCTCTCAGCTAAACAAATCAAGCTGCCTCAGATTCTGCACATACATGGTATGCTCCAGTGCCATCACCTTCTTAATGGCTCACCACTGGACTCGTTCCAATTTGTGAATATCTCTCTTGTACCAGGAGAAGAGAGCTGGAAGAGGAGGGAGGGGTACAACTCGCTATAACGCCCCAGATGCAGCCTCATGAGCACCAAATATCTTCTCCTTCAACCTGCTGGCTATGCTCCTGCCAATGCAGCCCAGTACAGGCTTAGCCTTCACCTGCTACAAGGATGCACTACTGACACATGGTGAATTTGCTGATCGCCAGGACCTTTCAGGTCCTTTTCTGATCAGACAAAAGTACTTATCCTCTCTTTCTACCTGTATTTTCAAGGCTAACGGCCTAGTTATCTTAACAGACTCATTTCCACCCTTTTGTCAGCCGTGCACTACTAACATGCGTTTTAATGTTAACAACCCGTATCTTCCTAATAAAATCCGTCTCTCCCTGTATGCCTCGACACAAGCAAGTTTAATGGTTAACGCTGATAGTTATCAGCCACGCCTAAAACCTGTTTTAAATGAACAACTAACACCTCAAAGGTATAGTTTCAAGCTTTGCAAATTTCTGCAGAAACAACCACTTCAGCACTTTATATTTTTCACTCTGCAGTATTTCTGCACAGCAGCAGCAAAACAGCCAAGACCGAAGAGCAATAGAAAGCTCAGCCCTGGAGCTCCAACCGCTACAGCTGGCCTCCTCTAACTAACCTTTTCATTATATCTTTTTCCACATTAAGAAAGACTGATTTTAAATACAGCCAAAAGATGTCCCTTATGACAAGAACTGGGTTTCCAAGCTTCTTTAAAAAGAGGAGATGTTGCTTGCGTATCCTTTAAGCCTCCTATCTAGTATGGGGGAAAAGCGTTGAAAGACGGATTCACTGAACAGTACAAACGCTTTCGTACAAACAGCCCAGCATGGCTGATTCCTACCACCCATTGCCCATTTGCAGTGCCAGGAACAAGCAGGCACAAGAGAAATACTGATGTCCTTCTCGTCAGCTACACCTCACAGCTAACCTGTGGAAGCAAGCAGTTAAACCTCTCCCAACACAGTCATAAACGGAAGGTGACTCACATAGTTGAAGCATACCGTCCAAACGACCATGTAAAGCACGTAACTGATGCCAAAAAACATTTGATGCCAAAACATCAGATTGAGGTGAGCAAAGAAAAATGGCACGTTAACAGAGCAGAATAATTCAGCAAGTGGGCATAAATGCAAAGGCAACTACAAAACCATGTCTGAACATCAAATATGACACTTCAAGCCAAGTTCTCCACTAAGCACATCAAAGTAACTACTGCCTGAGGTTTTATTTGCTGATTAAGATGTACCATCAGCCTCAGTTTAGTCTCAAACCTGATAGGTTTCCCTTTCAAAAGCTAGAAGCAGTGTCCTGTGACTTCCAAGTTGCCCAGTACACAGACATAAAAAGAGGAAAGACAGAAAATGTTATCATCACTTGCAGGGAACCAGCAAACCCGACTTCTTTAAAAAGTGTTTCTAGAGAAACTCGATTCCCTGAATTGGCACAATGTCATTAGTAAGAGACACTATGCATTTTTAAGTGGAAACAACTCTGATTATACAAAATCCATCTCACAGGAGGCAAACGAGTCTGTGAGTAAATGAGTATTTTTCAGCCTGAAAGGGATTCATGGGAAGTATCTAACGACAATTTTTTAACCGTTGAAAATGGATTAAGTTATCTGTGCTCCAGTTCAAAGCAATAACAGGACAACAAAACCACACCTCCTTCTAGTAATGGCACCATCTCTTCCTTCCCTATTTTACAGCAGCTTAATCCACATCCAGGTTCTGATGCATGACTACAAATTAAGCCAGGTAACCTGACCGTACCGATTTGTCTGGCTAAAGAAACTGTGTGGTACTGTGCAAAGACAGCTGTCAGACGCATCAGGAACCTTGCATGCAACACAGCAGTCCCCACCCAGGGCTAAAGTTCCTATAGCAGCAGACAAGGCCAAGATACAGAGTGCCACACAGCCCACAAAATCAGGTGAAATAGAACAGGCTGTCTAAGCATTAGAATTAAATCTCTCAGAAACAATACTTGTCTGTTACTTTATGAGTACAGCAGAAGATAACTCACTGTGCAACAAGTCAAGGAGATACCCAGAGAAACAAAATCCAGCTATGCAAGCTGTTATAACTTCATTGTCACTAATGACAGTGACAGAAAGAGAAAAATAGGAAAGCTACCTCTCCTTTCAAGTTGTGAAGATACAAAACTTCACAGTTTAAGATGTGTGATCTATACTGCCCAACGGCAAAGCATCACCACATACAAAAATAGCACAACTTGACTTTCGGTACTAGGTGCTTTTAATTCAGTTACAAATTAACAAATCGGATGTAGAATTCTACAAATAGTGCAAACGAAATTGTTCCTAATGCTCCTATACTTCTCAGATGTGGGAAACATAATAGGAAACATATGTGTTTCTTATGCCATGACATTAAACCTTCACATCCCTCTAACGCAACTAAATGACAATTCTGAATTCTTGGTGTATCTTGGGGTGGACCTATAGGATTCAATGTACTCTGACACCTATAAAAGAATGCATCAGAATGAGGAAAGCAATAGCGCATAGTACATAGCCGTGACAATCAAACAACACAAAGGACAAATGTAATAAAATGATTCACTGTAGAAGAGAACGTAACAGAATCCAGGAAATCAATCTCTGGACTCATACTAGTGATCACAGTGAAAGTTATAAATGCCTCCACTTCTTTATAATCCTAAGGAAACCACTGATCACCTGTTTGACAGATGACAATTTCTTTTGAGTGTAAAACCAAATCCTGCAAACTAATATATGCAACATTCTGCACATGTCTGACGCTGTTTACATATATAACAATTTACATGATTCATCCTGCACATACTTATGAAAACAGCTATACATATTCAAATTTCTGGAGTGTGACTTATCATATCATTTGAAGGATCAAGTTCTACATTGCATCCTACGTTTCTTCATAAATTAATAGCAGAATTTATGTTCTTTCAGAGAACGACTTGAACACGTTCCTTATTCATATTTTCACGTACAAAATCTTCAACCACATCCTCAGTTGGTTACGGATGGCAAAACTACATTAAGCTCAATGACAGCCAAGCTAATCTGAGCAACAATGGGGGCACCGACGATGACAACAGAGCAGCTTTTTATGCACATTAAATTATTCCATCCGATGGAATTGACATACAAAGAAATTCCCTATCCTTAGAAAAATATTTTTTTCTGTTTTTTTAACACATGTAAACTACAGTGCTTGTTAAGTAACTGTAGTTATGATAAATTTTTTTTTAAAAGGCAGTTCTTAATTGAAAATAATCTAGATAGATAACAGATACATAGCTAGCATTCCTATAGAATCCTAAACACAGATACAGGTAAAATTACAGCTACAGGGATAAAGTAAACTAGTTTATGTCACTTACAGGCTAATCTTTGTTGTGACTGTTCTGGAAGCATCCAAACTCTTCAGCTTCGAGCTGTCCAAATCAGAATTCGTCTGTCTCTCAGCTGACATACACAGGTCTCCATTTTTAATCCCATCAGTACGCAAGAAAGCTCTTCCATCTGAGCCATTACCATGCTTTGCTGCCTTGGTCTCATTTCTGCCTTCAGCAAGCGCCAAGGCAGCGTCTTCTGTCTTATCAGCCAAAGAAACTTTGGGAGACTCCAAGCTGTCTTCCCCAAAAGCCACAGGTATAGTTCCCTTTTCCACCGAAGTTCTTTTTGTCACTGGGTTACTCTCTGGTGATGCTAAAGGTTGCCTTTTTGAGGAGTAATCTTTTACCTGACCCTTCAAACCAGTAGGGGAAATTGGGACAGCGTCTGACTGATTCTTTTTATATGATCTTCTCCTTGCAGGGGTTGTGTTTGAGATCTGCTGCTTGCCTTTGTCACCTTCAGTTTTAGATGCCCCTTTGTGAGCAGATCCAACCTTTAGGTCTTGATTATTACCCGGGGAAGACAAATTCCTTTCAGGAGTCTGTTGAGGAGACTTTGCTTTTCTTTCTGAGTTTATTATCTTGTCTGAAAACACCTCAGAAGGGACATCATCCTCAAAACCAGATTCTTCTCTTGCAGTAGCCTCAGTCTGGTTCCTCTCTCCGTTTGGAATGTCACTAGACGACTGAGATTTTCTCCTTTTTCCAGATCTTTTATTAGCAGATTTTTTATCCATTGTGTCCGAGTCACTACAATTTTCTTCTGAGGTAACAGTCACAGGTTCATTAAGGAGTTCGTCTGTTTTTCTTAGATAGATATCAACTGTTAACACTCTAGCAGAACGTGTGTGTTCACTCGCCGCAGATTCCAATCCGTATGGCAAATCCTTTGGTTTTGCATGCCCAGGCTCCTCAGACACCCACGTGTTCACGAGCTGCTTGTGGCTTAAGATACTCTTTTCTAAGTTTTCACTAGGCAAATTTCTCAAGCTTTGTATGAAATCTGGAGTCGTGGAATTATTTATATCTGCGATGGATTCTTTCTCCAGTTCCAGGGTTTCCACGTTCAGGCTACTCTCAAAGAAAGAGTTTTTAATGGTTTCACTGCTGCTGCTCCAATCTGCTGACCACTCACTATCAGAAGAGACTCCCCTACTACTCCATTCTGAAATGGTATCACGATACAGGGGTCCTACTTCCCCACTGAAATTATATTCCTGTGCCTCAGAAACAGCATTCACGCTTCTCACTTCCTTCTGTACTTGAGGAGCTTCGTGTCCTTCCTTAATGTGCCTACAGTATATCGGCTGCCGTCTGTGAGGGGAAACGGACCTCTCCCCTTTCGGATGTGAAATGTGCTCTAGTGAACTTTTGACATTTTTCCTTTTCCCTGTACCAAACAGATTTCCAAGTCTTTCCAAAACTGGTTTCTTTTTATTCTCTTCTCTGGAAGAATCTGGAAATTGTGAGGTGGACTATAAAAACAAACAAACATACATTTGGTTAATGTCAAATTTGTTTCTGTAATACATTTGTTTGTATTAGCACCGCGGGTAAGTTGAAAGGACACAGTGAACGGGAACAAAACAGCTTACTGAACAATACTAGCTCTCAAAAAAGAACAAGAAAACCAAACCCCTCAAAAAACAATTAAAATCCCAAGATCCTTCTGTATGTTTTTGCCTGTGTTTGTTTACAAGTATGCTCATCTTGCCTTACAATACCAGCATTACATGCCCCAAATCTCGGACTTTTGCACAACTAGTTAACGCCACCCAAAATAATACAGGAAAGCATCCTGGTGTCTGCAAGACTGCGGACAAACTGCTCGGTCAAAATTCTCCTTACAAAAACAAGAGTGGGGAGTTTAACTTTCCTCTCCATACTAGCTGAGTTAGTTTTGACACTTGTGCTGGCAAAGAATAGTTTCAAAGGCATAGCCTGTATTACAATTCCTACATTCCTCAGGAGCGAAGTCCCACAAATACCTGGCTTGTGTTTTGGGCTAGAAAACCCAGAACTATAAAAGCCGCTGCATCATTCAATGAGCGTTACTGGGTCAAATACTGCCCTGGATTACCCTCGGTGAAGTTTTCCCTTACAACTTCTAATTAACGAGGTAAACAGGAAACACGCAACAGCATTGCCGAGTATACATGCATATTTGCATTTTAATATCTTCACACTTTTTACATGCCGGTACGATGAATACTTGTTTTGCGACGTCCGTTTCAAAACACTGCCAGTTATCTCCTACTCGGGGGGACCGGACCTCCCGCGGAGAGCGCGGGTCCCTCTCAGGCAGCGCTGAGGCTGCTTCGGCGCGTTTTAAATTTGTCTTTTGCCGCCGTCGCCTGCCCGCCTCCGGGCGTCCCTTCCCC
>NW_009258268.1:735527-787118 GCF_000687185.1 Egretta garzetta
CCCCGTCCCCGGCCGGCGCGGCGTGAGAATGACTCCGCGGCCTAATGGTGCCGGCGCTCTCCCCGGGCGCTCAATTAGTATTTAATGTTTAATGAATGCTAAACTAGTCCTCTTCTAATTAACGCTTAATTACTTATATGAAGTGGAACAGCTTTAGCAGGAAGGACCACGCAAGTCTCACATGGGTGCTTCTGAAGGCCCTGTGCGGAGGCGGGAGAGACACCAGGTCAACCCGCCTGCGGCTATGGGTATTGAAGAAAATAAAGGCCTTTTTTACACGGTCGCTTCCTCCTCCGGGTGAAAAGGTATTAAGTTAGTTATTTTTGCTTCATCAGCAGCCTCTGTTCTAAAACTCCCCCAAATATGAGTTGTGAAACGTGGTCTCAGCTCCAGGAGAGCCCCACAGAGCCTACTTACTGCCCGTGAAACCATGCGCAGCAGCAAGGCCTGCCCAAACAAGTGAAAAATACAGAAAACCTAAACTGGGGAATATGTAGCATTAGCTTATCATACCGCAGACAAACAGAAATCCATGGGAACCCTTGTCTCCCCCTACCTTTCTTACGTGTGTTACACAACTGATAAGCCAACTGTACCACCAACGAAGTCCTGTCTCTGCACACATAGCGATCTTCCCCCAGCAGCTTTCAAATACACAAGTCTATGATCATGACCTTGAGCTTAAGTTTTTGAGTTGTTGGGTTTTTTTTTTCTGAGATGGTGAAATAATCTGCAAATGAGAAAATTTGTTGTTCCCTTCGCTGACTTCTTTCAACCAGTAGAACCAAAACACTCAAATAAAGAGGAACATTGGAGGGCTGTATTGAGTTTGTACAGCTCAGACAGTTAAAGTGCTTTTGAGATAACAAAAACAACTATAAATTTCCCTATCAGATGCAACAATCGTGAGTAATGCAGCCCAATTACTATCTAATTTCTTGATTCTACATATGTATTGCCAGGACTAACTAATTATAGGGAAGGGATAAGGAGACACTAACGAACACTGCTAGCTAATAAAAAAGTAAAAATACAAAATTTTCAGGAACACTTAAAGCAAGCTAATACGCAATGAGTGACACTAATTTATCTGAAAATTCGTAATAACTACAAGTGTGAGGTGAATGCTTGCATTGTTCATATTAAAAACTGGTGAAACACCAAAATAGGGGAGATTTAATTTCATTAATGTGCCAATCTGCATATTAGTATTTGGATGCATAATAGCTGTCAGTCCTCTGTATTAGTTGGGATTACATTATCAACCTGACAGTCATTATTGGGTATTGCAGTCAAGCTTTGGGTTTGCAAGATTACTCTTGGAAAAAAGTAGTTATTATTTGAACTGTGGATCTGGATTTCTCTCTTCCCAGCAGCTGATTTTCATAAAGTCCATGGGAACTTAATTATCTTTGAGACGTCTCCCCCTTCAAAATGTAGTTTAAACTGTCCAACAAGTTCAAAAGGTGTTGGATGGAAGGGAGGAGGGACAGCCAGCCAGTCCAGTCACATAAGCCTTGTTTCCTCAGGGAACGAGGCTAAACATTTTTTTTCTTGATCTTGAAATAGCTGCCCTATGTAAACTGTTTTGAAGTAATTTCTTCATACAAAGTACCTTAATTATATACAGCTCTTTCAAAACACATAAAAGGCCGGGTACGTGCCCTGAAGAGCTTGTATTTTAACTCAGATAGATGTAGGTGAGCCAGTATTGCCAGTGCAAGAGGGCACAGACACCGAGCTGCTCGAGAGGCTCCAAGAGGCCCCAGCCTGACAGAGCACAGCACGGGAATGCTTGATTTCCACAGCACGGCACTGAAATGTTTGGGTTTCAGAAGGCAAGAAGTATCCCCGCTCTGCAGATCAGGCTTCTTCAGCATGTTTCTGCTCAAGCATTCTTACCCTTGAGATATTAGCTGTTTCAGAAATCCCTGATCAAAGGTGTTGGCAACTAAAAAAAACGGAGGACTTGCCTATCCTTTCCTTGGACAGCACGGAGGAAGCCGTTTCAAGCACGCTGCATGAATCTTGTTCTAGTGCTGTTGTAATCTGAAAGCAAAAGGCTGCCTTCTTAACCAAGAAATGTAAATCTTGTTTGTATTTATATTCATACCTGCTTATGTTAGCATTAAAATATTTCCTCTGTTTTTGGCTGGGGTTTTGTCTCATTAGCTAATGTAAGTTGCCACAGCCAAACCCCTAATTTAACAACGTAATTAAACATGTGCTTTGCTGGTCTCCAGTGGAGAGAAAGCATAAGCTACAGTGATTCGTTGAATCAGAACTTCAGGCTGTGTCTCAAGGGATCAATTGGATGTTATTTTCTTAGATTAGTTCATCTGAGTCAGTTGAACATGACTGAAAACACTTCTTAGAGCACGCATTATAGAAAAAAGTAGTATATTTACTAGTCATTAGCAACTTTGTGGTAACTAATAGGTGATAATTTCTAGTGTGGACAGTTCTGTAATTTAAACATTTACTTGCTAGCATATGTTCACCTTCAGAGGGGAAAAAAGCAACAAACAATATTTAGTGAAGAGTAAGTTTGAGCTTTATCATTCACTAGAAGGTCTTAATAACTGGATTTCAAGTAGCATGAAAACCTCTGAGACCCTTCTATCTTGAACAAGTCAAATAACGTAGGACCCTTCCAAGTTCATACTGGAATGCCAGTAACTTTGGGTATCTTTAAATCACAGTCTCATAATTCTCACAACCATGAGAAACAAAAAGCCTCGAAGTTCTAGCAGTCACATGATATCCCAAAAAGCGCATTACCCCGAAACATTTAAATAAATAAACTACTACTCTTCAGGCTATAGCACTCTGCAGCGATGGAGACTCAAATATTCAACACTAGCAGTGCCAGGCTTTGTTAGGCTGCAAATTCATCTGGAGTATCGGTGGCACAATGTGCTATAAAAATGTCACTAGGAAAACTAGAAGGAAGGATGTGCAAATCACAGCTAAGAGAGACGAGTCTGAGAAGCGCAAGACCCGCTCGAGTCCCTGTTTCAAGTCCTACAGAGAGAAGATTTCATCCTGCTCTCCTACAGGTGAGTGCCCTAACGACTGGCAGAGAGAGAGGGAGTTACAGATGAAAATAAAGGCTCGCTGCTTTTGCTTGTGTTCTTACTTAAAAAGCATGGGGAAAAAAATTATACTTGACAGAATATTTGACCTGAAACAATTTTTTTTTTTTGTGATTCACTGAGGGGGGAAAAAAGCAATTATATTTCAAGTTAACCTAAACCATTTCTAAACTTAACCAGTTTACCTTGCCGTCAGTCAGCTATTTGAATTACTTCAATTCACTATAATAATTTTTCCTTGTTTATGCTGACCCTTCATAAAGCCACAAAAGAGGGGTGGCTATTATGAAAAGTACGACTTACGGTATTTTAACCCACACACTGCCTTCTCCCAAATACCAAGAGTTTGGCATACACACATTAAACGTTTTTAGCATTTCTTTTAAATATATCAGATTCCAGGTTGACAGTGTCCTCTTCAGAGGCAGAGAAAGAAACACACTTTAAATTTATCATGTCCACTCTAGCACGGAATTTACTCCCTGCCTTTTCCAGCTCTTTGCCTGCTATGCTTACAGAGGTCATGAACAGCAGTAGCTGGATTTTAAACAATTTCAGCTTTACCTGAGCTCTGTATACAGGGAGTGTAGTTATCTAGATTGGGGAATTTGCCTGAATAACCGAGGAGCTATAAATACAAGACTGTTGAGCAGAGCGAAGTGAAAGAAAGGTAAATTTTCTTAACAGTCCAATTTTTTTCCACAAACTATTTCGATTTTCTATTTTCTGCTAAGTCAGGATGTTTTAGCAATGCAGTTCATGTCTCCAAGAGAACAGAACCTATCTGCTTCCAATTTATTTTTTCACTGTAAAACTGAATTTTTAGTTCAAATGTACACTGAAAATCGACCATTTTGCAACAGCGTACAGAGTAATGAGAATACTGAGCCTGCATGTTTAACTGATTTTTTGAAAGGGTTTCTTTTCATCTGATTATTTAATTATTTCAAGAAGTATAGATATAAGTATAAATCCCATATTATTTCTTAGGTGCCAAAGACAGAGATTTAGATACTGCATGTATCAAAAAACCGCCAGCAAAACTGAAAAAAGCAAATCATGCAAAATCAAATAACTAGAAATCTTTCAAAGAAGCTCAGGAAAGACAAAGAAGCATAAATAGAAGTTGAACAGATCCTTACGTGAGTATTTAGGGAAGGAGGTTGATAAAAAAGAACAGGCATGTCAGAAAGGGCATGCCTGCTCCCATCTCCTCTTCCCCAGAGCTAGTTATTTCCATATACTAAAATCTTTACCCCCTCCCCTTCTGTCAACAGTAGCATCTGTCAGTTAGAGAGCCGCTCCACAGAGCTAATGGAAAACAGTTGATTTTATGATTTTAAAAAATTAATCGTGTATTAGCCCAAAGATTTCTGGTGAGGTTTAAAGAGGGGAAAAAAAAGAGAGTGCTCTTTGCCTTACCATGATGATGATAATTCTTTTTGCTGTTTACAGAAGAATAAACAAACTATGGTGTGTGAGATGCAGTCCTGTGTGTCATTAACCAAACCCTTTTTCTTAGCAATCCTCCCACGCTTTAACCCCTTCTTTCTTCTGGCAGCACTCGGTTAGAAACAGGCAAAAAAGGAAGTAGTATCTGACTTCAGCCTTTCCAACTGATAAGTCATTTGGCAGACAAATTATAACTATTAGACTCAATTAGAGGATAGGAGAAAGAGCTGCAGAAGGGTGGCAGCAAGTCCTTCAGTAAGCACCTCTACAGAAGCAGAGAACCTGTTGCAAAGAACTATGAAGTTAGTGTTGGGCAAATACCTTCCGTGCATTAATTAACATGCAATACTAGAACGCAGATATGCAACACTAGGAAAAAATATACCACACACGTTGGTTCTCACAAACTTGATTACTGTTTTCTGATCCACATTTAAGATGGCTAGGGAAAAAAAAAACCCACTCGTGCCTTTATTCAGCAAGAGATTGATCTATGCAGGCATCCTTGGTTCTTCAGCTTCCTGAGTTGGTATATTAAATCTGTATTTTTCTAGTGATTTGTGAAAAAATGATACTAAAAAGGAATTTGAAAAAGCAGAAACCAAGCAGCACCAAAAGTAGGAGCAGGGATCATTCAACACAGAAGAACTGAGAGAATATTTAAACACTCCTGAACTTGGAAGACTTCCAGAAATGAAATTATATGCAAAAAATAGCATTATCATAAATTATTGCACTTGTAACTCTTTGTGTTTCAGTGTAAGAGAAAGTAAGAAAATTTGATATGAGTTAGCCTCACATCCTTGCTCTCAGGATCTCGAGTCTTGCTGCTGGGTCAGAGCTGTATCACCAGATAATCTACTCAGTGTAAAGATTCAGCGAGACATCACCGCTTTTGAAGTAAAGAGTGAAAATAAACATACATTATCTGTGTTTTGTTCTAAGAGACAGCAACTTGAAAGCACTGTTTCTGTTGAGCAACAGAGGATAAAGGACAAAAATATTTTGGAGGGGAAGAGAGGGGCTTGGAAGTCTTTTAGGTCTCCCTAACCAGAAGCCACAACCAATAAATGTAACCTCATTCCTTTTTTTCAATTCTGAATGCAATTCAGAATGATAAAGAATCTTGCATAAGTGGGTTTGCATTTACTAGGTCGCTCTCTTCTAGGTTTGCTGGTCTCTCTTCTGTTTTGTGAGAGCGTAGTGTCCCGTCACTAACTCTAAATGGTGTACATTGGGAAGTATAGATTTAATACAAGTTGTCTAATTTAGATCTATAGATCACGATAACACTTCCCAACTCCTTTTTGATTAAGTATTTATGTATAATTACTGGAGATAGGAAATAGGATTCTTTTGCTGCAAATCTAAGAGTGTGTATATGGCAGACTAAGCTATAAATCTCTAGAAATCAGCTCTTTCTTAGGCACCATCAATCTTGATCTCTTCCTCTTGCTTTCATGCAAAATTGTTGCTGTCAGTAGGAGCTCCACAGTCCTGAAAGTATGTGACATTTGAAGAAGTCTTCCAGCATTTCAGAGCACAGGCAAGAATTTCATAAAAGCATCAGTAAATTCCCCGAGCAACCCAAAATCGGGTACTATGACAAAGACTGATAGTTTTTGCTAATACTACTGGGCTTACAGTCAAAAAAATGCTGATTAGGTCAGCTAAGAATGCCCAAGTGACAAGTCACTATATTTGCCATTCTGCATTGTTCTCATCTAAGAAAAAAACATTTTAAGTAGCAGTCTGAATTTATTTCTTTGCTAAGCACCTAGATACAGTAAAACTGATATATATTCCCAGAAGAGAAATTACACGCACTGAAAACACCTTTGAAATCAGACTGTGGAAATTGTATTAAAACTGTCAGCCTCATTGTAATCCTTGGATCTCATTCCAGATGCTCTAATCCACCTTCTCAAGAGACTGTTTATACATTTTTATATTAAATGATTATGGGACAAAGAGGAAATAATCCTAAGGAGCCACATATCTTATCAGCCTTTGCCAAACACAGCACTGATGTGGCTACTCTGTGCTGGCTAACTGAGCTGGTTCCTCCTGGGCTAGCTTGGGCACCTCTACATGATCCTGCACGTAGCTCAAGAGCAAGGCAGGGTTTCTAATACGCTCCTGTGCTCAGTCTTTCTTGTTAGCTGGCTCTAGGTGCTCAGCAGATGACGGATATAGATTGTCTTACTCTATGCTTGCGCTAGGTAGGAAACCTAGGTACTTCCCTGCAATTTTAATTCAGTCTAGGGAAAATATGCCTAGGAGTTAGTTTAACTAACTAAAGCACCTAAGTGATTTAGTCCTTCAGCGGCTCTAGCTCTAGATACCTAGAAGTAACTTGTTATGTCATTTGAAATTTAGAAAACTGGGGTGCTTTTCGTTGGGTAAAGCAGATGACAGTATGAAGCTACAACTGGAAAATGAAAAGCCTTTGGCTAGAAACACAAAGATAGCCTGTCCCAGGTGTACGGGGCAAGAGGCAGAAAGCCATCCTTATGGGCACAACAAAGTGAACTGTATGTCTGACATGCTGCTTTGGGGAAGTTGATGTAATGGCCCTGAAACAGGAAAAAATTACTGTATGACTCTGAAAACCATTCAGTAGGATGAAAAATTACAATTTAATCAAAGCGTATTTAAATATGAAATTAATAGAATCTCTCTTCTCCACGGAAGTGCTCATTAAATAGATAAAAATCGTGCAGTGCAACTTCTGTTGTACATTATGCCAGGGTACCATTTATAGAATCCTAGAATCCTAGAATGTTTTGGGTTGGAAGGGACCCCTAGAGGTCATCTAGTCCAACCCCCCTGCAGTGAGCAGGGACACCCCTAACTAGATCAGGTTGCTCAGAGCCCCGTCCAACCTGGCCTTGAATGCTTCCAGGGATGGGGCCTCCACTGCCTCTCTGGGCAACCTGTTCCAGTGTTTCACCACCCTCATTGAAAAAAATTTCTTCCTTATATCTAGCCTAAACCTACCCTGGTTTAGTTTCAAACCATTACCCCTTGTCCTGTCACAGCTGGCCCTACTAAAAAGATTTTCCCCATCTTTCCTATAGGCCCCCTTTAGGTACTGAAAGGCTGCAATCAGGTCTCCCCACAGCCTTCTCTTCTCCAGGCTGAACATCCCCAACTCTCTCAGCCTGTCCTCATAAGAGAGGTGCTCCAGCCCTCGGATCATTTTAGTAGCCCTCCTCTGGACCCGGTCCAACACTTCCATGTTCTTCTTGTGCTGAGGGCTCCAGAGCTGGACGCAGTACTCCAGGTGAGGCCTCACCAGAGCAGAGTAGAGGGGCAGAATCCCCTCCCTTGACCTGCTGGCCACGCTTCTCCCGATGCAGCCCAGAGTACGGTTGGCCTTCTGGGCTGCCAGCGCACACTGCCAGCTCATGTCCATCTTTTTGTCCATTTGGTACCTTTAAACAAACAGAACCTTTCAACTGAAACGTGTCTCAAGTCAACCCCCCAATATGAAGGCACCCAGCATAGCAGCTGCTTTGGAAAATTTGGGCTTGATAGTCTTTGTGCTTCAAAGAGCCCTTTTGTAGAATGTATAAAGTGTTTACGCTCCTTGATAACTTCTTTGATGTATAGATTTTTCATCATGTACAGATGAAGAGTATTAAGTACAAGGAACTATTATTACTAAAATACCTTATCCTAACTTTATAAAAATGGCTGGGCATCTCATTTTACATTTGAATTACAATGTTATAATTTAGCATTCATTCTAAATAACAGTGTTCACCTAGGGCTCCCAGAATTCTCTCAAACTAATTATTATAATTATCACAGAGAATTGCCTTATTATTAATTAGAGTAAACTTTATAAAACCAGTACAGAGAAGATAGGAATGACTCAAGACCCACTGGTTCCCTGCAGTGCAGTGGGCAAAAATTAAATCAAGTGGAATAGTCTTGCAAACTCTTTGCTCTTAATCCCACGATTACATCAGTATCGCCTAATATTCACCATGAAGCAAGAGAAACTTCTAAGAGAAAATGTTTTAATGAAATGCATTTATATTCTGAGGTGTGTTTATTTTAGGCTCCGAACAGGACTAATTAGTATATAAAACATTAAAATAAACAATACGTGTCTGTCCAGAAAACAAATGCATTATTACTTCTGAAGAAAAAGGGAGATGTATGTTTTCCTGCTATTAGAGATACATTACTAGAGACGTTGCATTATCCTACTGTGCACCCTAACTACTAAAAGTTAGCTGCCAAAGAGGTATAACTACAACAGCATTTAAATCTCACTGCTATTACTAGTGGATAATTGGATGAATGTTCAAATTCCTACCTGGTATTCTTAAAAAAAATTCAGGCCTTACCTCTAAAAATTTATTTTATTGATTAACAGTAACGCAACAGGGAATTAGACCAACCTGGATGAAGCTATGCTGTTCAGAAATACCAGCATTTCCAGGAAATGTCAAGAAATACACAGGATTACTGATTCCGCACTTCAATTTCTGAATGAGTCATTAGTTTGGGCACAGGCCAATCCAGAATACTCCAGGATTGGCCTTGGTGTCTGTGGCTTAAAACAAGAGAGATTACAAAGGTGCTTTTAAAGCTAACCCTTAAAAGCATCATGATTAACCAAACACAGTTTTAACTACAACAGTTCTGGCTTGGGCTCAAACTATTTTAGAACCTTTCTAAACAAAATACGGTAAAGCCACTCCATTAACAACTCTCAGAGACCACTTTGCAGAAGTCCACCCTGCTATCTGTCAGTGCTTGAGCATATAGGAGGGAGCTGGTTGTCTACCATTACAACCTGGTAGACGACAAGTGCTTCCCGTAGGTAGAAGGCGGGCGTGTGTCTTCGCTCCCGTTCCTACTCTGCCGCGTCCCTCCCACACCTTCTTGGCACCTGGTGGGAAGCGGCTGGTAAGACCAATCTCTGCTCCTCGCTATGGTTCTCCTCTAGCTACCCACCCTTTTCGTCTGCAAGTGACTCCATCTTTTGTCTCGGCTGCAGCTCAGGCTTTCCCTGCCAGCCGCGTGGGGAACCTAACAAGTCGCTTCAGTTTTCCAGCTGCGCGCCAGGCTCTGAACGGCAGCCAGCAACAAGCAGGGTGAGCTTCTCTTTCACTGGGCGGCCGCTTAGAAAAAAAAAAAAAACCTGCACAAACCGTCTATAGCTTTTTCACGTTTGGAAAGTGGTTTTCTTTTCCAGGTCCAAGAGTCAGAAATTTATCTGATAAAAATGAAGTCTTACCTGCCAAAGAAAAAAACATACCCTCAGCATTCCCAGAAGCAAACCAATCAAAACTCCCCTGGAGAAGAGGGAAGGGGAATACCCAGAATTACCACTGATAAGCCTTCTAAAATCACAAGTTTCTCGAGATCAAATACAAAAAAGTAAACAGAGCTTGATGTTCTTTTTACCTAAATTCTGGTTGCTGAATACTGACGCTGTAGTTTGTTCAGATTTTTCAGACTTTTCAAAAGCTACACTTTTCAATGCCTATTTTCCTCCTAGACAATTATTCTCTTTTTCAGCAAATATAACCCAGAAATCAAATTGGTAAAATGAAAATTGTAAAAATGGGGGGGAATTGTAAAAATGGGAGAGGAAAAGAGGGTATATTCTTATTCGCATGTCATAAGGTATAATTTAGAGGAAACTGCGATGTCAAGTTCCATTATAAAAAAACAATGTTTGTAGAACAAAACATTATATTCTACCTTTAGATATTGTTTGCAACCACAACAAACTCAAAACTTCTCTGTTGAAATGTTACCTACTGTGATTTTGAAAATTATACGAACAATGCCAGCTTGTAGGAATGGTAGATTTCTTTTAGAATCTCTAAATCTTACTCAAACAGCAGTTTAGGCAAGTCTTTAATAAAGTGGCTCACGCTTCGCTTTTGCAGATGTCGAGCCATGGCAGACTGAGTGCTTGTTTTAAAGGGGTAAGTGAAGGAGCACCCCAGCTTATTCACTATAATTCAGTTCTCAAGTGAATAAAACCAGAAAGATGAAGTTTTTCATGACTACCTCTTGCAAACCCATTATTATACTGCAGCTGGAACTACAGAGCAATAAATTACGCATATATGTGTGTATATATATATACACACATTCCTAATTGTCATATGCATTATATAGCATATAAAGTGGCAAAAGCCTGGTCAGGAGGAATGAACTATTACTAAAAGCTTTGTGTCGCAACCTTCTCAGATCTGAGGGTGCACAGGTGTACGGTGCATCTGCTGAGCCACCTGGTCACGTAGCACGGCAAAATGGAAATAGGGTCACACCCAAGGAGAGAGCACAGCTAGCTGCCAAGGTCCTGAAAGCCATTCCAACACATTGCACAAGTGTGGAAGTGGTACAAGGCAAGCACGATGCAAACAGTCTACAGCTCTCCGCACGGATCACTGCACTGTAGCCTAGCATGGAGGCCAGAAACCAACCCCTGGTCATTCAAAGAGCAACTTCACGAGGAGCATGCCCTTTGGGAAGAAGGCAGTAAAGTGCCTGGTGTCATCCTAAGAAAGAGTTACATACTAGCATGAGCAACACCAGTGAAATGTTGAAATGCTATGTAGCTTGGCACGATGATACACAAAGGTGGGGCAGATAAAGGATGGCCACTGATAACACTGGACTGCCTGCTGGACACTCCCAGGTCACTATTGCTGGACTCATGACGTACTGTCCGTGCTTGATCATTGACAACAGACCTCGTTAATAATTTGCAATGCATGAATGGTGCGTTGCCTCCCCGGGCAGTGCCACACTGTGTGGCTATCTGTGCCACTGTATGTGGCTATCCACATTATCTCTCTCCTGCAAAGTGCAGTGCGGTGCCAGTTTGATAGACCTTTTATTTTGTCACTGCTTGGGGGACTGTAGACGATTCAGCAATCCGGCCCTGAGGACCTTGGCACTGTCACACTCCTGGACTGTTGTTCACGTGACTGTATTTTAAGCTGTCACTAATGCTGTCCAACAGAAACACCTTTTCACCCATTGCATGCTCTAAATTTGTTAACAGTATTACATGGAGCATGCGGTAACTAAGATGAAATTCAATTCCAAACATAGCTCAACACAAAGACTATGCAGGATGCAAGCCCAATGTAAAGCTGGACATAGCCTTTATATAATTCTCCTGCATCAGGGTGGATGTGTTGAACTGCTTGGAAGGAGAGTTCTCCCAGTGACATCTATCTGAAGTTACCACCCAAGAGTAAATAAATATAAGCTGTCTGATACATGTTACGGCTTGGGTTTTTTTAAACTGCATGTAAAAAACCCAACAATCTTCTCAATAAACTTTGTGAGTACTTGAAAGATGTCTATCAGAATAAGAATTTACTTGTATTCCTACTCTGCCTTCAAATTTATTTATATTCCGAAGGGGTGGAGGGAACCTTCTTGACTCAGTACATCCATTGCTATCTAGAATGCTGAAGGGTTAGACTACAAGACAGATTCCTCTTGTACCAATATTCCAGGAGCTATATTCCTTCTCTGAAAATGCTAAGTAACCCTATCTTTGCACTTCTCTAAGGCCCATGTTGGCTGTCAGCCGTAGTCTTGTACACCTGCAATTAACCACAGCTTAAATACTCTGTGCTAAACTCCTCGTTGAAAAGCAGCAGAAATACAAGAGAGAAAGATGTTTTCAAGGTCTCTCTGAACCAACCATAAGAATTATACCTAACCTAGATGTTATTTTTAGGAAATAAGAGAATTGGTGTCTTAAGCCAGGTTGGAAATAGCACAATGAAAACATTTTTAAGTTAATACTGAAATGAATTTGTGGTTCAAATGGGGATAAGAGGAATAATGAGCTGGGAATATGGAAAAAAGTGGACCGACAAGGAAATTGCAATCATGCCATCAGTCTAGTCAGCAGAATAGTATTTTATTAAGCAGAGAAGTAATTTTGTTGAGCAATACTCAGAGAGGTTCTGTCATGGATAGCTGAGAACTTCTCTTGTGCTGTAATTAGCCATACATTTCCAGACTTTTTTGGAAGATAAAAGGATGAGCAGGTCTTTAGTGAGCTGTGTTACAAAGCCTAATCATAATAATTAGATAGTTTTATAGTGGACCTGATGTCCGAGCTTTTTGACATTGGGACTTCTTTTTTTGGTCTCTGCCTACACAGTGAGTATGACTGTGCGTGTGTAACTTCTGTAGCTAGCTGCTGGATTCTTCTGTCTTCATTATTAACAAATGCAGTTGAATTGAGGGCACCTGGCATTTTCTTCCATGAAAGAATCATAGTTTTGTATCCAGAGCATCTCTGCTGCAATACTGGGAAATCTGGGAAGAATGATGCTTCACCAAAGGTACATACCATTATGGATACTCTTAACTCAGGAATTCTTAATTCTGATGCTTGCCTCAGACAGATCAATCATGTTAGAAAGAAAATTCTATTATGAATGGCTTACTCTTCTGGGGATGCAGTTACCAGAATTGTAGTTCTTTTACCAGAGACACAAAATCAACCAGACTTAGAGTAGAATCTTAGAAAAGCTTAAATCTGGTATCAGGTAACTGAAAGTGCTTGAATGACAGAAACACCTTATTCTGTCTTCTAAACACTCCTACTTATATTTTGGGGTTTGCTTTCTTTCCTATCTGCTGTGAATTTAATCTATAAGCAATTAATTGTTCTTGCTTTGGTGTTTTGGCTTGCTTTATTTTTTTTTGGCTTGCTTTGGTGCAATCTTTTTGGTCTCTCCTCTCCGGTATCCCTCTTGTCCCCTTCCCCCTCCTCCTATCAAGGCCTTGACAAAGAACAGATACAGATAAAGCAATGGACGTGCAATTATTGTAGCCCAAAAGCAGAAGTGCCTCATGTACACAAATTCATATAGTGTTTATCTTTTTTTTTTCTTTAAAGCAGACATGATAGCTAAGTTCTGTCAGCCCAAGCAGCATTGCCAATGGTGACTTACAACTACAGATGGCTGTCCCAGTGTCCTGATTCAGCATTCCTACAGGTACAACAGTACACATGCACTATTAAAAATAAATTGCTTGCACAGGGGCTCTGCTCCTTCTATAGTTTTTTGTGTCAATGTTGAGAAATATTTATATTAAAAGACAGCAACGTAAGTTACGAAAATTGAAAGAATTAACGAAAACATAGTTCAGTCCTCTGCTGTTACTTAGTACTGTTCTTTAGGAAGAGCTGGCCTACATGTGGGTTCTTGCTAGCAGGTGGTATTACACAAAGACTATCTGTACGTGCTGGGGCCAGTTTTGCTTTGTTTCCATGATTCTGATCATCCCTTTCTGTCAAATATACTTATAGTAGTCAACACTGCCATTATGTCTCTGTAGACCACACTCTTAAATATCCTCTCAATGGAAAGCACTTCAATAGAAGCTATTTTCAAGTTATTCCCCCTGTACTTTGTGGGTTTGAACATTTTACCATATTATTTCAGGTTATTGGTTTATGACATTATGCACCAAATACTGTGGACAAGTAATTTAAGATACAGTGGCTTCTTGGAACACAAGTGTTTGTGGGAGACATCGCTGTGACTTAAATGGTCAGCATTCAAATTCTGCCCCAGTTCTGTATTTCCTGGCTTCCACGATGATTTCAGTACTATTTAAATTCTGTTTGCTTCTTATTGGTTGTGGTGGTGTTGTGTTTTTAATTATGAATTGCACATTTATCAACTAAATAATTCTGAAAGAGTATTTCAGCATTAATCATCTCAAACTATTGCAAAACATAGAATGACTCAGAGCTAAACATCCTATAAAAAACTTTAAAAGTTTAAAGGAGAGCGCAAATTAAATATTTGCTAAGCGTATAAATCTTTGGTCAACCATGTAAGAAATGTTGGCATGGCCAGGACAAAATGAGGCATTCTTTTTCCTTTCCCACATCTCTTCATCCTACTCAGCTGGTTTGGTTTGAAAATTTGATTACTCCCCCTGCCATAAATTTCAAAGTAAAGACTTCAGTGTTCTTCTCCTATTAACATCACCCTCTTGCCCAAACCACATCATGGTTGCAGCCCAAGAATAAGATCAAATTGTGTAGCTAGGATAAAGGAAAAAAAAAAACCCCTTAGATAAATTATTAAACGTTCTCATGTTTTCCTAGACATTTTAAACCACAGTAAGGAATTACTGTGCTGGCCAGCATAATAACATCCTATTAAAATCCATATTAGAAGCCATACAATGAATTACGTAGCTATTCTGAATGTTGTCAAAGAGCTCTCATGTGATCCATATTTCATCACATTTGATCTTCTTCCCTTCTCTCTATATACTGTTCTCTTCAAGTCATACAAATACCTCAGGACAGCAATCCCAAATTCATGGCTTATAGATAACATCCCCAAAACCTTCTTCAATTCATACATACATTTAAATATATGTCTATACAGATATATCTGTATGCCTGTATATATATATATAAATGGAAACAAAATTCCTATATATATTCTAGCCTGTAAAAATCTCTATTGCTGTATTTTTTGATTGATCTAAACCAAAGACATTTATGTCTCCAGATTTCCCACAAATTAGTGCACTAGAGGCACATAACATGTAGGTGACTCTTGTCGGCAGACCTGGCTATTTAAAGAGGCTAGAAGTTAGGCTTTAAAATTTAAAACATGGGAGGCTACCCTCTCCTCTGCAAGAATGACAATGGGGAGCGACGTGATTAAAAAGTAGGCCTACCAGAGTGAGCAGAAGCATGACTAATCGACAAGGGAGTAAGCGAATGCCAGCTTTTTGTGGGGATTATCAAGGGATTTTGAATCTGTCTGTCTAGTAACAAGGGGGAATTTGTGGTAGGAAAAAAAAAAAAAAAGAAAGAAAAGAAAGAAAAAAGGAAAGGAAAATTATTCAACTTGGTGAGCCCGGGAAGGAGGTAGAAAGTGCGAACATTATTTCGGGGAGCCAAGTTACACTTGGGGGAGGAGGGTGACTGGAGGCATCGTACAGTAGCAATGAACTGTTCTATCAGTGAAGCCTACCACCCAATTTGAGTGACCCTTGCTGTATTTCCCAGGCAAGGAATGACAGTAATTTTACCAGCTAAGAACACAATAGTTATATTGAAGAAGAGAAAAACAAAAAAAACAAACCAACAGATCAAAGTGGATTTTTTTATACAAAAACTGAGCATAACTGTAGTTAAGCAAATAGAAACTCTGGCAAGAATCCAGATGTCCAGCACAGCACCAAGCAGCCTTTTTTCCCTTTTTTTTTTTTTTTTCAGGTAATACAATAAAAAAATTGTCCCGCTGCAATATTTAATTAGCTGGAAAGGCATAAATTATTCCAAACATTTGAGGACCTATCCAGATTTTAAAAGAAAACAAAACAAACCCAAGAACGAGGGCGCCCCCCCCATGACCCACCTAGGCCTCTCTTAGGTGACTGCCTTGCTATACCTGCCCTTCACCTCAAAAGAAAAAGATTCTATAGTGTCATATAATTTCCCCTTCCTTTTTCCCCTTCAGTGTTTGCGCAAGGCAGGTTAGTGCTCTCCTGAAATTGTTGGGGGTTTTTGTCTCCTTTGAGAAAACCTACATCAGCAAATATTCTCAACCCCTGCATGACTCACTTTGTAGGACTTTGGCTACGAGGTTTTGTTTAGCTTTCGGATTCCAAGCTGGAGAAGGATCCCTTCTTTCAGTCTCAAGTTTTGGGAGGAGATCGGTTAACCACTGAAAGGCCTTATCTATTAAAAACTGTGGTGAACCTTAAGGCAAAAACTTGTTCTCCTCCGGGCAGGCTCCTCTCACCTGTATCCACAAACTGATAATTTTGTTGTCTCTTACTTTGGAAAGTGGCTCACCTGCTTTCTTTGGTATTGGAAGCTTATAAAATGGCAGCATAAAATGCCTCACTTCTACCATTTAAACATCACTCTGGGAGGCAATTTTGTAACCCCATGAGATCTCAGATAGACTTTAGGGTTTTTTAATTTCTTGGGAAAATAAAGCACTGTAAGGAGAAGCAGTATGAGGACCTGGGCTGGATGTCTTGCTAACATTTCTCTGAGCAAGGCAGAAATGAAATTAAAGAAGCAGATGAGGAGGAATCCTAAGCTGAAAATATCCTAGATCTTGACGAGCTATCATCCTGACAGATGACTTAAAAGAGCAGGCGGAATTAGGGATCTGCATATCTGCTGTTTCAGGAATATGGCAAAGGCAGTGATAGAATAAACGCATTTAATCCAGTAATTTGACACAGAATCAAAATGGGCTTCCACAGCCACACCTGGGTGTCAGAAGTACTCCACCCAGTTTCCTTTGTTAAATATTCATGTCATAGGACTGAATCTTTGTGTGAAAGGCAGTGGCTGTGTTCAGGTAGCAGGTAGGTGTGAGAACTCTTATCTAGATGGAGAATCCTGAGAAACCTTTAGACAGGTACCTGGTTATAGGTCTGAAAATATGACTAATCAACACCTGAATATAAGAGGAGACACAGCGTTAAGAACACATAGATGTGACTCAGAAAAAAACTGTTTAGACCTAGGTATCTTGTATGGAATTTTAAAGTCTAGATTTTTTGCAATCATTATTCCTCATGCACAGGAAATGTATAAATAATGAAGGATTAGGGACTCTCTTTTCATTCACTCAGTTTACTATCAGCAGAAGCCAATTAAAATTTGAAATTGTTCTCTACAGCAATAAATGCCTTTCAGCTTAACTATATGGCAACCCATCAGCTTAAAGCCTATTTGTCTTTAACTACATCATTTAAGGTCATTTGAGTTTGCCTGTTACAGGTAGGACACCTTCTCAATTGGCATTAGTATTTTGTCGCTGTTGAAGCTCTATGACTGAAAATATACATTTATCTGCGATTTGGTCCTCAAGTGGAATTGTTATTTATTCAAAGAGAAAGGAATGAATCAAACATTCAGGAAGTTGTTTCTTCATTCATAGCGAGAACACTGGCCACATTGTTTTATTAATTAAACAGTCTTAAAGATATAAAAAAAACCAGTCATAAAATTATGGCCACAGCTATCTACTTCATGTAGTATAGGTTATATGACAGCTCAAATAATCTTCCCTGTAGATCTGCATAGACTTTCTACATAGAAACAGGAATCAAGTGAAGCTATTTTGCCTTTGTTTGCAAACAAATTCAAAGACCCCAAGTACTCCTTTGCTTTAGCTCCACTGAGCAAAACTGGATTCTGCAAATGTAATCAGAGTTGCAATGCATTATTTAGGAAAAGGAAATGGAATAAGCTGAGTTTTAGAAATCTAGAAATAGAGTATTTTGCAGAACTGACAGCTGGAAATTATGTCTGGGGATTTTTTTTAGTATTCAATAGTGTGTTACAAACTTCTATTTGCCAAAATGCCAAAAGAGAAACTGCTAGCCTTCATTTTCATTAAACAAAGGGCTAGAACGGTCAAGAAAATGAAATGTGTATTTGAATGCATCTGATTCATTAATTTCTCATAGATCTAGTTACCTCCGGTGATTTAATAAACATATGCTATTTATATATTTGATAAGAGCACTTCAAAATTTCTCTTTCTTTGTTATATAGCTGACATTTTCAGTTGTTCAAATCAGAAGCTTACAATAAAACAAAGTGATAAATTCCAGATGGCCTTGCAAAGGGAAAAGAAGTGGAAATCTTTGTACAGAACTAGAAGTACATCTGAATCAGCATCAGAGGTGTTTGACAAGAAAGTAATATTGATATAGAAGGATGTTGCCTTTTTCCTAATACAATGATGTAGCGCGAGGAAATATTTTTGCCTTACAATTTGGGCAACACAACATTTACTCACTGAGCAACACTATCAAACAAGTGATTTTAAACATTTTTTAATTTTGTGCTGTTTTACCACCACTGTTCTTGAAAACCAAACAAAAAGAAAGAGAAACAAAGTTGCACTGTATATCAAGAACACTTGCTGTGAAGTACAGGAATAGGTAAGATGAAGATTTGCTAAACAATCCTGGAAGGAGATGAAAGGGGAAAGCCAGGGTATATTATGATAGAAGTTTATTATACGCTAGTTAATTGGGTGGAGAGAAGACTGTTTTTTGATCAAGCAAGGGAAGCATCCAAAAGGACAGAACCTGACAGCTTTAATTACTTCTTGGAATTAATTTTTTTTTCTGTTGGAAAAGAAATACAAGGCAGAGACAGTCCAACAAGTTCTTGGAATATGCTGGGGACAGCTTTTTCTTCAGAAGGTGAAGAAAACCATTAAGGGAGTGGCTATTTTAGATCTTCTGCTGACTAGTAGGCACGAACTGCCTGAGAGGAGAAGGCAATTTAGGTGAAAGTGAACCCCATCATTTAATGATCACTACTGCAAAAAAGGAAAAGGAAAGCAGCAAAATAAAGTTACTTTTTTTTCTGCAGAAAACAAAACCAAATATTAACAACACGCTCCAGAGACTGATAAGCAAGATTTCTTAGGAAGACTGTTTCATTAATAAAAGAATGCAGGAGAGCTTGTTCTGTTTTACTCATTGCTGGAGTCAGCTCTTAATTATCTGAGGTAAAGGGAATAACCTAAATTAGGCAAAAACAGAGGATAATACAAATTAGGCTGTGTAAATTAGTCTGCAAGACTCTACTTAGTACATTCACCTTTGAGAGCCTGATGAACAGATTTCCATAGAGAGAACAGCAAGAGAGAGGAGGCTGGTGCAGACAGCTTATGTTTCATGTCATGCACCGTTTTCTGCTGCTCTCCCAGAAGAAATACCGAGGGAAGGCAGGGCTTCATTAAATCCCAATCCCCATAAACCATCTATCATCAGCAGGTGGCTCTGTATTATTACGCACATTAGCAGATTATCCCAATACAGAAGAAACTGCTGAATTCATACACACACACAGAGCGCACAGACAATTTCCTTGATTTTTATGATTTAACTGACAATCAGACCTTTGTGGTATGCATCAAAGTATAAAATGATGTGGCCTGCTCTGATACTCTTTTAGATGCTTCATTTAAAGGTTTTTAAATACTCTTAAGGATTGGTTCCAGGTTAGAGGAATGACACCCCAATAATTTAACTTAGCTGTAGGTATGAACAATTTATTCCAAAAGAAGAACGAAATGCCAACTCAGAGCTCACTAAATAATAGCTGAATCCTGCCATTCTTAAATTGCCACTGAAAAAAATCAAACATCTACTTGCTTTTCTAGGAGAAGTCCTTGCAAGGAGTTAATATACAAGTCCATCCAAGACAGCAGTAGGGTGAACAGAAATTTTTTCTATTGGAAGGCTAATTCCCCAGCTAGTTCTACGGCAATAAATGTCATCCCATCACAGTACTGCACCATTTTGCTGTTTGGTAACTGTGAAGAACTGAGCTCTTTTTGTAGGCATGCTTCTACAGTATCAATAGAACTAAGATGCTGAATGAGACCACAAGGGATATTTGGGGTTTACATTATTTGTGTATTCAGCTAAAGACAAATGAGTCTTTTCCAAAGGCTTCATGTAGAAATTAGTAGATGAGATTTTCTGGCTTGGGAAGACTAGACAATAAATGTATTTGTTTTAAAAACAGGTTATTTTAAGCCTTCATCAGATATATTCAGATTAATATTAGTATCAAAACCAAGAAAAAAGCAACTTTCTCAATTACTGGCCTGCTGTGTACTTTTGTCAATGTGGAAAAAAAGTATTTCTCTCTCCATGGAAAGATTACAGTAAAGACAAGGATGGCATTGCATAACTTTGTCTGCAATCTGAAATTAAGTTCTCACATTAGAACAGAAGTAATTAGCATTTTCCCTAGCTTGCTTCCTTGCACTAATACGGCTGCCAAGCAAATGAGTAACACTACATGAGCTAAATGAACACAGAAAACAAACGCGTAGCCATTTCTCCTTCTCTGGAATAAAACTTCACATAGAAAACAGTACAGGTTAAGTAAGAAACTGTAAATTGTGGTGCTGTTCCTTTATTATTTTGGCTTGTATATATATTTTATGAATAAAAGGAAAAAGCCATATGGTTTATGAGAGCATGTGGAAGATCTCCTCAAGCCATTTCGTTTGTTGGCTCTCTATGCCAAGCTATAGTCATTATGTACCTTCCTTATTTCCGTATACAATATTAATTTGAAAATTTTCCAGTACTTCAAACACAGGCCTTTTAAAGGAAGATTACAATTAAACCTAGTGTTAATTTCTGTTTTCAGAATAGTCGTCTTCTTTATGATATACCTAAGTGTGTGTACATATATGTATATATGGGTTTTTATGTGAACACACATATTTAGTTTTCTCTTACCTTCCTGAGTGCTGCTGGTAATGAGGCAGTAGACATTGATAGTGTTGGAAGAACATAAGAGTGTGGACAGATTACTGATGGTATTTGGTTTTCTTGAGCAGTATAGCATCTGCTTGATACATCATAGTACCTGAAAGGAAAGTAAACATTGTTCAGTTAATACATCCTAAGAAACGAAGTCTGAGCTAATACCTGCTGCATTTCTCAACAAAACACACTGAACTGTTTTCTCCTGTTGTAGTGGCTCCAGGCCTCCAGTACTTCCAAAGTTTATGGCTTTATTTTTGCCAAACTACTTGCTTCTCTCATTAGACATTAATTCATCCCACTTGCTTTAGCTATCTGAAACTCCAACTTGTCAGCTATCTCCTGATAACAAAACAACCAAAAACTGCATACAATATTCAGTTGTCTTATGTCGCTCCACCTCTACAGCAGATTACAACATTTGGGGTTTACAGTTGCACATTACATCACGCGTTCTGTTCACCTTCCCTCTGGAAGCTGTCTCAGTAAAGAATCAGTTGAATTCTCAAAACGGAAGATCATTTATTGGGAAGATGCTGTCACATTGAAAGTCTACACCATCTTTAAAAGAATACATTAATTTTTAGCAAGTCAGCCCTAAAGCTTAACAGACCTAATTTTGCTTATATTTATTCTGCAGTGTCATTTTTGAAATTCTGAATCCAAAGAACATGGAAAAGTTCACTTAGTCTCCTCCTAGGAGAGAAATAAAATAGTAGAAACTGACCAACTTATATCATCTCTTTCATTTCACTGTCTGAAAAAATCAAAGTAGCAAGAATACAGAATTCTCTGTGGATATGGTTTCATTAAAAAGGTTGATAAAAACGACATTTTATATATTTAGTCCTTCAGCTGATTCAACAGTTGGCTAAACAAGCTTTTTTTAAATTTACATATTTTGATGTTTTTGTTTCAAAATTAGACTGTATTTTTATAGGATCATAGGACAATTCAGGTTGGAAGGGACCGCAGGAAGTCTCTGGTCCAACATCCTGCCCAAAGCAGGGTCAGCGATGGGATCACACCAGGTTGCTCAGGGCTTTAACCAGTCAACTCTTGAAAACGCGCAAAGACAGAGACAACACAACCTCTGTGGGCAATAGTGAAAACGTTTTCCTCGCATCCAGTCTGAATCCCTCCTTTCTCAATTTTTGCCTGTTGTCTCTTGTCCTCCTGCCACGCACCACTGTGAAGAGTCTGGGTCTGTCTTCTTGTGGGTCTCCAGGTCCCCTTCAAAACTGCCTCTTCCTCCGGACTGAACAAGCCCTAATTCTCCATCCTCTCTTCACAAAGCAAGTGCAGCCTCACAGACAACCCCTGACCGTACTGGTGGCCATCCAGTTTGAAACACTGAGAGATCTTTAGGCAAAAAATATCCTCACCAAATATTTTGCTTTAAGTAAAAAAAAAAAAGTCTCAAAATGGTTCTGTTTTGTCCTTAAAATATGCATATTTTCTACTTCAATAGGATCAAAACTCCCTTTCCCATAGGCTTCTTTTCCAGACTCATCACAAAATCCCAAATCCAGCTCTGTTTGTACAGCTTTAGTTGCAAATTTACTTTTATAACTGACTGCCATGTAGAGTTTTCAAAGAGTAAATAAGGGAGCAGAAAAGCCTCAAGCACATTTATAGAGGTGTTCAGTTTATTGCATAATTGTGGTGAAAACATTTTGACATTTTAACACATATCCCAATAAACACAAACAATTATTTTGTTTATTTACCTATTTCTAAGGAAGAAACTGCATTGCTCTCAATAGCTGGATCGACTTTGAGCCGTCAATCTTGATTTTCATTTTCTGCCTCCACCAATGGAGGTTGCTTTTGGGGTGGTTCCACTCACATTGTGTACGAGAGAATGCAAAAGTCACATTAACCAGCTGCTCACCCAGAGCTGAAAGATCCTGTTGCACCCTACCCAGTCTAACATATATACTGGAGGCCTCTGTAAGACTGCTCAAGGGAGCAACAGTAGACTGAGGACTATCAACTCCGTGACTCAGAGCAGTGGAACAAGTGACATAGTATGGGCAGGAGACAGGGAAAGCACTTGGTTAAAGTCTGGGTGAGAAGTCTGGGTAAGGAGGAGGAAAATAACGGCACGCCACGGGAAGCAGATGGAAGAGCTGTCAAGTGTTGAGGTGACACCAACACTCTGTGAGAGGCCACCATTCGCAACGGGACTGCTGGGCTGGTGCCAAGCATCTGCACCCCAAGTGCTATATAATGAATGTATGTCAGAACACAACATGCCACCAATCCCACTCATCAAAATGCCAAAAACAGGAAGCTCTGGGAGGAAACACTTCTTAGGTAGGAAGTCACGATGTTTCCCCAGGATCCCCCCTGTCCTGCCGCAGAAGGGGGCTGTGCTGGTCCACAGGCAAGCCAGCAACAACACCTGGGAGACACCAGCAATGGAGGCAGGGCCCTCCAGGGGACTCCCTCACACCTTGCCCCCACGGGCTCACTCCTGAAGGGCCACCAGTCCCCGAGACACCGTTAGACCTCGAGGCATCGGCAGGTCCACAGCATGGTAGCCCGGAAGCCGTTGCTTTCAGAGTATGGTGAAGCAGCACAGTTTCTTTCAGACGCCTTTTTTTAAAGGACACAATCTCATGCCAAAAGCTGGAGCTGACAGAAGCGGCATGAAAAGTTTCAACCCAAAGGCAGCGCAGCTGGAAAACAGCCAACCCCAGATTTCCAAATGGGTGAGAAGAGGCACTCTTTGAATTTCTTCAATGTTTAAGGCCTATCCTCCCAACAATCTGCTGATGAGCTGAGCTCACCAGAGCCTCCCAGAAGCTTTACTTTATGACACCAGGCAGTTTTCCAGGGAAACGCTGCGGTACGCTTCCCGCCTGAAGGCATGGGCATGCACGCAAGCTCCCGGGGGTAAGCCGGGGTGTGAAGGCACAGCACTGCACCTCCTTTGCCCTCACTGCCCAGCCAAATTCCCTCCTTCCAGCCCAAATGCGGAGCAGCTTGCCCCAACTCACTGTGGAGAAACTCGCCCTGGAGCAAGGGCAGGCGGGTGGACAGTTACTGTAGAGGAGCTGACGCACCGTCAACCCACACCCTTGCTTTCCTCACCCAGGCTTGTTTTTGTAACCATACCCACTCGCTCAAAGCCCCGAGGGCCCGGGGGGGAAAGGGTGCTTGCAACACGCTAGGCATGTTATGAAACCCTCCCAGTCATTTTGCAAGGCCCATCAATTGTCGAGGCACTTGGAGCGGAGCTCTGTCTGTGGAGGTAAGAATTTTTAAAGCAGGAAAAATGGTGGGGTGAATATTTATTATAGACTCAGTAGTTTATTGTTTGCTGTATGTTTGGCTACTAAATACTACGACTAATTGTGTCAAAAACGCTCTGAGTATGTTTACCTGGTCTACAGCAATGTGTGTCTGGCATGTTTTCATACAGCTAATGAAAATAATAACTAATTTTACAGTGAAGCAAAGGAAGAGCAGGTCGGAGGCCTTGGAAATTACCAAGCTTTTGAAGAGAGCATGAGGCACTAAAAGGAGGAAGGAGAAGCTTTGTAGGTACACACATCTCCTCTTTACCAGTACAGGGATACTGGTTCACAGCAGAATGACTGACTGGAAAAGGAAACCATCAGGTAGGAATTAAACTGGGGAGTGCCCTCCTTATGCTGCAGACCACACACCTCGGTCCCATCGCTCGTACCTGTCCATGCCTAAGTCCTTAGTAGCGACACAGTGCTATCCTATCAACTGTCTTAAGAGATTAGTTGTCTTAAAATATGATGACAATTACAAACCATTTTGAAGGGAATTAACCTGAAGACAAAAATATATGAAAACACTAAGATAGGACCAATAAGCAAACAACGCACAAAGAGAAAGAAGAGGAGATTGCCATACATTTTAAACTAATAATGCTTACTAAACTGGCATCCTTATAATTTTGCAGCCATGGCTTCCCTCATAATCCATCATATTCAGCCCTGATATCCATCTACAGTCTGCTATTTTTTAGAACAGTCTTCAGTCTGTAGCCGGTCGATGGTTCTTGCATATTAATTCCCATTTTCAATCAACACTTTTACACAGGATGAGGTCATGTTTTAAAAAAGAGAGAGCATGTATGACAAGAACAACTTGATTAAAACGGAAAGACATTTTGTTTGTTTATTCAGGTCCTCTCCCCAGTCTCCCCCATCCCACGCCATATCAGCACTTAAAATTTTTCCCTGGGACCAGCAAATACCAACTTGATCAGCAAAGTGTCTGTGCTAAAGACTTACTGCAAAACATAGAACAACATTAAGTAAAGGGCTTTTCCCCGGCTCGCCCACCACCTAGGTGCTCATGGCTATGACGGGCGCGCCTACGCTGCCAAGTAATTTACCTCCCTGGTTCATTCCCTGGTCCTGGTCCCCTTGTCAGCCATACTGCACATGCATCACACTGTGCTTGGACTCTCCTCCAGAGGAAACCAACTACTTCCCTCCGAGGAAAAGCCGAGGCGCAGCTCTGCGGACAGACTGCCCTACGGATGGCAGAGCAAGGATGGGACTATACCAGCTTTGGCTCCTCCTGCTCTACACTCTCCCAGCTAGCCTCCTGCCCTCAGACACCCCCCGCATGCCCCACACCACACCCCACAGCATGCAGCATACCTTTGGCATAATGCTATAAAAACACCAGTCTTGCAGGCAGCAAAGCAGCCCTCATGTTACCTCAGACACTTTGAACTGAAGCCACAAAAATATAATTATGGCCTTAAGAGCCATGGGGGCATCGGGCCCAGGTCAAGTGTTAGGCAGCACAAACACAGCCGGTTCACTCGAGAGGCGTGTAATCTTGAGAGGTGTGGATGCATATATAAGGATTGCTCCCTGGGGCAGATCCTTTAGCAGTGTAGACTTTATTTTAAACAAGTTTGGTTTGGGTTTTTTTGCACATTATTTGAGTTGCTGTAGTTACAGTCTTAATATATTTTGAGCATATCAAACGGCCTGCTCTGGGCTTAAGTTTTCCATACAAAGCTACTGTTTGTTATGCGTTCTGTCATCTCTTCCACAAAACCAGTGCGTGGACCTCCTGAGCAGTCTGCAGCAAGCTACGTATGGCGTTTACATCACCTCTTCCCACTGCCTCGGCAGTCCCAGTACTGTATCCTTGGCTGTCGAAAGAGGAGAGCTTCTTCTCTTCCCTTCGGTAGAGCATTGTTCGGACCCGAACCAACTTCAGCTCCTATACAAAGCAGTTTGTTACACCAGGGTAACTAAACACCCTGTGTACCTACCTACCTACCCACCCACATGGGGTTTCAAGGAGTGAAAAGCCATGAAAGGGACATGTGCTTGGGACACAGCTTTCTGCCATGGGAATGTCAGGGTGCATGTGTGTGATTTTTATAGGAAATACTGAGCATCTCAAACTTCTCCCAGGCTCTGGGACTGAGGAGTGGCTCTGAACTCTTCCTGGGGCATGGCATTAAGAAGCGGCGGGGAGGCACGCACACTCTTGTGCCAGCACCCTGCCATCTAATGGCCAGGCTTCAGATTCACAGGTGAATCAAGTTTTACCTTTCTGCCTCCACCTTTCTAGATCCTAGAGATAGAAAAGTCTGTTTAAACTTCCGTCATACCTCTTAATAACAGGGTTAATACCTCACCTAAAAGTACCCTTTGTTATAGTTACTCCACGCTGCCTTACTTTGTCAGCCTAAATAATTCCTTTCTTTGTTTGGCAAATTCACACCATTTAAATATTTGCAGGCTTCAGCTGTATCCCCACTCAGCCGTTAGTTAGCATAATCTTTCCTTTCGTAAACGAATTCCCGTGTTCTCCTCTCTGTTTCCTTCTGACAACATCTCTCCGGCAAAGATACGTCCAGAGCTGGACACAATGTTCCTGTCCTAGTCACACCAAAAATCATGAAGAACAGGTCCACTGCCTCGCTGCTTTGTTCCACGATACATTTGCACACACAAAGACTGCACAGAGCTTTTTCTAAGCCACTGTGAGACCACAAACTTGTCATACTTGTTGGCCGCTGCCGTACCTACATGTATTTGTTTTCTCAGCCCTACTGCCTTCCCAGTACAATATATTAATTTCAGGTTATTAAATGTATTTGTTTGCATTTGGCAGTTTGTTGAAGCTCTGAGCAACTGCTCATGAGATGAAATGGTTTCAAGCTTCAGGCTTTCTTGAGCTTCAAACAGCATGCAATTGGAAATACTACAGTGATTAGTCCTTCAAAACGTGTTTTCCTGAGTCCTAACACAGATACACAGTGTTGCTCTGTAGCCAAATCTTTAACACAGTGAATCCAAGCAGCTTCTGGTTTCTTACCCCAAGTGACCCGTTTCCATTTTTGCAAAATTGAAAAGCCTCCGCTGTCATAGAAATCGTTGCGCTTATTCATTATGTTTAAAGTTAACTTCTTTAGCACCTCTACTAATTGGGAAATAAACCCAATACCGACACTTCGGACTGAGAATAGCTGCCTTTGAATGTCGAGGTTATCTCCTAGATAACCTGGAAACTTAGTGAGTACAATCTTTAGCTGCACCAAGCCCAGCCACTATATAGCTAGTTAAAATCTTCATGAATAGTAGCGTAGAGCTTGGTCTACACCAGACCTGTACCAGATGCTCATCACCGTTTCACTCTTTTGCCTCCTGATATTCTAAACTAAGAATTTAATCGCTGTAATGGATTTAATTTTGTCTCTTGCTGGCATCATAAGTATTTTCTCAGCAACTCCACTTTTTCCCTTTTTATATCTACGAACCAGATGATTATCATTCTGTATTAATGTTGCTATGAGGAGACGCATCACAGATTTCAGTTAATACCTACCACAGACAATCACTTCTCTTCAGTTGTACTTCTAGGTCTTGTTAGCATAGGAAAAAGCCACAATTTAACAAACCCAACTAAAATAGCACCTTGGTTTTGTATGAAACCACTTGAACATATACTGATACACTTTCTAAAACCTGGTTGCAAAGGAGGAACGCATTTTGTCATTTGGTTACTTGGAGACTATTTGAATTAACTGAAGCTCTTTTTTATTCTGTAATTTGAAGACCATTAACAAACTTTGTCAATTACTACTTTTCGAGAAACTGAACTCCATGTGCTGATCATGACATCTAAAAAAAAAATTAAAAAATTTTTGTAACATGTCCTCCTTTGATAGCGGGTTTTTTTAATCTTTTTTCTTTTTAATTAGCCAGAAAAACTCATTATTACCATCTGGCCGCTGGGTGGCACCTCTACATAGATGCCAGATGTGCCCTAACAAACCCATGTTGCCTGTGATAACCACTCCACTCCTCCCAGAGCCAAGTGTTGACATTACATCAGCTCTGCATATGCAGCCGTGTTTGGGAGACAGCTGAAGCTTATTACTAAAAATTGACTTTGCAAAATAATCCTGACATTTTCCATTGTAATTTTTCTACTCCTAATTTTGGGGAAAAATTAAGCTGTATAAAATAACCTGTCACTGGAAACCAGATTCTTTGAATATGTGTAAGTATAGGCAGCTTTTGAGAGATATGACAGAGGAGATACATAATGATCCTTGTTGCTTTCTATTAATATAAAACAAGTCATGTCTGACATTGCAGTAGCATCCAGCGATCCCAAGCAAAGTCAAATTCCAGTTTTGGTGGGCAATGAGCAAATACACACCGCTAACACTCTTGCCCCCAGAGATCATTTCTAACTATGCTGCACTGGAGTATCTCACTGAGTGTAGAGCTAATCTTGGTATTTATATTCTGGCCTAGCTTTAAAGCACTGTATAAACAATAATCATCACATGGACTTAACCTAACAAAGGTAATATCTCATTTTATATAGTAAGAAGCTCAAAGAACCAGATGAAGCTGTTTGAGGAGACGGAAAGCCAGCATCACTCATTTCTTTAAACACATGATGCTTTTCTTCCTTTGTTCATATTGACTCACCATGACTTGATGAACAGAAATATCACGTTACCGCATAATTTTGCTACTTTCTGTAGCTACACTGAGAGATACAGAAAGGTCTTTACAAATTCAGGGACACGAAAATACTTCTGAACATACGGACTGACACTTGCAACATTTTTCCCCCTGCCCTTTTATGTGAGCATTAGCATTTGGTTCAAAGTGATAGTTGGAAAAAATTTGCAAAGTTTGTGCTCTCTGCTCTTTAAAGTCTGTTGTGAGCATCTAGCAATCTGCCCTAGACTAAAGTTACGCTTTGAAAAAGTCCAATTCATCTGGGCATCTCTAAATACAGAGCAATTCCAGTGGCAAATAGGAAAAGTCTTCAATTCTTAGAAAAAAAGTTTCTGCCCACAAGATGGGATGACAGCGGCTCACATTACACCAAAACAGGCCTCTCAAGTTCCCACTGGCCAAACGTGAGAAAGCCCATGCAGGATGGGCACAGAGGAAGCAGGGAGGGGTGCACTACCTAAACACACCTTAAGGTCTTGTGGCAGGGTCACACCTTGTCATACCGAAATGACCACAGTACCAGACTGCAGCTGCGGACTGCAAGAAGGTCCCTCTCAGCATGAGATCCCAGAAGATTACTCAGCCTTTCAACAGCCGAACACTCCGTCTCTCCCCTGCTCCAGCCTCTCTCGCAGCCATCGGGTCGGTGAGGAGACCCCTGGGCAGGTCCTGTAAGCCGAGAGGTATGTGGGGGTGGGGGGGTGAACCCCCACTAGCACAGCCCAAGAGAATGAGGAACAGGCCCAATGAACGAGATGCATGCAGGACTTGTGAGGTTTGGCTGGTGCTGCATAAACTCATCAATTTATCTGTTCATCAAAATCTTCATAAATCACACCCTGCAATTACAGCAAAGGAACTTGCCTAAAATGACTTGATTTCATGAACTAAATTAGCCCACTGTCTAGAACAAAGACAACCAACTAGTGTGGTGGTACCAGCCATTTTACATTCACGTCAATTATGCTAAGCCTAATTGAAACTCAGGCTTTTGGCAACGAAGCACTGAGCCACCTTTTGCTCAGAAAATAAACCGGTGGCTTATATTCAATGGGAATTTGTGATTACAAATTGCATTAATGTAAGAGTTTACTACACCATTTCTGGGTATCAACAATCTAAATAACTAGATGAAACCTATAAAACTGTTCCAAACATGATACAGAAAAAAGTAAATATATTTTTTAAAAAGTGGCACTATAGAGGCACCAGTTAAGAATGTAGGTTCGGAAATTTAGCTTTGAAAATTGGCCATTAAAATTTTACCGAGCTTTAAGTGGAAAGGAAGAACAATTTATTATAATGGTTGAGCAACTGTTCTTGATGCCAGGAATGGAAAATTGAATTAAAATTATATAATTGATAAGAAGCAATAGGAAAACATGAAGCTATACTTAAATAAGTCAGCTCATGTAATGTGAGATGTTTTGTTGTTTCCAAACTTAATGATGGACTGTCTAATTTCAGGTTTCAAATAATGACAACTTCATTGCAAAAAATACCAATTTTCTTATTTGCCTAAAAACATGCACCTGCAGAAATTTTAACATAAATCCTAACATTTTACTATTTTGGTTTAAGAAACCACTGATTACTCTCATTCAAATTCTCTGCTTCTATATGGAACAACTGAGTGACGTTTGAATCATGTCTTAAAGTAATAGGATGATAATAATCATTATTTATAAATGTGTTCAACAGCTCGGGTCCATGGCTGTCATGTCTTAGAGCAAACAATCTTCATGTGTGTTATATGTGCATTTACAGCTTTATTTATGAGGAAGAAACCACTAAAAATGGTTTCACAAAGACACATTTCAAGATACACTTTGAAACATCTATTTTCCTACTTCCTATGGCTTTTCAAGTCAGGAGTCCAGCAGAAAAAGTAGTTCAGGGAAATCTTGGGAATCATTAAGCCAGGAGAGTAATGCAGAAGGTGAAAAGGCGACGCACGAGCAATATGTATCAACTGCACTCACAGATGCAGCACGGAAAGCGGTTTTGTGACAAACTCTAGCACAGCACCAACATGAGGTACCATTTCATGCTACATCCTACAGATTATCGTCAGCGCTCTTCATTCTTATATTCTTTTGAAAGCAATGAATACAGATATTTAAATTGTCAAAAGTTACACACCAAATTGAACACATGGATGTGGATGGGCTTTCCTCCTACCTCCGCAGAGGACAGGCTTTCTGCCAGCTCAAACAGACATCATAACATCCATTTACACTGTGAAGTGCTCCTTTGAAGTAATATTGGCTTTTTAGGAAGGACTAAAACTCACAGAGCAAGTAGGAGCAGACTTCAGGATTCATCCTGGATACTAGTTCGCGGCATCTCTGCATCTTAACACTACAGAGCCAGAACACTACACTTGCCAGGTTTGTTTTGCTTCACCTCTGGAGGAATGAGAAGCTGTCTCCTGATAGTATTTTTGCCTCTTGTCAAATCCATATATCACTCCCCTCTTCCACCTCCTTCTCTTTTCTGCAGCTATCAAAAGTGATCTTGCAGGCAGCGAGGGAAGGTAAAAGAAAGGATGTAAAAAACAGAAGAGAGAGGGAAATGAAAAATGAACATGAGAGGATCCTGAGAAAGCAGGGGCAGACAAACTGGAGAGAATTTTTTTTTTAACTGGGACGCAGACAGCCCAGTTAATTTTGTGTAAGGCTTTGTTATTTAAAATCATGAGCATTTTGTTACAATTCAGTACACTTACTTAATGCTGCTTCCACTTTGCTCATTAACAGCTCCCTCCTGGATTACTAAACTACAAGGCCTTCAACCATGGGTTATGAACAGCTCATCTTCCAGCCTCAATGCTTGGTCATCCTAGGATGCTTAAATACCTCCTGAGCAGGCAACACCTTCAAGTTAATTATATTAAATGTCTGGGATGGAGACTGCCAAGCGGTTCTGAACACAGGAAAGCAGGCAGAGAACTCTTTGTAATGAGTAAAACCAATGTGCTCCTATAATGAGATCATTATATCAAAAGAAAAATCCTTAGAAAAAACTAAGTAAGTTTTTAAATTTGAGGAAGCTGGTTAAGAGAAGCTCTTTATTTCTATCTATCTCTTGCACTCATCTGTGGCCACACCTCTATAAAAGAAATACATTTATCTTGTCTCTCAGATTTAAGACAGCCAGAGCAGATGTGGCTAATCTCAATGCACATGCACTCCCGAGTGAAAACACGTTTGATCTGTCCACCGTGTTAGCTTGCAGCCACACCTGCTCTTCTGATGGATTGGATCAGGTCTGTTATTAATGAAAGTTCCCTCTCCACGTGACAAGCAAATTTAGATAGAGTCCTCCTTATCTTATCTTTGATTAAAGATGTCATCTCTAAAATTATAAGATTACTGTGGTTGTGTTTGAAGCTGAATTAAGAAGAAAAACTTAGGGGAGTGAACTTGCTCTTACTAGCCTGCAGCTATAGCATCATATATTCTTACCACATCTACCTGACCTGCTCTATACCTAGCAGGAGTAACCTCCACGCTGTTTGCTGAAGGAGTTAATTTCCCTGTCTCAGTAAGTGTCATGCTTCGGTTCCTTGATATCGAGAAATGAATTCTTTTGATACAGCACTAAGTGACAAACTGTGTTGTTCAAGTGTGCACGCATACTATCTCGGCGATTCTAATGCTTTACGAACTTTCAGTGTGTAAGCTCCTGAAAGCTTCTAGTCTTAAAAAGGTCATGTGGCCACTGAAAAACAAATGCACCACATACAAAGTTTCCTGGTGTTCCTTTGGAGCCAAAGGAGTTTATACCACCCTACTATCTCAGTAGGTTCGGTAGCTCAGTTTGGACCTGGCTCTTACGCAAAACATCTAATTGACAGTTGAGTACAAAGAGTAATTAAGTAAACGTCTCAAATCACACAAAATAATTCTACTACAATTTCAATCGCATTTTAATTTTAAAAAGGTTCACACATTAAACTTTATCCTAAAGCATCATTTGGTACAAATGTATTATGAGTCTTGGACTTTACACATGAAACACAAGTTGTTCTGGAGCCAGTTCAAAGACTGACTTAAGTCATCTAGGATGTCCTATTTACAACAGCTTACTACAGAGTCATCTGCCAGCAACTCTGTAGTTACCTGCTAAAACCTTCTATTTTAATTTCTGCATTTGCCTACTTTCAACCCTCTAAGGGCTAGAACCAGTTTAACAAGGCATTTATCTTGTCATTTGTGACCCAGATGGGGCAACTCCTTCCTAAGGGACAAAGGAATCAGAATCTCCCACAGATAAATCCTCAGGATTTGGGGGCAAAACATTTTCGGTACTGGGTTTCAGACTGCAGAGTATTTTGGCTTGATGATTTTTCAAAGTGTAACATAAACCCCTCCCTTCTTAAAAAACTTTCTCCCTGCTAAAGGAGCAGAGATTCCTTTTCATAACCCTAAGTAATCGCCAAGAAAGAGCAAGAGTAAACCACTAAAGTAATCAACGCTCTGTTACCGGAATCAGTTATGCAAGGGAAAAGAAAGAAAGCGGTCGTGCTTTTGTTGTATTACATCCACAGTGAAACAAGTAACAATTTCAAAATCTTTGGGCTCAGCCTCCAAACTCAGGCCTTGAAGCATTCCGAAAGCCTGCTCTAGGCTGCTGCGTACAGTAAATGCACATTCGAAAACAAGTTAACCTGGCAGCAGACCTTTAGGGCTGCAAAGTTTCTTCCTGCAAAGACACAGACTCTGAAATCTCTCTCTCAAGAGATATTCATCACCCATAATGCAGAACTGTCTTTTCTTCTGTCTTTGTATGAGATAATACTTCAGAGAAGCCAAAGATTGGAAAGAGGCGACCAAAGATGGCAAATAATTGCTAAATACTTGAAGTTTATTTTCAAGATCAGTCATATTTTAAATGTTGGAAATTGCTCAATTATGGATGTGAAAATAAAACGGCATGATTTTGCTGAAGCGTCATAAAGAAATTACTTTTCTACTAAAAAACTTGATCTGAACTATGTTTCCATCAGAAGGCAACACTGTAGCCAGGTCTGTAAGTCTGTTAATTACAAATCTTTCACATAAAAAAGTAAATGAAACATATCATTTTCTATTAATGTTCCCATTAATTAATGGGAAAAAAAACAGGAGCTACAGAAACAAGAGGACACTGAGGTCTTGGTTTCACTAATTAAAGCTAGTTCAACATCATTTTAGTAATTCAGGTCTCGCTAATTAACACGTGCAATAACATTTTTAGGAACTTGAGAACAGCGGCTGGACCTGTAAGCAAGACCCTATCATTCCCCTGCCATCATCTCTGGGGTAAGTCCAGTTGTACAAAACAACACAAGCATGCCTAATACTCTCCTCCTGTAGAGATGTGTCACAAGACTAATAAAAATGGAGGCAATGAACACTAATCACAGATTTCAGCACAAAAATCTAGAATTAACAACTTTCATTTTGCACACTATCAGACCAGCTCATTCATTAGAAGTTTATCCTCTTACCACGTAAGTCTGTATAATTGAAGTATTACCCCAAGTTCCTTTTTATCCTCTCGGTATTGATGTTTGATCAGAAGTCACAAAATACGTTAAAATGCAATGTCGGTCTCCAAAAATAAAAGGTACAGCCAAGGTATAGCCAGTATAGCCAAACACCTGTCCGTTAATTGGCTTAATACAAATTAATAAGAGCAGTTAGTGTCAGTGATGCAGAAGAAAAGACGGAAGCTCTCAACTAGTAGATAAATACAGGAAGGGGCAAACCAAACTGATTACATTACACTCCGTGCTGGTTTTAGCTTAATTCTCTGTCCTTAGTCATTCTTTTTTAATGCTCTACTAGGCAAATATTCAAGAGTTGGCTCAAAAAGTAGTTTTGCTGTAGAAACCTTGGCAGGCACTTAGAAACCTCTTTCTCTTAAAAGGCTCTGCTCATTCCTAGTAAAAAGGCACACAGTTTTCATTAAAGAAAAAAGTTCCCCTTTGGTTTTGTAAGCTGTATACAGAGGTATTTCTGCACCTCGTGCTCTACACAAGTACAAGAAAACAAACAAGCGCCCTGAAAAGCCTGAGCAGACTGAACCATAGACCGCAATAACAGAAGAGGCAAGATGACTGAAGGGTTTTGTTTTACAGCTAACTTTTGAAACTAGAACCACGTCTCTTCCTCAACCCTCACCTTCATTATTAAATTGTAATTTGGGCTAGATTAAAGGACAGTGGAGCAGCATAAAAGGAGGGGTGGAAAACTAACCAAAATAAGCACATTTGTAAAGGGACTTAGGGAGACAGAATATTGAGCAGATGAAAATAATGAGACATACAGGCATATGAGACATACAGAAATCAGAGTGGAAGAAGTAAAACACTTCTGAAAATATGAGAGATGAGAAAGGTACTTTAAGAAAGGAAAAAGAAAGGAGGCTAAGGACTTATTTAATAATTAATGGAAGAAGGTGTCCTCAAGCCATTTTTTTAACCATGTATTTTTTACTCTTGGAGGAAATGGAAAAATGAATTTGTATTAACATTAAAAAATTGTCTGTACTGATTCAAGCTTTTGCAATTTGTTTTTTTCTGTTGCATACATGCTATGTAGGCACCATGTAAAAACTCAGACCCAAATACTAAGCAGTACAATGTAATCAACAGGTAAACCATATTAAAGACAAAAAAGTGGGCACAAGAAGTAAAATCTAGTAATATTTGCACTGCAATTACGCTGAGAATCTTCAGAGTCTCACTGTGGTAGGTCCTGTCCCAAGAAACGGGTATGGCCAATAAGTGGGAAGGGAGGAGATACAATTATGCAAAAACATCTGCAATTATAACAGTTTCAGAACAGCAGCTGCTTCAGCAGATTTATCACCACCAAGACCCAACATCTGACAGGGAAGCCTTGCGGCAGGAGGCATCAACACCAGGTAACAGCAGGTATGAATACATCAAAGCCAACCGATAGGATGTGAGCAAGCTCCTGGGAGTTATCCAAGATAGACACAACATACGTACCTCTGTGGTCATTCGAATCAAGATCATGGGGCAATAGCGACAGTCACCCAAACCTGATGGCATTTCTAGTAACCTCCAGGGACAACAGATGCATCAATGATAGGACTTCATTACTAGCTAAGTAATGATGCAGGACAGCAGGGAATCTCACATTGTGGTAAAATATGTCCAGTTGTGTTTGTTTGGGCACGGATTTGTGTTCAAATTCATGTTTACATGGATTAACAAACACAACCACATAAGGTGAACAAGTCTTCCAAAAAAAAAAAAAAGGCTATAGAGTCTATAAGGAACAAAGAAAAATTACACAAGAAAAAGCTAGAAAGCGAAATAATGTTAGAAGTGCAAACCTGCATTTCGTTAAAGCACTAAAAAGACTATATTTAATTTATTTTGTAAAAAAGTGAGGAAAATTTTCCTAGAATAATGCAACAGAGTAAATACTGAACAAAACCAAGTCTTTCCTGTCTTCCCTAGGCAATCTTATTAAGCTCTGAAATCTAGGATTTTTTTTTTCTTACTGTAAGCTTACTAACTACAAATGTTTTAATTTGTAAAAATTATCCAGGAGTTACCTAAAACTAAGCTGCAGCATTTGACTGCACATGCACGCCAGGCAATTTGTTTCAAGAGGTCTCAAAATGCAATGACATTTATTCTTCCTTTCAAAAAAAAAGTCAACCTTGAATTTCTTTGAATAATTTGGTGATTCTTTCATTAAAAGTTCTGTGTGAGTTTTAAACATAAACAAAATAATATTTTTATCATATTTATAAAGAAGATATTAATATATTTTCACTTTTTCTTTGATAACTTGGGTTATTTTGTACAGGCCTTTCTCATCTTCAAGTCACAGCTATTTTATTTTTCTCAGTCTTCCAGAGTATCCATGTGCATAAAACTCAACACACATCTAACTGTCGTTCTTCTTCTCTAGCTTAATGTTCTTTGCACCAATGTCCTAAAGGGCAGAGCATGCCCAAAATTTCAGTTTCCTCAAGAGCAGGCAAGTCCGGCTTGCCTTATCTGTAGAGAAAGTGATTGCAGAAGGACAAAGTATCTTCAGGAAAGCTAAGTAACACATTAAAATAAAAGTTCTTTCCTCTATTTGCGATTGTCCCCAGGCACACACATGAATAATTATGAAGGAATAATCAGTCAACCCAGAGGTGGGAAGTAGAAGGGAGACTTCAAGGACTGTTTTGCTGAATATACTATCAAATCTGGATGCCCAGAGAAACTGCGTACTATTTTATGAATGTGAAACTGCAAAAATGTCCTTTGGAATGCTTAAATAAGATAAATACAGTTTTCAACCATGCTGGAAGTGCTACTTCTACAGCCCCAGCAGCCTTGGTCAGTTTGGCAAATCCATTATCCAGAGGTCACTTGTTCATAGGCACAAACACTGTTCGCAAGGCTGTTTGCTGAACTTCCTACAATACTGGCTGGCTCTTTGATGTGGTGATACATTGCCACTCCATCACATGTTAGACCTTAGCTCTGTGAAATCTTTTCACTTGTAGGGTGCTCATCTATAGACAGTCACTTTATCTTGAGAGGATGAGCTGGGAACAGGATCTCCAACGCCTGTGAACTCAGTCACTGTCTCACAAACATCTTCTTGCCCTGGGGATGGCTCCTGGGTGGATGCAGGGCTGAAGGGTCCCTCATTGAGCCACCCTGTCCAGCACAAACACTCTGCACCCCTGGACTGTCTCAGAAATCATCTTTTCTTTCCAGGACCCACTCACATTAGCCAAGACAGAGAATATCCATCACACTCTCCTAGATTCCTGCAAATGGCAAGGAGTCATAGAGAGAGGCAACACCCTTCCTCCACAGCGATAGCCTTGGTGCCAGAGACAGCAGGGACATCACGTGAACCGACTGCTGTCAGCAACACCGTTTCAAGTCCTGGAGCGTTAGTCAGTGTTACCTGCTGCTCAGATGCCCTGATGTACCCTGGGTTCTCTGTCAAATATAACCTGGCAGCCTGGGTTGGGCCGGCACTGGTACTGAATACCACAGTGGTTAACAAGGGTGAGATAACAAGGTGCCATAGGGAGGATCAGTGTCCAAACTGTTTCTTTATTGCCATTTATTTGCCTGTGATCCAGCCCTGGGAGAGAAGCAGAAGGCACCGGCTGTACCACAGCACCCGTTCCTCACCCAGGTGCTTTGGAAGCAGGTCACTGACATCAGAAGCTGCATGAGCACCAGTGGAAAATATTCACGCTTCCAGTTTTGGGAGGTGCTCGCTACTCCTCCAGATGCCCTGATCACTGCCTTGTTTGTTCATCTGTCCTTCAGCTCTGTGAAATCTGTGATAAGGGACCTAAAACAATGGACCCAGGCTTATAAAAACTATTGAAAACTGAAGTTAAAAGCTCCCAAGTACACGAAGCTTGCACTAAGGCTGAGGAGTGACTGAAACACATACAGACGTTTGGCCCTCTGTTCCTCTGATGTGAAGCAAAACGGCAACAGCAGACCTATGGATACCTATGGGTAACACTAGGTTAGAAAGTCCTTACGTCTGAGCACAGCAACCATGCACACATCCACACCTGAACACGAATGAGGACTATTGCTCAAAATCAAACCAGTCAATTTAGAATACATGTGTGGAGAATCATAGAATCACTTTGGTTGGAAAAGACCTTTGAGATCATCGAGCCCAACCTTTAACCTAACCCTGCCATCCCACCACTAAAGAAGGATGTGTGCTCATGTAAACTAAGTAATGTAACAGCCAACTTTTTCTAAATTCTGCAGATTTTTTTGTCCTCTATTTTAACAAACATACTAAGGAAAATGCACAGATGTTAAGCTACAGGTTGACTAGAACCTTGCATGGGAGTTTGAATTTTTTTTCAGACCAGGAGAACAAAAAAAGTCCCTTTGGATGGAAGACATCCTCATAGACAATTTATCTGGCAGTTCCCATTTTTTGACTCAATCTCAGAGCTCCACAGTAAAGTCTAGATGCAGAGATCCCCTAGTCAGCTGCATGATGCCCGTTAAAATTTCTTTTTGAGCAAGCATCACAAAATGCACCTCCATGTGGATTGCTCTCCTGTTTTGTAATCCAAATCCCTAAAGGAAAGTCAGCAGCTCTTTCTGAGGAGCTGTTCATAGAATCATAGAATCATAGAATGTTTTGGGTTGGAAGGGACCCCTAGAGGTCATCTAGTCCAACCCCCCTGCAGTGAGCAGGGACACCCCTAACTAGACCAGGTTGCTCAGAGCCCCGTCCAACCTGGCCTTGAATGCTTCCAGGGATGGGGCCTCCACTACCTCTCTGGGCAACCTGTTCCAGTGTTTCACCACCCTCATTGTAAAAAATTTCTTCCTTATATCTAGTCTAAACCTACCCTGGTTTAGTTTCAAACCATTATCCCTTGTCTTGTCACAGCTGGCCCTACTAAAAAGATTTTCCCCATCTTTCCTATAGGCCCCCTTTAGGTACTGAAAGGCCGCAATCAGGTCTCCTCGCAGCCTTCTCTTCTCCAGGCTGAACAAGCCCAACTCCCTCAGCCTGTCCTCATAGGAGAGGTGCTCCAGCCCTCGGATCATTTTTGTGGCCCTCCTCTGGACCCGCTCCAACACTTCCATTTCCTTCTTGTGCTGAGGGCTCCAGAGCTGGACTCAGTACTCTAGGTGAGGTCTCACCAGAGCAGAGTAGAGGGGCAGAATCCCCTCCCTCGACCTGCTGGCCACGCTTCTCCCGATGCAGCCCAGAGTACGGTTGGCCTTCTGGGCTGCCAGCGCACACTGCTGGCATGTTTCATGCGACTGTTTCTCTCTTTTAGACCAGTTTCTAGTATCTCCTCTAAAAACCTGACCCTAAAGTTCAGAAAACAGAATAATCAAAAGACTGCCCAAAGTTTCGGTGTTCACAGGCTAAAATTACAAGGAAAGAAGAGGCAAGCAAGGACAACCCAGAGAAGATACAAGAAATGCTAAATCAGGTAAGTCTGTCCACATTTCAGTATCCACTTAGATAGTAGATAATTTCATGACAGTCAATATCCTTTATTTGATAGCTGTTTCCCCTGACAGTCTTTACATTATAAAATAAAGTTTACTATTAAGAAGCAATTCAGTGTGGGAATTTTTTAGTTTTATGAGTGGCATCTAGACTGTAATATAAAGCAAGGGGTTTTCTTTAAAGCCAAGTGATACACTAACACTACCAACAATACTGCAATTTACTGAGAGAAGTGAGTATGCCCACAGAGAGTTCAAAAGGAGAGCTGGATGTTGTGCTGCCACAGAAATATGGAAAACGTGACTGGAGAGGTAAAGGCAACTGCATGTGTTCTTCCCACAAACTGAGTAAGATGCTACTTGGAAGAGGGTTCAAAACCCTTTTCAAAGGCAGAAATGACTCAACCACTAGATGGAATATCCCATCGTGAAAAAACAAAACCTACCCTTGGAGAATCACACCCTGATTGCTTTTGAAAGGAAAAAAAAAAAATGTAAGCACATGTATATCACGCACATCACGGCCAGCCCCTGCCAACACGTGGCTGGTCACACCTGCTCCATTAGCTGACACGCACACCGCATTCGTCAGCAGCAGCAGAATTTATTTATAATCGTCTCCAAGTGTAATGGACATCCTGCTAGTAGGAAAACACAACCAATAAACCCAAATGTGTATGTTAGAATGAAAACAAGTATTACATGTCATATATAAAATGAATTTATGTATTATTCATTGATATCCAATAAATCTACTCTACATACCTATGCTTCAATATAGGCTCTAAATCAGTGAGTCCTCTGGAAGCAGGTAAAAATAGATTTCAGAATTATGAGAGAAACAGATCAGATGGTGGACAGCCTGGTGAATATTGTGTCCAGAAAAAGAACTGAAGGAATTTTGTGTTGGTAAAAAATAAGCAGTATTACCGATGAGAGATAAATCCATCTGTCTTAGCTACAGAGGCAGAACCAGGAAATAAGTGTTAAACTATCAACTCTTAACGTTCTGTGGAACAAGGTCAGAACTGATACCTCTTACTGTGGGAATAAATGAATTATGCTTATTGTTTTGGCAGCTGTCCCAAGGTAATGACCAGAGGGTTAAACTTCAACTGGAAAAGAATATCCCATCCATCACTGGCAGAGAAGGAATTCCATGGACCGTAATAAAGAACAGTGGGAATACAGAATTTCTGGACTTTGATAAATCTTACGAACCACAAAGAAACGAATTATCAGAATGTGGAGTCTTGAGAGCATAAAAGACTTGCTTTAAGGTAGATGCAGGAAAAGTGCTACTTCTGCAAAAAACAGCACGCAGGGGTGGGGGGGGGGAACATTGTTTAACAGAATTACACGAAGGAAATACGCCAAAGGTTGGCAAATAACTCTGATCTAACTTAGAAGAGATTAGACATGTCCAAACAGGTATACAGAGGTTTCTTTTTCTCTTAAAATCAAATGAACCCAAGCAAAACAAAACTGTGGAGTGTAGCAAGGCAGTCACCTACAACTGTGGTGCTATTAAAGAATCACCCTGATCATAATTAGTAAAATCATAAAAAAAAAAAGAAAACTATTCCAGAGAAAACAACTGCTAAATAAACCTAGGATGACAAACTGGACAAAGAAAACAGGCAAGCAGCAGTGAGAATTGATTTAGATACCTTTCCAACAGTAATAAAACACCCCTCATGGATTAATTGTATCTCGTAGTTTTAAAAGAAACTTGCCAGAACGTTAAAACATAAATAACCACCACAAAAATCTGCTTAAATGAGGCAACACTACAGTGTCATCAAAAATGCCATTGTGCTCGATATTTGAACTCGCTAGAGCTCAGTTAGTCACAGAATTTGAGAATTGATTTTGCCAGATCCTTCCTGCTCAGTTCCTCCTCAGCGAGCGCCCCTGTAATGTGTCATCGTCACTCGAATACCGCCGTGCAAGCCTTGAACTATTATTATTATCATCATCGTTATTATTCCCTTCAATGCTGCCCCACTGGTTTAGCAGCGAGCGGGACATCCTTCCAGCCCCAGCAGCCTGCCGGCTCCTGCCGGGCTCACACACCGCTTCTGGGCTCTGTACTCTTAAAGCAGGCAGAAAAGAGAGCGATCCTATTTCAACAAGGTTTGTTTGGGATGCAGAGTGTTCGGAAAAAGGCTCAGGTCTAAATTACTATGCAGTTTTACACACTAGTAAATGTTTGTAACAGAGGCCGCTTTTTGCTCATGTTTTCAAATTAGAAGTCTTACTATCACATTGCATTTAGTATTTACAGAAAAAACAGACCTTTTACATAACAAAAAAAGACTAGAGCTTGTTGTATGACTAGATTTATTTCTGCCAAAAAGTTACATTATTAAGTATGTGCTGATTTTCTACTTTTTTTTTTTTTTTATTTATAAGACATTCCTAGCACGCTAACACACATATAAAAGTTGTTTGGAATTAGACTCTTACTTGTTTTTAATTTAAGTGTATAGAAGTTAAACATTTTCTAAACTATGCTTTGATCCAAACATAGTATGCTTGTGCTAAGAAACACTTCTTGAAAGTCTGGATGAGAAGTCAGGTATCTTGACAGAAAAAGCAGCATTTAGGCTTCAGATTATTTTTTTTTTTGTTCATTTTATTAACTGCAATGAGCCAGTAGAGAGTACTGCCATATCACTACCCATTTTTTTCCTTTTGTAGTGAATTATAGCAAAGCCATGAAAACTTTCCCACAGAATTTAGCTTACTCATAAATTTATCTCATATAAAACACTAAAAACCCTGTGTTAAAACTATTGGCTCTACCTTAGCTCAAAGGCTGTATATAGTAAAGATTTCTGTTTGTCCCAAGCAAGGAAGGTATTATCTAGATCTTATTAAAGAACTGGTTAGTTCAATTACCAGTCGCTTCAATCCACAGACACGTGCCGTAAGAGAGTGCTAATGGTGAGACAGGCTCACACAAATAATGGTACAACTCTGGCTGCCTTTGGATTTCTACTCTACCGACAGAGAAGACAGAAACCACCATAATTCAGATTTGTTAGAACTTTAAAGATGAGCGTTTTCCTGAAAACACCACAGGTTTCATCCCAAATACAGAAGACCCTCCCTGAAGCCCTGACTATGCTCAGTTCCTGAAAAATGTGACCAAAATGGGTATTGAGCTATTCATCAGGAACCAGGCAGCCAACTCCGTGTGAATAAGCTTATCACCTGCAGGACTGTCACCTATATTGTATTTAAAATACACCCCTGCGGAATGTTTCAGCCTCTCAGCCTCTTTTCTTAATTCTTCACCCTTTAAATTACACAAAGACTATAAAGCCTGATGAATTCCACTCTGAAATTGCAAATGATATGTATTCATCCAGAGCTTTTGAAAGGTGCCAACCTTTTTTTGGTCTTTTGTGCTGTTATTTACTATTTGCATATAGGAGCCATAGTAGAAATCAGACTCCATTATTCTAGGCATTTGATAAACACATAACCCAAGCCACTGCAGCCTGGAAGAGATTACTCAGTAAACTAATGACACAGACAAAAGGTGTGAGAAAAAGATTTCTTACTGCCTAAACTGAAGACAGACAAGGTTGCCTCCCATTGAGTAAGTTAAGGAATCCAGCCTCGAATCAGAAGAATCCCACAAGGTTAACTCAGAATACACCTACATGGTGGGGTGAGGCAGACGTGTGCGTGCGTTCAATGTGTCCAACTCTAAATCAGCCAGGAAAAAAGCAGTTCTAGTCTGCAAGCCACGTCACTGTGTCTCCACGTTCATCCTTTCAGGTTGAATATGTGAGCTTATTCTCGGCACTGTAAAAAACCCAATCAAACAGCCCAATCAATCAACCATGTAAGCTCTCTGTGCCTATGCTAGCTATACTAGCCCATCTACGTTGCTTCCATACAGAAGGTACCTTACTCCTACAAACTTCTAACCCAGGAAGACTGAACATGCATAAATCTGTACTTCTTCTTGCGACTTACCCTGCACAGGTTAAGAATACACAGCAAACACCAAAGGTAACATGAGGGCTGCCATTTCAGCAGCTCCACTAAATTATCTACAGCATTACTGTCAAACATATTTAGAAAAAACAAACTCGACAATTTCCTCCTCTTCGCCAAGTACACAAATATTCTTCAAACACAAGAGAGTAAGACAGATACCCTTTCATTTCCATTCCTATTTTCTTCCCTACTGTTTCAGCTTTTGCACATAGCTAAGGGAGATCACAAAGATGCTCCAACAGGGGACAACAGGTAAGTTTCAGTATGTATCTAGAGGTGTCCTCCCTACACCATGGAGTATGAATTATTTGCACTTTATCTGCAAATTGGTACTCATGGATGAATCACCAAAACACTCTCCTTGAAGAGAGAGATGGCACTATAACGTTATAGACTCTTATTAGTAATCATATGGTTTGGTTTTATGCCAAATGTGCTTATACTGTCCCAAAATTCTAAATATACGTTCTGTCACAAGAATTACTGGTTACTCACTAAATGATTCATAAATGGCACAGGATTCCCAGCCAAGTGTAGGAAAACGTGTCAGCACTGCTAATCACAGAGTACCTCCCTGGCTCTTGTGGAATGTCCACCATGAAATCCCAGCTGGTGGTTTCAAGGAATTAAAATTATGGAAACCAAACGAAACAGATCAGTAAAACCTTCTGCAAGCCAAAGAATAAGAAACTATAGATGCTCCCCCTGAAAATCCACAGGTTCACAATGATACTTGGAATTACCTTGCACTTCTCAGCACCGAGTCTCTGTGAGTCCTTACTTTTCATATTACTCTATCAGACATTATCAGCAGTGCGCCCTTGTGATAATGAAGGCTACCTGTACCTCTTCAGTACAAGAAAAGTGTACAAAATGGCGTGAGTACAGAGAAGGGCCACCAAGATTCTTAGGTGTTGGGTTACAAGGTACAAGAGCACCTGGAAGCGTAGAAACTGGCTACCTAGCAGGAGGCAACCTCTCCTCGGAGGTCCCAGAGGAGAGGGATACAAGTTGCAGTGTGAGAAATTCTGATTAGACCTGAGGACAAACTTTCGCAGCCTCCCCAGAGAAGTTGTAGAGTTCATGCATATACTCAACACAACTAGGCAAAGACCTGAGCAACCCAATCTAACATCAGGGTGGGATCTAACATCACAGTTGGCTCTGCTTTCAGTGGGGAGTTGACCTCCAGAGGTTTCTTCCAACCTAAGTAAACTTATTTTGTACCTGTGGTATAATGAGGAGAGCATTCTGCTAGTTTCCTGCCAGGAAAAAACATACAACCTCCTCACTTCCTAAAAAGCAGCCTCCTCTCACAAGTCCACTGATATTAGAGGCTCTCTCCAGCTTTCTTACCATTAATTAGAAGTTATCTGTGACTCTACATGCACCCTGAGAGACTGTGTTGTGGCACCTGCTCCTGGCCACAGAAGAAAGGATGAATGGGAAATGATGGTTACCACCACGACATGCAACTTAAACTTTTTCTGCTCATCTGTTTACAGCCTGATCAAGCTCTGTGGGCCTGGGCACCGATCCTCGCTGGTTTGAATGGTGCCGGACAGTATTCCTGACCTACAGCCTTGCCTCAATAGCAGCACCACATCTGCGGCACCAGTGACAGTCCAAAATACTCAAGAGACGGTATAATACTAGCTTACAGAGATGAAATGGCAACCGTACAGAAGTTGGTTACAGGATGCACTGTGGTTCCTCCACCTGCCTGCAATTCTTAAAGTACTTACAGAGTGACTCTAATGGTAGAAGGAGCTATGACTGACATTGAGATATCCTTAAAGAGCAAAACCAGATTTTTTTTGTCAAAATAGCAGTTGTGCTTCTGGTGTCGGGCTCTACCTGAAACATGGGATTTGAGGAATTCATTAAACGTGTCTGTTTCACAAATTTTCATCGTGCAGGACATGTTTTTAAAAATTAGTTTGGTTGGCTTTATAAGTGTAAATTCTAGATGAATAAAGTATTCACGTAGCAAAAAGTACTATTTTATTCAAGCAATATTCTTTTGTCTTCATTTCAGAATTTCCAAGTACATCTCCAAAGTGAGGCTGATGAAAAATGACAGTACTTTTGCGCACTTGGGAATGAGGGATATGGACAAGATGATAATTTATTTTCTTTAAATGAATACTATGCTTTTTTGCAGAGGGCACCAAGGGAGACAATGAACCCCTTATATTCATCAGTCTTTGCCTATCTTTCCCTTCTTGTCTTCAAGGAGCACTGAATGATGAAATACTTAATGGTAGATTGTGTTAGCTCACAGTATGTGGCTGCATGAACAAACGTGTGAGAAGGAAAACTGTACAGCGGCAAGTCTGCAAGGTGTAAGAAGTGACTAATATAAGAACAGTATATACAAAGATACGCTATTATCAGATACATTGCACACATGCAAACCATTAATGACTTTTCTGCCTGTTTTGAGAGCTGAAGAAGGGAATTTTTTTCCCTTGCACAGGAACCTCTGATCATAGAACAGCTCCTCATGTTTTTATTCTATTTTAAAATGCAAGCTGCTAAAGGAAGACCTGCCTAGTGTTAAAAGTTCCCATCTTTCCCATTATAAGATTCTGCCTCCAGCAGCCTCTAGCTTTCCTAAGCATTGTCATTTCGGCTAAAATTCTGCCAATCAGACCCTAGGTCAAGTAGTGTCCTCTTCCCTTTCTGCTGCTTCCCCCATTCTCTCTCCATAACCTTCTGCAAAAGGTTTCTTTCCCATGACTTTCCCATGACTTGACCAGCTTTCCCTAGGAAACACAGCAGAAGTAGGGATCAGCCCCAGTTCCTTCAAAACCCTTAACCGCAATCAACTGAGTAACACAGAAATTCTGCAGAAAGGGAGTCTTTAAAAGCAGACTGTTTGTGAGCAAAGAAGGTGCCTTAAAGTTGCACATGAAAAATCAGAACGTAAGTTTTTGAAGCTTGTGACCATTTGACTTTGCACTGTAGCATCTCCTGCGTGGAAGTACCGGCCTGTGGATGCCCCCTTACCAGGTAACACGGATAGAATTCAGCTGCCAAAATTCAGATGTTGGAGGCATTGCCTTCAGGCAGCTTTTAAAGTCAATGAGGAAAAACTGGCACTTCTAAGATGCAATTCATTTAGCCTGGTTTAGACACTCGCCGTAGGGTGAGACGAATTGCGCACCAGACGTGCCTATTTGCCCTCCATGATTACAAAGGGAATAACTAGTTCAGATGTAGATATCTGAAATTAGAGGATATGGATCCCATCTTGTACTGGTATATGAAGTAAGTCAAACTAATTATATTCACCATTTCAATAACAGATTATTAATTTCTATCTACAAATATTGCCCTGCCTATGCCCTGAGGCCATCACAGGTACAATAAAGTATCGCTCTTCTGCTTGCTTCATGCAGGCAGGAACCCACTAGAGAATAAAGGCTGAACTGCTTGATGCAGACCTCAAGGGGTTGAAAAGGGAGGGAAAGGTGGGACAGAGAACTGTGGGAACAAGGGCACGTGACAAGGAAAAAAGGAAGAGACAAGAGATAGCCGTGCTAAGAAAGAGTAGAGAGTGAAAAGTATTATTTGCACTTACAGACAAATGGCACTCACTGAATGGTATGCATTCAATATTTAATATGGGGTTTAGCACTCCATGCATTATTAAGTGCCAACTGTGTGTACCTGTGTTCAATACAAATTTTTTGTTTGTGCACCTTCCTGGGTGTTTCCACAATGGCATTTCATAATAATAATTTCTCAAAACACCTTTCCCAGCCAAAACCAGGACAATATTTTTATTTGTCACCATTTCAAAGTGTGGATCTGACACACTAAAACCAAAGGTGTCGAGACTGGCACCTAGTTTGAGTAGGCTAGAACCTGCTTTTTCACAACAATCCTTGCTTTAATAGACATTTAACTCTCCAGTACAGAACTCCTATCACCTCAACAGTACTCAGCACTTCTATGGATCAGATTCACCTGAATGCAGTAGGGTAGCCATCCCTCCAAAATAAAAATGCAACAAAGGTAGAAGCACCCCCGTAAAAAAAAAGGGAAAAATTTCTTGACTCTGAGTGGCATGAGTCCATTGACTCACTTGATTTTTTAAGGTAATTTTTTCTAATTTAAGGGAAAAAACAGGAATAAAGGAAGTCAGCAATTCTTCTGCACCACAGAAATGGGGAATGAGATCCCACTCTGCTCTACCAGGATCTACCCTTCTACTGCCATCCAAGCAGGCTGATCAAGAAGCCACCAGCAGCCTTACTGGTTCAGATTTTTTAGACTGTCATTTGATTTTTAGAAGGACAAAATAAAAAGGAGAGCGCTCTTCGTACTGGTGTTTTCACAGCCACCAAACCTGCAAAATCAGCAACACAGAAACCGCAGCTGATGTTAAACTCATGCAGGAGAGACACACTACTACTTTCATGGCATAGGTGTCATTATGGAGATTTTCACAGGATGGTATTTTTTACCTCTTAAGAATGCAAACAAAGTAAGCGAATGTTTTAGCATGCAATCCCTCCTACCTTAGTGTCTTTCCAGAAACATACTTTTTTTAATATGATTTTTTAAATAAGCACTGTTTTCCTCATTAGGTCACAGTATAGATAAAATTTCAGCAAAAAAACATTCTGCATTATTTGGTCATGATACTTTAAGAGAACTTCTCTCCTCTATAAAACAAAATTAAATGAATAAATCTTTATTCCTAAGGCATCATGCTTACGTTACAGAGTACCAAGAATTACACTGCAAACATAACTACCCTTTCCCATTTCCACCTCCCATAAACTAAATGCAGCCAGGAACACTGTAGACATCAACATTCAATCTTGCAAAGAACACAGGTGAACGATCCCATTTTTTCTTTCAACCACATGAAGCACAAATGTGAAGTTACACACATAAAGTACATTGAATTGAGGGTTCGTATTTTACTATTTAACACAGCTGACTGTATGACAGTTTTCTACATTTTGTTCTTGCCAATCAATCCCACTAGTAATGTTCTGTGTTACTACAGGCTCTGTTTTTCACAGGGTGAAACATTTGTTCCTGGTCTTTCTGTAAAATGGGATGTTATATGTGGGCTGTGAAGCACAGTTCCTTCACCTCTCCTAATACAGAAGTCAAAAGAAGAGTAACTCACCGAATATGAAAGTAGGGAAGAGATACCAGATCTTGGTCTCATCGCCACTTTCTCCACTTGCAACACAACATTTCTTCACAGTCAATGTATCTCCTGAATGTCTGGGTTCCTCTCCAAGGCAAGGTATAATTATACCACAGTCTCACTTTCTTTGGAGGTAGCCTAATGCTGTTTCCCTTCGCTTATTTTTATGCTATTACTGAACCCTAATTCATTTTTGCTTCCCTGCCAAATTGTTGTAGTATAACAGTCACAGAGGTTTCTTTGCCTTCATGTATTTAGTATGTTTATGAAGACAAGCGGAGTTAAACTTAGTCAGGAGAGGGGAAAGTAGTAAAAACAAGGGGTGTTGATGATGGTAGCAGTCCTAGCATGCTCAATACCAAGGCCAACACCAAATTACCAGCGTTTCTTGAAACTGAGGAAGCTGCAACGATGTCCTCATTTTTCATGGTGATTACATTGACACACTTTGGGCAAGAATTTAGCTACCGACATTTATGTGTTAGCCAACTCATAACTGGACTGAAGCAACTTGTCCGATCTTGATCACCAAACACCAAAAGCTCCAGGTTCATAGGGCAGCACACATTGTAAGAAAGACTGCTAAACAATCACACCCCAAAGATATACACTTTTCTTTGCCCTCCCGTAGTCAGCTTCCTGCTTCAAAGTTCAAATCCAAGTCATCATCTTCATTTTTTAAGTTCCCCTTGGGTGGAAATCATTCAATGTCCAAAACATGACAACTTCACAGGGTCATGACTTCCAAGGGATCAAGTAAAAATTGGCTCCTTAATATGGTGCAGTTTTCTACAGCATGGTGAGAACTGTCATTCTTTTTCATTCTTCTCTTTCACTGCACCTCCTTCTGTGTAGAGGCTCCAATTTGTAGCCATTATCTCCAGGAAAGAGACTCTACAAGCTTTTGCTGAAAAAAGAGACCAGAGGAGTTCACCTGGCCTCCCTGATTTAGCCCAAGACACCCATGAACAGAGGCAGTACAACACAAACTTCATCAAGGCAGAAGAATGCACACTTGTAGCCTCAAGTCTAAAGGAGCTGGGCTGCTAGCTTGGTTTTTATGGCAAGATTATTTTTTTTTTATGCCAGATTGGCTACTGCCCTTCAAGATAAGTAACTAACAACAAGGAAAAGTATTGGCCACCTGAAAAAATAACATAAGAATAGCAAACCAGCTCATCAGATAATTTTTAAACTGGAGCATCATGTAAGTAGCTGTCTTCAAACTGCCAGCTCTCATGCTTGTTATGTGCCAAACCATGTCTCTCTCACAGCAAAAGCCGTGGCCATTTCTTAAGCATCTCGAAGTTTCAAAATCACCACTGTTAAAAGTATACTCTCATTTGGCCTCTACAGCACTCTTGCAACCATGCATTATAGCCTACCATTCACAAAATAAAATACTTGAAACAATGTATTTTGAAAAATGCTACCATAATCTTCAATATATTAACAAAAATGCATTGAGCGTTCTTAGCTGGGTATTAAAGGCTTTGCTTATTCCATTTTTTTTTTTAAAAATGAGGGTGGTAGAAAACTACACAAACAAGAGAAGTTTGTGCTGTCTGAAGATGACCAACTGCAGTTAATGATGGTGACATACACATGTATCTCCACGTGCTGAAGCACAAGCTCAACCTGTTATCAATAGTAGAAGGATTGGTTCCCTGACCAAAAAGCAAAAAAACCAGCGTTTTGCAACAGGAGTTACAATCCCATCATTTCAGAAGCCTTGCAATTCCTAGTTTTCACTTGTATTTTAGGCAAAAAGTTATGCAGCAAAAACATCCTCCATTTTTTTCAGGTGTATGAATCGAACCCAAAATCTCATACAGCATTTCTGGTTTGGTTTGGCTGTGTAGACCTATCTGGAAGGAACTCGCACCTAGATTAAAGACTTACCCCCCTTTTCTCACCATTCATTTGGCCACATCCAGATGCTCTGCTCAGTTTGGGGCCCCCTTAACACAAACCAGATGTTGATAAACTGGGGTGAGTTGAGCACAGGGCCCCACGATGCTCAGGGGCTGGAACACTCTCCCTGAGAGGAGCAGGGATGGTTCAGCCTGGGGAAGAGGTGACTTCGGAGGGGACCCAGCATCTGCCTGCCAATATGCATGCGAGGGTCACCAAGAAGAGCCAAGAGGCTCTTCAGTGGTGCATGGCAGGAGCAGAAGAGGCCATAAATTGAAAGAAAAGATGTTCCAACCTTGTACCAGGAGAAATGTTCTCACATGTAGGCAGTGACGCAGCTTGCCCTCAGAAGTCATGCACTCTCAGTTCTTGGAAGAATTCAAAACCCAGCTGGACACAGTCCTGAGCAACCTGGGTCTGAACTCAGGGCCGACCATGTTTGGGGCTCCTTTCCAACCTGAGCTACACAATGATCCCCCTATCCGGCTTTTGGAAGGCAGAAGAGGGTCTATTCCCGGTTGAGGTCACCTACAGCATCACCCTGAGCTTTGGCCACTCAACAGCACGGTGAAATAGATTATTTCTGGTTTAAAACTTCTGAAAAGCAGACTTTTTTTT
>NW_009258268.1:787157-788062 GCF_000687185.1 Egretta garzetta
ATGTTGGTGTTTAAAGTTTTCAATAATGCATTTCCCATACCAAATGGTCACATCATTAGACTGAATCAAGTCTGCACATCTACACGATGCTTATTTTTAGGCAAGTACTAGCATTTTCTGTATCACTTTTTTATATATATATAAATATATATATTTATAACTTACAGACCTCTCAATCTGAACCAAACACCTGAGAGATCAATAACTTCCAACTTCTTTTTTTAAATCCAGGTAGCACCGACATCTTCTCGCAGCCCAGGTCTTGCTGTTCAAATCTGAGCAGTATTAACCAAACCAACTCCTGACGTAACCCCAAGCTCACTATGCCCTGCCATGAATCGCCTTCAACGTCGAAAGGCTCCACTGCTCGGCCACCGCACGGTCCCACTGAGCCTCCCCATGCTGCGGCCACAGGCTGTCAGCAGCCCTGCGGGGAACGCCTGTGTCTTCAAGAACTTACAGGCCAGCGTGTGTTAGGTGGTCATTACTCATCGGACGCCTGGAACCACACTGGGGAGCAACAGCAACGGGGAGGCTGTCAGAGCCCTCCGGGGAACGCCTGTGTCTTCAAGAACTTACAGGCCAGCGTGTGTTAGGTGGTCATTACTCATCGGACGCCTGGAACCACACTGGGGAGCAACAGCAACGGGGAGTACTGTAGAAAAGCGGTGTCAAGCCCTCCTCCCGTCTCCCCCTCCTTCACCACGTCCAGGGAAAGCGAGCACAGAGCAAGCCCACTGCTTACCAAGGAGTACAAGCTGTTCACGCACTCCAGCCGCACTTTAGGGAGCTGGTTTGGGCCAGGAAGCCTCCCCCTGCTCCGGGCAGGGGGTGACTGTTACTCCCCCGCGCAGGCCCTGCTGTGCGCAGCGCGGCTGGGGCGCCCAGGAGGCTGCGGCACACGC
>NW_009258268.1:789087-805694 GCF_000687185.1 Egretta garzetta
GGTCCCTCGGCGCTTTTAGGCATCTTGTTTATAAACCGCCCCGGGGTCTTCTCCAGCTTCCCTCGGGAGAGTTGCTTGTTCTGCGCCGCAGGACACCGGCTGTCCTAATTTTTTGTGACCGACCAGCAAACTCACGTTTGCCTGGTGTAAGGAGCTTTTAGGGTGTTTTGTTTGTTCTGACTTTGCTTGCTACCGATGGGACGCGGAGGTTGTAATCGTCTGCTAAAAATGCTAACGTGAGGTAATACAAATGTTGGAAGTCTGTATGCTGGGAAAACTTTAAACTGACTGTTACGAGATGGTCGTCGTCAGCCGAAACTTGACAAATGCTACATAAATTGAGATGGACATAAATTAATGCCGGGGCTTTTTTACGGCAGGAGAACAAAGATGTGAGCGAGGCAGGGGAAGACAAAATACAGAAGGGGTTTGGCTGAGCAGCTCAGCCCTACCTCTGCTACTACAAAGCAAGATGTACGCCTGTTTGGTGGGGGGCAAGGTTAGTTATTTTCCCGAGTAGTGTGTAATTTACTTGGCTAGTGATTAACTAAACAGATTAACCCATGAAATAAATGTTTTTTCCTCAAATTAAATACGCACCATGACAAAATTGGGCAAGACTAGAAAGGCAGATGGTTGTACCCGCAGGAAATGCATAAGGGATCAAGAAAAATGTCGGGTTCAGTAAAGCAGTTTATAGAAGCACGGAAATCATAGAGCCAGAGGATACTTGAGGTGGGAAGGGACCTCTGAAGGTTGTCTAGTGCAGTCCCCCTGCTCAAGCAGGGTCAGTGAGAGCGGGTTACTCAGGACCACGTCCAGTTGAGTTTCAAGTATCTCCAAGGACAGAGACAGGAGACCTGATGGCAGGTAGCATGCTGTCCTTGATGGATGGCTAGGAGCAAAGCAGGAGGTCCTGTTCCCTCTATCTGGATAGGATTTTTGGACACTGGCTATACACTATGAAGATCCAAATAGCTATACCTCTTCTCCTATTCTAGCCTAAAATTATTCCTTTGTGTTTCCTTGACTAGGGATCCACAGCTGGCATAACCATGGCACGTTACGACATTCATCATTGAAGAAGCCAGGTAAATATATTCCTAAGTACATGTACTACATTTCCATTCAGGTCCCAGTTCTAATTGGGATTCTGCTGCCAGAGCAAAGGTGAATAAATTGCTGTTGGTGAGCCACTTCAGCTAAACAGCACTGGAGAGAAAGGAGCCTGGGCCACCGCCGCCCCCGTGTCTCCTCTCTGCCACTGTACCCACTAGGCACCCACAGTTCTCAGCAGGCCAAACAGCCGAGGGTATGTTCAGCAGACCTGTGCTACTTCATTCCACACCAAAAAAAGACACGTATGGCCTGAAAACTTACAGTTTAAATCACATGACAGACAGAGGGAGAAGCGCGAGGCATGAATCTTTTAAAATCCTTTCATGTTATCTTGGCAGGGTCTGGGTCAGCATCAGCATCATAAAGCACCCAGAAAACGTGCAGAGTTGAGTATCTCTTTGGAGTGACACAAATAAGACATAGGCATGCAACACCAGCTTTGAGGTATCCAGCATTTGTGCTTCAGTGCCAACACGTACTATAATATCCTGATACACAAAAGTAAGTGAAGGGGATTTGGTTGATAATACTTGTTCAAACTTTGGCCAAAATTAAAGTCTGGGTGTTAAATACGGCAGTATCAGAAAAACATGTGATCTCGATCCAGACAGATTTGTGGGGGCTTAGTACTTGTAGCAGTGCTTGTTCTTAGGCTTATTTAGAAGATTTGGACCACTACTTTCAGGAAGGTCATTTTTAAGACCATTAGTTAAGATAGAAATTCATTAGATTTAGCCAGGCGTTTAGGAAACTTTAAATGATGGTCGTGTTTATGTCAGCAGTCCTGACACATGCAACAGAACAAGTCAGTCTAGCTTTTATCTGAACCAACACAGTTTTGCAACAGTTTGTAGTAATTCGTATCATAGAAAGATATTATGCAACAAATTATCCTTCTCCTGTTTGGTTTCATTCCAACATGGTGAAAAAGAAGATGATTTGGTATCCAGATAGACTTTATTATATTCAACATCCACCTACCTTGACTGCACACTGTATGCGAGATTTACAGAAAAACCCAGAAACATGCTAATTTTGGAATTACGATGAGAATCAGACAAATATCGACTCAAAACTTCTGAAGCTGTTAGAGAAACTAAGTAACACTTAAGTTAATGATGTTTATTCAAATCATTGATCGTCCCTTTTTATTGTTTCAAAACAGAAACACTGTCCTAATATAAAACTGTTCCAATATATGGCACAATATATGTGAAAAAAAAATCTAAAGCCCATAAGCAAATTATAGAAAAATAGGAATGGACTATCATCAACTTTGTCACGAATATTTTATCTTCTTTTCCAATACAATGGAGGTTCGACATTTCCTCCAGAAACAGTACATGCAAGCGAACATTTGAGGTTTGGGTAATTCACTGTCAGAATATATGAAGAGTGGTTTGGATTCTCACACTTTGGAGCTGGTGATAAGAAAGCAATAAAGTACACAGAGGCCAAAATCCTGTCTGTGTCCTACAGAAAACACGTAAGATCCAAAACTATGGTCCTGAAATCCTGCATTCATTTGACACCTAACCCTACGGGCACCTAAATTCCAGGGGTGCCTCCCTGTTTGTCTTGAAAGTGCCCCAGGTACTTAGGGATTCACCTCTCCACATGCCCAGAACTGCCTCAGTCTTCACAGGACTGAATGTTGGGTGCCTGCTTCTTGCCTAAGTCTGACAAGGAGCTAAAAACTAGGTGTTGCTTGGCCTAAATCTCCACTGGGACTCCTTGTGGTTGGCATATTTAGGTCTTGTTTAACACGCATAGTAATAGCAGGCTCTGTACAAAATGCTGTACTGGCTTCCATTTTTTTCCAAGAGTCCAAGGTACAATGCAGAAATGGAAATGGTAGCCTTAATTCAGGAATGTCCTACCTGCAAGGGGACATTCTATCTCACAGTCACATCACTACTAATGTATTCTTTCTGGCCCAACAAGTCTAGAGGATCCCTGGCTACACCTGAAAAGAGGAGGAGTGAGTCCCACTCCATGCCTTGAAAAAAAGCCATAAATACATGTCCTCGGTAAATCATCAGGCATGGTGGCATGCGGGTGATCCTGGTGATTCCTGGTGGTTAAAGACAGCCTGCAATCAAAAATGGAAAATGCAACTAAATATTATGACCAGGGAAAGCCAAGGCTAGGAACTAAATTAGCTCAGGAACATCCTAGCCGGAATTGCAACCACAGCAATAGGTAGGAAGCCCAAGAAGCCAAGAGACCCTTAAAGCAAATAGCAGGGCAAACCCCTTAAAGGTCAGCAAGTCCATGTGGCAGGGAAGGACTTTGGAAAAATGGCAAGCAGAGATCGAATGAGATTAGGACTGAGGAATCTAGAAGCAAGAGCCAGGGATTTCAGCTTCAACCAAGGAATAAATTTGGAAGCCAAGAAGAATTTGTGGGATTGCCTTATATACCTGGTAGGTGGGGCAAAACTTCAGTCAGGCCTAAAGGGCAATCTTCCCTTAGTCAATGTTATTGGCGTGCCAGTTGCCATGACTTACCCTGGTCTGTCTGGCAGCCGTATGGCTGGATTGCCTGGGGAGACGCACAGGTGAGGCACCTCTGGCTCTGAAGGACATTCTGGAGTGGGGATGAATTTACATAACCCCCTGCTCTAAATTTCTTCTTACTTGTACACACTGCATGATTACTTCAGGCAGCACTTTAGCTTTGTGTGTTGGATGCTTTTGGTCTCATTTTGAGGAGTCTTGTTCCCATCACAGTCCAGTTTGGGATCTTTGGCATTTAACTCTACCTTGTGAGCTGGTACCTCTGTTGAAAGCATGCAATGCCCATTTCTTAATGCCCCTAGTTATTGATCACATCGAGTCAAAACCACATGTGACCCTTGTCAGAGTCAAGATTTCACCTTCATTCTTCTGATAGCTTTGACTTAATTTGTAATCTGGTTATTCGTGGATAATTCTGACGAAACCACTGATACTCTAAGTAAGATACTTATTCCTCAAACTGAGTAGTTCACAGCAGATAGGACTGGATAGAATTTGTAATGGGAAATTAGCATATTCAATGGTTCGATTCAATATTAGCATAGTTTTTTGTTCTTGCTGTAAAATGCAAACAATTGATCTGAGCCTTTGAGTCACATATATATTCACACAGATGGGAGGTGTCTTGTAGACTCCCCTGCTACCCACAGACCTCCTGTCAGCTGCTCAAAGAAGAGTCCTGCAACCCATCTTTGGGCCTTTAAAGAGGCTTTTGCATTAGAATCCTACAGCTCAAGGGAAGGAAACAAAATAAGTTATGTGTGTAGTTCACGGGGCCATATAAATTCAGTGCTTTACCCATTAAAAGCGTCACACAATGTGGCCAAGGTATAGCGTGTGATCTTTAACTATAACATGGCATTTTACAGTGCTATCCACAGCCATCCTGGTTTGGTTTTTTTTTTTTGTAGAAGTGAACTACTTCTGCATTAGTTACTACCTCCACATAATACTCCCATCATGATGCTAACAGTGAGAGTTTGATTGTAATGCCAGCTAGGTGCAGCCCATGAGGCCAGGCAGATAGCCAAATAGATTTCAGTTATGAAATGTTCAGGAGTTCCTAGTGTAGGACGTCACTTTTATTCTTGCTAATACAATCGTGGTAGTAGTTTTCATTCCTTCTCCAATCAGTTTACAGAAAAAAAACCCTGTCCCACAGAAAACATTTCTTTCGGGGGTTTCCTTCTCTGTTACCTGCTAAGTACTTTTCTCATTCTGTTAATGACAAGCTGATGTTACTTTTCTCTTAATGATAACTACCTTTCATTGAAGGGCAGTGTCAGTACAAAGCCAAGACAACACCTACTACCCGCTTCAGTCTTGCTCTGAGCATCCAAGTATTGTGTTCTTCTGCCTCCCCGTATAAGGTGAACATTTCCTTCCTACATTTTTCATCTCACAGTTTCTTCAAAGCTTTCAGTCTTTGGACTTGCCAGTTTGCATAAAGAGTTTACATAAGGATTCTGTGCCTGGTCTCAAACTGAATACTGAAATCTGTAAAACACTACAGGTATGCTATGTTTTTCATACCAGCTCCCTTAACGTCAACATTGGTTCACTATGGCATTTGTTTGGTATCTGAGGTTTTTCAGTAAGTAGTTTTTTCCTTCCTGAAACTGTAACAGGGGAAGATAAAATAGCAATGAGAAAGCAGACTCTATAACTAGACTGAAAAAAATGCTGTGGATGCTACTCAGAGGAAAGAACATTCTACACTGTGGCAATTATTTTTTTTTTCTTTCCCATCTTGGTGGTTCTGTGGACTGATAGAAACTGAGTGGGAGTGGGAGATGCTGCTTCTCACGGGGGCAGGATGCTGTTGATTGGCAGCATCGTGCTGCTCTGTGCATCGGGGGCTCCAGGCTCCTCTGGAGATTTAAAAAAAAAAAAAAAAGAATGTTGCACTCTGTTCTCCTGTCGTCACAATTTAAAGGTATACTAATAAGACCATAAATCAGTTCAATTAAAAAATAGCAAAATTAACATAATAATGAGGCATTAGAAATGTAATACTGGCAAATTGTTAATTTACTGCTTAATATCAAGATGTGCTTATGTTTTCCTGAGTAGGTATAGCTTTGCTGAAATGTATAATTTCCAGGTTAATATTTTATGGCTTTGTTTCTCTTGCTTTCCAGTTTTCCGCTAGTTAGTGAGAATAGTAGTGCTACACTTTTACGGTTGCCCAAAAGCTAAGCGATATCTCATGTATTTATTTTGCATCCTAAATTTTAATTATTCTCTAGGCTGAAATGAATTCAGAAACCTGTCATCTTAGAGAGTAATTTTGAATTTAAGTTTGACTAAATCAGCAATGCCATTCTGTTGCATTTTCATCATATTCTCATAGAAATCTATTAGCCAGCACAACTTAAGTTAGGATTGGATCTCTCTCTTTTAGTTTTTAAGAAGGAAGGCAGAAACTACCATGAAATTTAAAATTAATTATTTCATAGAGATTCCAAGTATATTACTTAATCAGTAGCCCTGGAAATGAAATACATAATTATCGGTGATATATTTTTATTTATACTGACTAACAGATGAGCTGGGAAATGTACAAGCATGCAGGAAGGCAGGCCTCTATCTTCAGCAATTTACAGTCTAAACCCAAAATGCTAAAGACTGAAGCGTAAGCACAGCTGATTAAATTGCTATGGGATATGAGTGTCCTGTGACAAATCCAAGAGCTATCCAGCCTTCTGTAACCTAGTTAGGTGCTAAAGAATCTGCAATTAAATATTAAGTTGACCAGATGTAATTAAAAGCATAACTGTTCCTATATATCTGCAGATAATACAGGAGCATTACTAGGAAGTCGAAACCGTCTGTTCATAGTTATGTTTACCAGTCACTTCTTCCTCCTGTCTCCTGTGTATTAATTACAAAGCCCTTTTGTCTGCATGAAGACCTAGTGAAATCCATCAGCCGGCACCCCTCTACACAGCCATCAGCTCTGTCCTCTTCTCAGATGAATCTAAACCTTGCACTGTCCCATGAAAAGTTATCCAAATGAGGAGGTGTTGAAACAGCCTGATGAAGCAAACCAGTTATCGGGAGTCCCATGGAGCAGAAGCATGAAGTGGCAGAGCTGTTCATCAGCATTTGCTTTTCCCATCATAATCAGTTGCGATCACGGTGAACAGGGATGTAATATTTAAAACAAGCATAGAGAGTGTGAGAATGCAGGTCAGTGAATTTCTGCCGTCAATAAACAATAATTAGGGAGTTATCTACTAGCTGGTTTACAAAAAAGTAGATGAAGGAGAATGAGTAAGCTGAAATGTATTCAGTCTTTATAACCCTGCCTTTCCCAATAGGTTTACAAGGAAACAATATATTTACGGGTTGAGAGAAAAAAGAGCTGTCATAGACCAACAGAAAGAGTAAGAATAATCAATAAGGGATGAAACAAGCAATGGACTTCCTTAAACATCTCTAATAAGATTGTTCTTACTTAAAATATTTATTGATGAGTTATGATATGTAGCAAGACAGTAAAATTTACGAGGGATAGAAAGTTTTGGGGGATAGCTAAAATTAGAAAAGTTCATGGGGAATTGCAGGGGTATCCAATGAAACCCCCAAACAGGCTGGAACCAGCACCGTAAGGCTGAAGGAATGGGTAACAGTGGCTGAGACTCCCTTCTCTGCAGGCCAGAGCACCCACCTGCGGGCCAGACCTGCTGTCGGGAAGCTGATTGCTTGTCCTGGGCCCCGATGTGGGCCGCCATGGAAGGATCAATGGGGTCTTTTGGTTATTACTATCTATTACTGTCTTTGCACTATTACTATCTATTTCTGCTTACCCGCTTGGCCACAAGTGTTGCTGCCAAAGGAGACCCTGAGCAGATCAAAGACGACTGCTGTGCTCTAAGCTGTGGTAAAAGGGGCCAAGGTGGTGTTCCTTTTTGATCCTACCAGTCAAGGAAATAGGCTTGGTAGGAGAGGATGTGTCTTGCAGATCAAAGCCAGTGTGACTGGTGTTACAGGCAGGGCCTTTGGCTTCTATGCCCATGGATTATCTTCTGGGAGCAAGGAGTGGTGGGGAGCAATGGCACCAGCATGAGAAAGAGAGGCAAGAGCACCTTTCCCAACTGTCTTGCTAATCTATTGAGAAAGGCTTTTTAAGCAGGTTCATCAGAGTGTGGAGATCAAAGCCTAAAAAAAAAGTGGAGAAACAGGTTGAATTTAAGAGGCTAAGGGAAGTGAGGAAGGTGTGTAGCAGAGTAAAGACCTGGCCTTCAGGAAAGTGGAATTCAGCTTGGTCAGGGAATGGGTAAGCAGGAATCCCTGGGGAGCCAAGAAAGAAAAAGATCCCATTAGAGCTGATCTTCAGATATAATCTCCTTGAAGCACAAGAATGGCCCACTGTGATTGCACAAGAAGAAGGGCAGGATATGGCAGGAAGCCAGGCTGGCTGAAGAGGGAATTTCTAGTTGAGCTCAGACACAGAAAGGAAGTATGCAGAAAGTGGAAGCAGGGACGGGCTACCAGGAAATCTAGCAGCATCACCTAGGCATGCAAGAGTCAATTAGGAAAGCCACCCACGGCTGAGGTTGAAACCACCAAGGAATGTAGAGGGCAACAAAAAGGGCTTTGACAGGTAACCAGCCTTGAAAGAAAGGTGAAGGAAAATGTAAGCTCGCTGCTAAACTGTGCAGGCAAGCTAGAAAGGATCTAGTGCCAAACTGCGTGGAAAAGGCTGAAGTACTTAATGCCTTCTTTGCCTTGTTTTTTACTGGCGAGGCCAGGTCTCTGTGCCTAGTAGCAAACTGGGGGGAATGAGTACAGGAGGATCAAGTTAGGGAGAATTTAAGTAATTCTGGACATGGGACCAGATGAGATGCATCCACGGAAGTTGAGATGGCTGATGTCTTTGTGAGGGTCCTCTTTATCATCTTTGAAAGTCTGTGGCAACTGGAGGAACTCCCCAGTTTCTGGTAAAAGGCAAATGTTACATCGATATTTTAAAAAGCCAAGAGGAAAGACCTACAACATGGTCAGCTCCTGGGAAAATTAAGGACCAAGTCTGCCCCATTTCAGGCACATGAAGGGCAGAAGGATGAATGGAATCAGCCAGCAGAAATTTATCAAGGTTAAATCATCCTTGACCAACCTGATTGCCTTCTATGATGAAATGGCTGGCTCTGTGCATGAAAGGAGACTTATAGATGTAGCTTATCTGAAGCAAGATTTTCAACACAGTCTTTCATAGTATACTGCTAGCTAAACTGAGGAGATGTGGACTGGATGAGTAGACTGCAAGGTGGGTGAAAAACTGGATGGACTGCTGGACTCAGAGAGTAGTGTTAATGGTTCAAGGTTGCATTGGGTTTGCATGGCCAGGTTTTGGTGCAGGGGGGCTACAGGGAGCTGCTCCTGTGAGAAGCTGCTAGAAGCTTCCCTTGTGTCTGATAGAGCCAATGCCAGCCAGCTCCAAGATGGACCCACTGCTGACCACGGCTGGGCCAGTCAGCAATGGTGGTAGTGCCTCTGTGATAACATATTTAAGAAGGGGGAAAAAGCCCCTGTACAACACTAGCAGCATTCAGAAGAGAGAATTGAGAATATGTGAGAGAAACAGCCTTGCATACACCAAGGTCAAAGAAGAAGGAGGGGGAGGAGGTGCTCCAGGCGCTGGAACAGAGATTCCCCTGCAGCCCCTGGTGCAGCCCATGGTGGGGCAGGCTGTCCCCCTGCAGCTCAGGGAGGCCCATGGGGGAGCAGATTTCCACCTGCAGCCCAGGGAGGACCCCACGCCAGAGCAGGTGAATGCGCCTGAAGAAGTCTGTGACCCCATGGGAAGCCCACGCTGGAGCAGGCTCCTGGCAGGACCTGTGGCCCCACGGAGAGAGGAGCCCATGCTGGAGCAGTTTGTGAAGAGCAGCAGCCCGTGGGAAGGACTCACATTGGAGAAGTTTGTGGAGGACTGTCTCCTATGGGACAGACCCCACACTGGAGCAGGGGCAGAGTGTGAGGAGTCCTCCCCCCTGAGGAAGAAGGAGCGGCAGAGACAACGTGTGATGAACTGACCCCAACCCCCATTCCCCATCCCCCTATGCCACTGAAGGGGAGGAGGTACAGAAAATTGGGAGTGAAGTTGAGCCTGGGAAAAAGGGAGGGGTAGGGGGAAGGTGTTTTAAGATTCAGGTTTTATTTCTCATTATCCTACTCTGATTTTGATTGGCAATAAATTATATTAATTTTCCCCAAATTGAGTCTCTTTTGCCCGTGGCAGTAATTGGTGAGTGATCCCCCTGTCCTTATCTCGACCCACGAGCCTTTCATTATATTTTCTCTCCCCGGTCCAACTGAGGAGGGGAGTGATGGAGAGGCTTTGGTAGGCACCTGGTCTCCAGCCAGGATCAACCCACCACAAAGGTCTAACTGGAAGCTGGTTACTGATGGCATTCCTCCAGTTTCAATACTAGGGCCAGTGCCATTTAACATTTTTATTGTTGGCCTGGACAATGAGCTGGACCACACGCTTCTTGGGTTTTTGGATGATACAAACTGGGGGGAGGTGGAGTGGTTGATATGCTGGAGCATATCCCTGAGCTGCCATTCACAGGGATCCCAGCAAAGGAGAGGAATGTGCCAGTGGAAAAAACATGGAGTTCAACAGAGGCAAATGCAAACTCCCGTGCAGCAGTGAAGGCCAAGCATATACTGGGCTACATTAGACACAGTGTGGCCAGTAAGTTAAGGGAAGAGATTGTTTCTCCCCCACTCAGCACTGGTGAGGCCACTGGTAATTATACTTCTTATGGAATCAGATAGACTTTAGGATTTTTACTTTTTTCTCCATCAGTGCTAACATCCATCCTCCTATTTTATACGAATCATATGCTTACTTTTTTTCCTGAGAAATCAGTGATTTAACAACCAGCTCATGTAACAAATGTTGTACAAATACAACGAAGAGAAAAAACAGAACAACTCACATCTAATACTGATTTTAAATTCACTAGAAAGTCTTTGTAAAGTTAAACCTCCTTAATATACTTCATTATCAGAGAAACAAAGATATATCAGAGCTTCAGGACTGGCGTTATCAAGACTTTAGTACTATGAAATGATCAAAGTGAATTTGGAATCACTGAGAAAAATTCTTTCCCTGGGCAAAACTGCTGAAGATCATCCAGTCACACCACAAAAAGGATTTTGTCTAGAATAAAGAAATCCTGTATTTTATTACAAATCAGAAGTATTTCCTTTCAGAAAGCTAAGAAAGAAACTGTGCTCTAGGTCAGATGTAACAGACACACAGGTTTACTGATGGTAGAAAATTACTTTTCTGAAGCCATGGTGACTTGTATGGGCAGGGAATTTGGCCTGCTATACCTATGCCACACTGAGCACTCTGTTATCCATGAACCCCGATGATATTTGATTCTTTATTGCAATAGTTATGTCAGGTTTCCTAAGTTGGCCAATAGACTAGGTTATAATGAGTACCCATGGATGACCGCTGTCTAATTCAGATACTTGAAATTATGCAATGTAACATAGACAAGGAATTATATCCTTATTGAAAGAATTTTAATATAAAGCGGTACAGCAAGAAGTCTTCGTACCAAGGTATGGAAGATCACTTGTCGATAGACAGCAGTTAATGCTAGTTTCAGTTTTGGGAGCTCCTGAGTACCGTCTGATACACGGGTGCTTAGTGTCTGCTTGTACTGAGGACTGGACCACCCTCATCTCGGAAGCTGACATCCCAACAGCGTCGACAGGAGGTTTCCCTTCAGATTAAGGGTGAAACGTCTTCTTACCTAAAAATAAACAACCTAACAGCACAGGATTATTATATTACCCTCCTTATATTTTTGTTTTATTTCCTGGCTGTGCTGTGGTTTGGCACTAAGTTAGTGGTGATCCTTGGTCATAAATGGCTGAATTTATGTATCAAACATAGATGGAGCCAATCCTGTTGCATAGCAAGATAGTACCGACAAAGCCATTAAGATTTCTTTCAGTATTCCCAACAGAAAAAATTGGAATTGTTGGGAATCATCATCCTACTGCCTTTTGAATACCAGGCACTCTGATGAAAAAAAAAACGGTATTTCCCTCCCTCCTCACTAAGACCAAGATGTCTTAATGAGGCTACCACAAAGTAGCAAACACAAGAAATTTTGTTCAAGGTAAATAATAAGCAGCAGAATTAGAACTAGGAGTTCCTAATGTCCAGTCATTTGTTTTAGCAGTACAAAATTATTTTGATAGTCTGAAATATGACTTGGGAATTTCAAGTTAGAATTAAAATAGGAAGTCAGCAAAGTAAAAGAGAGTTAATTACTGTGGGGGAAAACTAGGACAGCTGTCATCACACTTCAGTTATTTAGACAAGAGTTTAAAAAAAGTCTAGAACATTTCCAAACCTATTCACCTACAACAGGTGAAAGAAATCTTCACTGTAGGTGAAGAGGGCATGAAAGAAGAGGGCATGAAAGAAGTGTACCCAGGCAAGAGTGATTTTTGCTTCCACAAACATATAAATTAAAACTGTATCTCGAAAACATTAAGGGCCATCAGACGTGGTACTTGTGTCTTGTAATATTTCCAGGCAGGTCTCAGATGAATGAATCATCTCTCCATGTAATTAATCAAATTAATTCTTCACGGGGAGTAGGCAACAATGAACTATTTAGCTAGATATAAATAGCAGCATTATGAGTTTAATTTGACTCTTACTCACTGTTGCATGTTAAAAGGTGTACATTAATGATTCTCACAATCTGGCTTTGTTTACGTACTCAAAAGACAATAGCTAAGAAATTAAGATATGTTTTGCTTTCTATTGAAAACTGTTAGGGAAATGAAGGGAAAACATCAGTAGTGATTGCTGATCAGTTCCTAATAAAGCAACACTGGAATAAGTTAAGTTTCACATATCTTTGTGTGTTTTCTCATTGATTTAATGCAGTCAGGATTTTACACAAAGAGGAGCCAGGCCTGAATAAAAGGAATTTTTTGTCCACCTGCAAGGTTCTTTGTTGTACATGTTAATGATCTTTGCTTTGTGTATATGTAGGTGCCATAAAATACCAGTTCCATGAAAGCAGCATGAAATCCTTTCCATGTGATCAAAGCAATGAATATCAGTTATCCCAGTTAGAGCAAAATATATAGGGAAATACTATTTCATGTTTCATTTCAGGTAACTTTGCAGCAACCAAACCTTGGTATTATTTGCCTTCATCAACATGATCTAACTTTGTAGCTACTCCTGCTTTGAGAAGGAGTGTTGGCCTAGAGGTCAGGAAAGGACTCCAAAGGTCCCTTCCAACCTAAATTATACAGAGATTCTGTTTACAAATCTTCATCTCCACTACCATTACACAAAAACATAACTGCCCACAAATATGTAAACCATCTGTTCTATTTCTCTTATTTCTGTTAGAATTAACGCATCCTTAATTATAATAGTGTTCTTTACAAGCATCTTCACATTCCAGATGTACTCACTAACAGGTGTTTTGGTTCGGGTGTCATTAGGCAATGACTCACTGTGTGTTGTCTGATGATGATGTTTAAAATGGGGGAATACTGCTTGAGGATCTTTGGAATTGGAAATATGTTTGCTGAGCTCTTCCCCTTCCAATTTAGACTGGTTCATTCTGCCGAGTGATGATGCATTAGATGACAATGTGGAAAACAATATGCCAAAGGAGGTAATTCCTTTTTTATTGTATCTGTTTTGACATTCCATCCTAGCAATTATTTTTAATGTTTAGATTCAGATTCATTATTTGTAGTCATATTAATAGCAAAGTTGTCATTCACTTCAGGTTTACCTTATTTGTTCAGCAGTTACATTATATTTCATGTATTTATTTACAACCAGGTTCCATGTATTTATCTACAACCAAGTTCATCACAGTAGCAGAGCCTCGTTTGCCTGTAGAACTACTGTCTACGCAGATTTTACAATGTATCTTGCTGCATCTGGTAGTCTGGTATCTACATCAGCAGTTTGCTAGGAGGTGTGAATGGGAAGATACTCTAAATAGCGAGTTACCTCACTTTATAACTTACTGTGTTTTATTCTCTACTTAGCATCTTGTATCTAGACCAAGCAAAAGACTTGGGCACTTGATGGTGTTCAATTCTCAGCCTGTGGAGTGGAATCCATATGCCTGAGTCAGGTGCCTATGTTCCTTATACTATACATGAGAGAATAATGCAAAAGTAAATGTTTAATTTGTTTGGTAGTTGTCACGAGCAGTCAACAGAATGCTGATTACACAATCTAGCTGTCCAGTGGTATGCTTCAAGAGCTGTAGCAGTAGAGGTTAAGTAAGACCTCAGGAGGTAAGCACAGGCAACGTCAAGAGTGGGTCACATCCTCAGTACATACACGCTCTCGGTATTATTGCTAATAGCAGTGCTGGCAGGCTTTTTCCTGCTTGTGAGAAAAAATGAGCGGGAGAAGTTGTGCCAGTGGATGTTTCTGGGCCATTTTCTTTTCAAGACAAGCTGGCATTATCTTTAGCAATGCTGCTACGATGATCAGTCAAACCCTTCAGTGCTACCAAAATGACCCTTTCCTATAGAAGGGCTCTGAGGAACTCATAGGTGGAAAGGGCAAAGAATAAGCATGTGCTTCTCTTTGATTTCTGATTTCTGAAAGTTTGTAAATCTTGTAACCAGGGCAAATACTTTTTTTTTTTTTTCCAGTGGTGCTGGCACCTCACAGCAGCTCCACTAATCAATGCATCCTCATCAGACTGGTTTCAAGGCACCTGTAACAGCATTAAGGGGGTTCCTTGCAGAAATCCATAGAGAAGCCTGTGGCAATGAGCAGTGCTTGGGGGTGGATGCCTTTGTAATTGTGGGATCAGTTCTGGGCAGGTCTCCATGGAAGTGTCCTTCTCCATCCAGAAGTTTCTGCCATTCCAGGCCTGCAAGACAGTCATTTCCACACCATCCACACCAGTTAGATTGTTGTGAGAGCACAGGGAATAATTCTGGAGGAACTCCTCCCCTTCCACCACCTCTGCCTTAGCATGCCCTTCAGAGGTGCTGCCCAGTACCTGCACCCAAGGCAAGTGTAAGCTGCCTATATTTAGGAGCGTGAGGAATCTGGTCACCTGAGAGCCAAAACCCCATATGCTGTGTGCCGTCTTTCCGGATGCTTTGGGGTCGACCATCCCAAATGTGATATTTACTCCAGGTTTACAGCAGTTTACCCGGTTTTTGAATTAATGTGTCACAAAACTCCTTGCAGAGCACAGGGAAAGTTTCACTGTCTATGTCCCAAACCACAGAAGTGCTACAGCTAAACTTTTTGCTTGTAGAGCGTTATCCAAAAAAGTCTTTTTTTCCTAATTATTTGTAATAGGGCTCATGTTCAGAATGTTATATTTTATCAAAAAGAGGTGATCATGACAAGCTTATTTAAACTGGAAAAAAAATAAAACAAGCTCTTCAGACTTCTCATCTTTCAGGTGACTGAAAAAATACTAGAACTCCCCAAATCACACGGTTGAATCAGCAACATACAAATTCATTAAAATACCAGCCTTTGGGTAAAACCCACAAAAAGTCAGTAATAACTGTAGTTAGCTCTTCAACGCCTTACGACTCCTTCAGCAGCAGTGGCCACTGCGTGACATCTGGTGGCCAGAAGCCAGCATAGCAAGGACATCACACTGCGGAAATTGCAGCGTGTGCCATCCACATCAGGTAAAAACACACTTTATCAGTTTTCTGTCAAACGTTACCTGCCAAAATACTAGCTTTAGTACATGTGCTACAGTTGTACCTCTTGCCACAGAAGAACCCAGCTTTGACATGTGCTAGCGTGTGACATGTACCAGCAAGGAAGCTATGACGCAGAGCTCCCTTGGAATTACAATATATTCCCCCCACACACCTCCAAAGTGCTGCCCTCCCTGTTAGCTCCTACAGTTGTAGGACATCGAGATGGAGATTTGCAGAGTGGCCAGAACTGCAGGAGTGCAGTGTGCCCAGGTGGCCAAGTGGGCCAACAGCATCCTGGCTGGTACCAGGAAGAGTGTGGCCAGCAGGAGCAGGGAAGTGATCGCCCCTCTGTACTCGGCAGTGGTGTAGGCCGCACCTCGAATACTGTGTTCAGTTTTGGGCCCCTCACTACAAGAAGGACATTGAGGCACTGGAGCGTGTCCAGAGGAGAGCAGCAAAGCTGGTGGGGGGTCTGGAGCACAAGTCTGAGGAGGAGCGGCTGAGGGAGCCGGGGTTGTTCAGCCTGGAGAAGAGGAGGCTGAGGGGAGACCTTATCGCCCTCTACAGCTGCCTGGCAGGAGGGGGTAGTGAGGTGGGGGTCGGCCTCTTCTCCCAAGTCACAAGCAATAGGGCAAGGGGAAATGGCCTCAAGTTGCACCAAGGCAGGTTTGGGTTGGACATTAGGAAAAATTTCTTCACCAAAAGGGTTGTCAGGCATTGGAACGGGCTGGAACGGGCTGCCCAGGGAAGTGGTCGAGTCCCCATCCCTGGAGGTATTGGAAAGACGTGTGGATGAGGAGCTTAGGGACATGTATGGTTGGGCTTGATGGTCTTAACGGTCTTTTCCAACCAAATGATTCTATGACGCTATGTTCTAAAATGCAGAGATGGAACGCATGGTGCACCCATTGGGCCGGTGAGAACTGACCCAGAATGACGCTCTGGCACGTTAGAGCCGTCCCTGGTGGCAGCGCCTACTCCTCACCCTCCTGCGACCACGCTATAAGATCGCGGTGTCCAAACCCTACTACATAAAGAACCGGAAGGGAGAACAGCCGCGTAAGAGCGAGCGGAGAGCGTCAGTGGCGGGGCTGTGCCCAAAGCCCTCAGGGGAGCATTTAACCCCAGGAGCACCCAAAACTTCCAGCACTGAGCTGCGCTGGCAAAGCCCGGTCCGCATTCGGCTGAGAGACTCCGCTGACGCCTCAGGAGCGGTCCCGGTCCCGGTCCCGGTCCCGGACCCGGTCCCGGTCC
>NW_009258268.1:806520-830270 GCF_000687185.1 Egretta garzetta
GGCTCTGCTGCTGCCCCTGGGCCCAGGCCGCTCGCCCGTGGTAACGCCGGTGCCTCGGGGTGGGGTGGGGGCTGGGGGAGGACCGCCAGGCGGTAACGGGGAAGGTCCCTTTGCCTCTACGATTGGGGTGTGATGCAGGCTTAGAAAATGCTCAGTTACTCGTCGTCCGCCGTGTGTAGCTGGGGGAGCGTTAACTCTGAGGCCTCAACTCAAACCGATGGATTTAATGTCCCAGTGACAGTGTTGATCATGCTTGCAGGAGAGTTGTTGTGAGAGAAGCGTTGTTCGTGGCTGTATTTTATGTATTTTATTTGCAGTTGTGCTGACTTGTTTCTTTTTGGGGGGAACAGGGTTACAGTTCTAGCTGGAGCAACAAAGTGATCTACATGTGCTTCGCTGTCTGTTGGAAGAATGACAGATGACAAAGATGTACTTCGAGATGTGTGGTTTGGACGAATACCAACCTGTTTCACTCTGTATCAGGATGAGATAACTGAAAGGGAAGCTGAACCTTACTATGTGAGTATAGCAAAAGTAGTCACAGGTAGTCCAATGCCATAGTTATGTTTGTTTGTTTCCTTCATTGTCAGCACGTGTGCTACTACATGTTGTGGACAAAACCCCAACTTTTTTCTTCTTATTCCTGGTACATTCTGAAAGTAAACTGCATGACCACTCTGCATGATTTGCCTCTCTTCACAGCACGATCAAACCTTTAAGGTTGTTTCACCAGTGAGATGAACTTATTACAGATAATTAAGATCTGTAAAAATTATGAAAAAGTCAGCAAGTAAATAGCTAGAAGGAGGAGGCTCTACATGTACTCATGGTGAGTTTGTATGTTCTTGGGTAATGACCAGAGGAAGGGAGAGAACTTATTTCTGTAGCAAGGCAACATACAACTTTAGTCAGAGCTTTGTGTGATCTTAAACACTGAGATCGGTCATCTGTGTAACACAAACTCATAATGAACGCTGGCTCCAGTATTTCCTCTCATGGACATTTTCTGCTTGTTTTCTTTAAATGCTAGCAGTCATGAGAGAGAAGATGTAGGAAAGGCAGCTATAAATCTTGTCATATCTTATTCTACTCTTTCTGGAAATATTACTGGATATAAATTTTTTTTTTCTTCTGTGTTTAATAGCATCTTTATGTCGTCAGTTTCTGATTTACATGCGTGTTCAGTGGGTTTTTGAAACCTAATAAAGCATTAATGCTTTCCGTTTGGTGATGATAGTGCTTATCTTTCTCTGCTTTAGTTTTACCACTGGTAAAACGAAGCACTTTTACTTCATGAGGCTGACCTATTGCCAAATGCATTTGAGCTATCTAGAAGTCTCAGACTTTAAATTCTATATACTTTTTATATAAACGTGATTTGAAATATATGTGTATGTATTGTATAAGAGTTATGTGAAAGGTATGAGATTAAGAATGGAGATATGTGGTCTCAATCTGTTTTAACATAAGTATGGCAACCCTGAAACCACATTATCTTCATGGTGTGGCAACTTTCTAAACCAAGGAGATAGTTTTAAGCTGGTAGGTTTTCTTTTATTTACCCCGCTTACAGTGTGCACAAAAATTCTCAAGGCTTAATTTTCTATTTCTGCAAAATGTGGTTATTTGTGGATCACAATTCTGAAATGTTAGCTTCTTCCTTTTTTCAGGCCATGGTGGAGCTGATAATATAGCTTTGCTTCTTGAAGGGACCAAGGATAGTAAATAGTAAAAGGCAGAATAGCAATCAAGGTTTTAAATCATGGTTTCGTTCTCATGGTTTCAGACTGCATCTACGTTAATGTTTTTGTTCAGATCTGGAGTGCATTTTTGAAGCAAGTCTTCATCCTTTCCGCTTACTGTGCCCTGGTTGGCATCACACAGCAGTTTTATAGCCCACAAGCTGAATCATTTTCACGTGAAGCTGAAGTAGAAGATGTGCTTCATCTGCTAATGGGCATTTAGTGTATGGGATCAAACTGGAGTTAAATTGAAGTAAAAAGCATCAACCCCCCCCAAAATTGGAGTAAAAAAAGTGAATGTTCCCATCTCTTGACACCAGCTTTTAAGCTTTACGTGTCTCTTCTTGTCACACCTCAGTACTTGTTAATATGGATATAACATCTGTATTCCAAACTGCCTGCTATAAACGGGAAGGCTGCATGAGAGGGGAATTCTGGCTTCATTATGTTAAGAGGGGAAAAATAGCTTCTGCTCTGAGCAACTTGCTGTATGAAGATTGAGGAAGACGTAGACCTGGAGGGTGAGGGGTTAGAAAAACCACCCAGAATCTGTGTGATAGATTTCAGTTTGTTGTGAGTAGTGAGGCAGGAGACCCTTGTCTGTTAGGTGTATTAGCATTGCACAGGAGTGATGCGTGTGTGTATTATATTACGGCACTGCATGGGGCTAGCAGAGCTAATTTTAAATGAGCTTGTCTATCTTTTGGAAAGAGTAGTGACATCAGGACTAAGCAGCTCAGGTAAAACACTGTCCTGTTTCTTCTTACAGTCAAGCCAGGTAGGTTTCTGCAGAGTTACACTGGAAACTGATACCTCCATTTCTTTGGAGTGTTTCCTACAGATGCTTGTGTTTGGAGTGGAAGTGTAGTTACAAACAGCTAGGATGAACTACCTTTGTTGCTGAACTATCTGATTTTTCCCTAGTCCTAAAATAGTTATGACTTCTATTTTAAAATGGTATACTGTCTGTCTTTTGGTGCAAACAACAGTTAGAAATAAAATGTGTACAGGAAGCACAGTGCTCATTGCCTGAGATTTGTCAGGTGTGAAGAACAAAATTACAGCAGAAGGCAGTCTTTGAATGATACTCTGCCCAAGGGGCTAGCCTTCACTGGGCCACTCTTTAAGCTTACTCAGTGTCAAAAAGGTTGTTTTATTAAGATGTCTATAATAGTGAGCAACATGGAGCCATTCTGTGTTAGGATGCTTTGTTTCTTCATCCTGGAAGCATCAGTGATCAGACCAGTCCAGTTCCTATTAAATCTAGAATTTCTCTGTTTTACAATCTGTTTTGCATGCAGAGTGGTGTTTGGCTCTACAACAAAATCTGTGGAGATAGCTGGAGGGGTATTCTTTTTACACAACGATATATTGCAAGCACTCACTTAGGCATTAGGAGTTCCTTGCATTTCATTTAACCTCTACAGAAAGCATTCCTGTTTATTGTGATTAAATACTGTAGCAACACACAGTATGCAAAAGGAAGATGTTGTGGTTTGTTTAACTAAGGGGATAGCATGTTCTAGCCTGCTAGGATTTATTCTGCCAGGTAATGTATTTGGGATTTAATTTTGTTTTCTTAATTTAATGAGGAGGACTCCAATCTTATTTGGTTGCTCCCCTCTCTCCTCCCCTTGTCAGTTTTGTATAGATATTTCGGTTTAAGCTGAGCATATATGAATTGTGTGCCTGTCTTTCACAATTTCTTCCAAAGCTAGGGCTAGAAGTCATGTCAAAAGTGGTTGATTATAGTTGTGTCTCATTTTTAATCAAGAACTAGTACCTGTTTATTTTTAAAGGATTAAATAATTACATTGGGTGTGGCCATTGACTTAAGAATACAGATGTGAAGATGAATTTTAGGTTTTTTTTCATGTTCTCAAATGGTATTTTTTTAATTTTAGTACTGAGCCATTTGTTTATCTTGTCTTCATTACTGTTGCAATGGTCAGTCTGATCGCAGCAGGACATGAACATCTACTTGGCTTTATACCATGTACTCTGACTACTTTGAAGGAGTTTAGGCCAGCTTTTTGTTTTTATACTGAGTGGGAGAAAACTTACACAACTCATTGCTGGAGGGAAAGGCACCCAGCCTTGCTTAACATTTCAGGAATCCTTACTTGGTCTTGACACTTAAAAGCAATTCACCCACTGACTGCTTTAGACTTGGATCTTCTTAAAAGTCCGTCCTTTCTAGGGGACAAGAGAGATGTGGCTCCTGAGTCACAAAGCTCAGTTGAAAGTGGGGTTTTTCATTCAGGTTTCTTTGTTAAGAAATAACATAGCATGCAATATAGAAATAACATTGCATAGCGAGCGGCAAGCATTATACTTGTCTGCCATTGATCAGCAGGCAGCACGGCAGAGTCAGTTGCCAGAGACCTTGAATCAAAACTGGGATTCTCTTCTGTTTAATTCCTTATGTGTTATATCATGCACTTTCCTATTAGTTATTTTCTCTCATGCACTATTTACATGATAGCTATTGAATCTATGCTAAATGTGCATTCAGTCTGTTCATTAAAAACTTTGACACTACCTTGTCTGTGTATTTGCCCATGCAGTACTGTAGGTAGTTTAATTTATGATGGGCATTCTGACTCTTAGTGTATTATGTAGTGGTTTATCAGTCTTACATTCAGTTTGAAGTTTTTACATTACTTGTTGATGAGTTTGATTTTCATAGCATTGTTTTAACTTGCTGTTCAGTCTGCTGATAGAAGGACATTTCTCAAAAAAGAAAAAGAAGAAAAAGGCACTTTAGCAAATTTGACCTAGTGGAATGAGTTTAACTTGGATTAGTAAGTCTTGTCGTATGATCATGTGGGTTTTTTTCTTAATCAAGTGTTACAGCCCTAAACCAAGAATTGCTCTTATCACTGAATCACGAATGTTCATTCCCAGCATCTAGAAGTATTGCTGTAGGATGACCAAAGGCTGAAGGGGTATAGTCTCACTGGCCTGCACGGACTGGCTTAGGAGTCAGTAGCAGCGTTGCTTGTAGGAGAGGTGTCATTCCGGCTTTGCCTAAAAGGAAGGCTCCTTGACATGTGGCATTGGAGAAGCTCGTTAGTATCTAATAGTCTAGAAGGTGAACTGCTGTGTAGAATTCTGGTTTTCATATAGAGACCTGTCTAAAACAATTAACGTGATTCTGCTGTCAGAGGGATTGACTAAAGCCCAGCATATAGTTAAATACATTAAACTTTTTTTTTTTCCTAAATATTTGTAGTACCTTTCCTCTGGAAATACTCAGTAGCAGGATTTAAAAATTACAGGATTTCTGGACTAAAAGTGTTTTGTGTCAACTGGTGTCTCTCACTGAGTGTAGATAACTGGTGGAGAAGGGATACTAAAAGTGGTAACAAAATGAAAATGTCATTAAACTATGCTTTTAAAGGTCTCACTTAACAGATTTAGTATACTTCTAAATCTGTAGGATAATTAAAGCTAGAAAAGAGATAAATTGGATCTTTTCATGTCTCCCATGGAAAGGGAAGACTGTAGTAAGGTAGAAGAAGTGGGAAGACTGAAAAAAAGAGTTCAGTAGGTGCTGCAGATGCTCAGCATCTCTGAAAAACAGGCAGTTCCTGTTAACCTGATTAACTGTTGGGCTTTGTGCTCCGAAGAGGCCCACTGGGAGTGCTGGCCACATTCTGTTAAATTCAGTTAAATGCTGTTTGGTTATTGTCTGTGATCTCTAATTGTGTTGAAATAGAAACTGCATTGTTCTTTTACACTGCAAACTGAAGTAAAATATTTTATGGAGGAAGTTACTTGTGCAGCTTAAGGGGTTATGTCAAACACTGTTGCAATCAATAATGCTTTAATGTATTTATCAATTCCTGTATGTCTGTGCCACATGCAGCAAGTTGGTTTTTGTAGCAGTCCAAATGGGTCTCATATCAGAATATACCAGCATTAATTTAACTGTAAATATAACACAGAAATAATATGGAATTATTACCAAAAATATTTGGGTTTGTTTGGAATAGCCTGGAGTATATTGTCTCAAGAACAATCAGTATAGATATGTGGAGTTGGGTTAAAGGATGAGATTATATTGTCATTCAAGTCATTGAGGTACCAAACAATTCTCACTTGAGTGTGTACATTCACCTTTTAAAACTGAAGGCTGTGTTTAATCACTGTGCTGAATTAGACTCCTATGAAGGCAGGTAGAAACAATATGATGATGGCAATAAGAGCAACAGATGGAAAAAGAAAACCATACGGTACATAAAAGATAAGTGTTAACTGACTTGATGACTGATAGTGGTGACTCTTGATCTTTTGTGGTTTTATATAATCCTAGAATTTAGTTGTTTCACAGGTGTATGCAGATTAGTGACCTAATGCAGATCACCTAAAAGACAAATCCATTCTCTTTCGTAAGAACTTACTCTCAATTTAATCTTCATACTTCATTGTGAATCTGAAATTCTGGCTGTGATACTAAAATTTATTTATAAATATTATCTAATTTATAGATGAAAGTGTGTTGGAGACATTCTGGAAGAATGTTGCAGCAGAGATCAAGTCTTCTGTCAGGAAAAATATATCTTCACGTAGTTTGGGATGTGTGTACTACAGACATTCACTTAAGTCTAGCATTATCCATATACTATAAAGAAACTATTTTAAGAGACAACACTGGTTATGAGGAGCACTGGAAACCCAACATTTCTCTAATTATGCAAAATATAATTTATTTCTATTTATTCCTTAGACCCATCTATTTTATTAATAATTAGGAAATGAAAATAAATTTACAGGATGAGTAAGATTCATTTAAAATGTCTGCGCCAAAGCTAAATGTTATTTTACAGGGAAGTTAATATTTTCTCACTGGGATACTCAAAGGCACTGTTCATTAAAGCTTATGGACTGATTCATCTTAAGTAAATGTGCTCTACAGTCAGCAGTCACTACATTGACTGCTGCAGTCTGCTTAACCACTCTTACTAGGTGTGAGATTTTAAAAAAATGGGAGGGGAGGGCGTTGCAAATAAAAATAGCACAGCATTCTGTTTTGGATAGTGCGTAACAACACACTTGATAAAAAAAGGTAGTGTACTAGAAAGCTGTAAGAAGGTGCCTTGTTTCAAATGATAAAATACTGACGGTTTTCTTTCTGATTTTAGTAGCTGGGCAAAGGTTAAATAGTGGAAGAATCATAGTAGGCTTGACTAACATGTTGAATTGGCAAACCCAGTGCAAAGAAAATGGAAATTGCCAGCTACTGGAAATACAAAACACGTTTAGAAATGAAACCCTTAAGCAGCTAGTTTTCATCCTTTGGGTTTGTTTGTGGTGTGGTGGTTTTTTGGTTTGGTTTTTTTTTTTAAATTTTGTAGGAATTTCCATTTTGAAATAATAGCTGATAACACAGCTTCTCATTATATTCAAGAGAAGTTAGAACATGTTCCTATCTGTTCATATGAAGACGGTTAAGTACAGAGAATCAGAAATTAAATTCCACTCTTAACCCTCCCATCGAAAGAATCAAGAACTTATTTTTTTACTTTTTTGGGGGGGAGGATTAGTGTATTGGATACTGCTGTTCTGCATCTTTTGAGTACATGATTCTGTAGCCTTTTGTTGACTGTTAGGTAAACTGTCTGAAAGACATCTTACCTTAAGAGGGAGAGGAGGGGGAAGAATGCTGACTGAATTTTGGATATGAAAATGCATACTTGCTACAGATTTTTATTAATTTAGTAGATTTTCTGTATACTTAAAGCTTCTGTAACTTTTTTCTTTCAGTTGCTTTTGCCAAGGATAAGCTACTTGACACTGGTAACGGACAAAGTGAAGAAACACTTTCAGAAAGTTATGAGACAAGAGGAAGTTAGTGAAATATGGTTTGAATATGAAGGTACACCACTGAAATGGTGAGTTTATTTAACTTTGTACCTGTACTCAATTTATCATGTAGAGAGTTATCAAGTTCAGTACAGTGTCAGCACTTTTCCGAAACTAATCACTCCACTGGGTTTCAAAGATGGCAAAAGAGGAGGAGAGTAAGAAAAGCATGTCATTTGGGAAAAACAGAAGAAGGTTTAATGTTGAACATATTTTTGATTATTCTGCTTGTAGTTACTGTATGTATAAGGCAGAGGTTGTGCTGCACTTACTGGTTTTGTTCTGGTTGTTACTGTAATACAAAATGCCTATGTTTTTGGCTTTACAGTTTTTTGCAGTAGAATTCCCAAATAAATCTTTGTTTAGCTTATTCTACCTTCTTAAAAGATGCCTAATTTCACAGGTAGGAAGTATTATTTCTGGAGTCTGAGTGCAAATATGCTTGAAAATAATAAAACATGCATAACCTTCACTTTTCACTGGTGTGATATGTGCTTGCACTGTAGAACAGATAATCTAATACTGATGCACAAGTGCTTGTTGAATTCAATTAGTTCAACTTTATTGAAATAATTGCTGTTGGTTCTGTTTTTGTTCTGTCATATGGTCTATTAGAAGTATCTTTAATGAGAAGTTGGGGAATCAGACTGACATTGTTTCACTTACTTAGTTTTCATAAATACCATTAATCAGATTTTGTTTCTTTCTGTTTCTGCCATAAAGGGTTTTAAAGAAAACATTTTAAGACCTGCAATGTTTGCTAGCTCTCTACAGATAGCATCAGCTCTCCAGAAAGTATTTAATATTTTGAATAGTAAAGAGATTTTATATCTTTATTTCCTGTATCATAACAGGAAAGGAAACTAGTAACTGTTATAGCTTCTTGAGCCTGGATTGTCTTTCAATTAGCAAGCATCATATCATGGAGTCCCTTCAGACTTGGTGATGCAGTAGATCTCTTGAAAATATGGGAATAGAAAAGCATAAAAACTAGCTTTTTTTTCACTTTTTAAAACTGGCTGGCAAAACCAGCTTTAGACATCTATTTAAATTATCTGGAATTTAACAACAATTGGTTTCTTGTTGTGCCATAGTGACCTTGAGTCATAGATACTGTCTAAATAAACAGCAAGATACCAAGATTGTCCTGGCGTGTTCATAATGTTAGGTAGATAATGGAAGGAAACTTTGTAAGTTTTTTCACTGAAGTTGTAACAAGAAAGGAGAAAGGCTTTTTCCTTCAACCAGAAATAGATCTGTGTTTTCTGTAAGTTTTCAAATCCCATGATGTTAAAAAAAGTTACAGAATATAGGTGTAGAGTAAAAATATAAATTGTAATTCTAAAATTAAGTGAAGAGATGGGAAACTCATTGAAAATTGAAGAGAAAATGAACAGGGCAATTATGATCTGCTGATTAAGGCTCTGATCTTTCAGAAAATCTAAGCATATTCTGCCAGGAACAGCTCTACTTATTTCAGTGGAATTGCTTTTCTAAGGAAAATGCTATCTGCAAACCATTATTTTAGGAGAATGGTAATCCCCTAAATAGCTGAAGCTTGTTCCAGGGAAGATCCAAATACCGGAACTGAGAATTAGACTGAGATAGAAGTTCGTAGATTAAGCATTAATGCTCACTATTCTTTCTCTTTTTACGTATAACTTCTGTATTCAGAATCGAAGGAACTTGCTAATTACATTGCTTATTCTAATTATTTACTTTGCAAAATGAGGTCATATTGCTTACAGTCTGTGTGGTTTCGTACCTGGTTGGGATGTAGCGTATCTCCATTCACTTGCAGCAATTCTGTTTTCCAGTGAAATTTTGGAGAAAGTCTGAAACAGTTTCAACTTCATGGTCTGCAGCACTCAGGCCAGGCTCCCAATGGGAGGATGAAGCTCTCCAGATCTGGAGTTACAGGGCCCTGGGGCCTCCCAGTGTGGCTATTGGGGCAGGGGAAGATGGTCGTCTTCCCTGCAGGAGGTGTGTGCTGGGGGAGGATCTGTGTCACCAAGTTAAGGAGCTGCAGGAAGAGATCATCAGAATGCAGCATCAGAGACTACAAAAGGAAATGGATCAAATCTTCTCAGAGACCCCGCAGATACAGGAGCCTAAACCTACAGCTACATTGAAGGAGATGCAGGCAGGGTCTGCGATTATGAGATTGGAAAACAGTCTCTTCAGATGCGGAAGGGCTGGAGGCTTGTGACTTCTGGCAGCAGGAGGAAGGCTCCTTCTCTACCTACATTTCTATAGCTCCGGGATAGGTTCAGTGCTGTGGTTGCAGGTGAGGGACTGAAAGCTCTGTCCAGTGATGCCTCTGAGGTGGCTGAGCCTGAACTGTGCAGGGGCACCAGAAGGAAGCGGTGAGTGAAATCAAAGGTCTGCATTCTGCTTACTCTCCTATATCAGTCCCTCCAGGATCTTGAACTCTGCCATTTCATGGTCACTACAGCCAAAGTTGCCACTGATTATCACATCCAGAACTATTCTGTCTTGTTAGTAAGTAACAGATTCAGGTGCCGGTCAGCTCTGGTCCATCCAATGCCTATATCAAGAAATCTTGACTACTTGTGTCCCACCATGTTGCTTTCCCAGCAAATGTCAGAGATTAACAAGAACCAGGGTCTGTGATGCAGAAACAAGATTTCAACCAACCTGTTGCCTGTCCTATTAAGTTTCATACAACTAAGCCACTCCCTCACATGGAAGACAACCCTCTTCCCTCATCTGCCCTGCCTGTCTTTCCTGAGCAGCTTGCGTCCGTCCATCCATCCACAACAGCATTCTAGTTGTACAAGCTGTCTCACCCTATCCCAGGTAGCCCAACACTGTCACAGGTATGTCACTGCCTGTGGAGCTCTAGTTTCTCCTGCTTGTTTCCCAAGCTGTGTGCATTTATGTACATACACTTGTGGTAGACTCTTTTCTACACTCTTTTATCATTTTGAGATCTCCCTTGTAGCTGTCACCTTTCACAACTTGCTTTCCACCCATGTCCATTAGTTTCTACTTGTCTGTGGGTTGTTATTCACACTCCTGTGTTTATGGTCTAAAGCTCTCCTCACCAGGCTGGCTAACCTGAAGGCAAAGATACTTTTGCCCCACTTAAACGGATTCCATCTCTTCCCAGCAGTCCTTTATTCTCGAAGAGTGTCATGTTGCTGTAAAAGCCAAGTCTGTGTTGTCACACCAGCTGCACAACCAGTTATTGACCCACAGTTATTGACCAGCATTCACGCACCTCTGAGCCTTCCTCCTTCAATGGCAAAATTGTGGAGATGTCACCTTGCCCCTGGAGCTGTATACTCACCCTTGATACAGTCAAGGGTTCCCTTGCAGCACTTACATGATATGCTTATGATTTGTGCTCGTGTGGTTGAACAGCAAAGGCTAATAATCCAAACACAGGACAAATCTTGCCAGTCTGCCTGCAACTTCTTAACAAGCAGCAAACCTCTGCAGGTAACAAGTGAGATTGGCAGATGGGGGAGAGCTCTGTCTCCTGTAGGAGGTACTCTCCTACAGCTATGACTGCTTCCTTGTGGTGTGGACGTGCTGTTCAGGCTGCTCTGTTGCTTCCTCAGAACTTCCAGCCCCTTGTCTGCCACTGAGGCACCAACTGCAGGTGGAGAAGGAGCCTGCCTTCTCTTGCCAGAGATCACAAGACTCCAGCCTTCCCCATCTTGCAAGTCTCTCTTTGCCACTTCAATGCCTGCAGACCCTCTTTCTGTGCAGCTGGGAGTTCAGGCTCTCCTCTCTGCAAGGTCTCAGTGCAGATACCATCAATCTCTGTCTTCCCTGACGCTGTGCAGCCTGCTGACCTCTTGCAGCTCCTTAACTTGGTGACGTAGCTCCTCCTTCTGCAAGGTCTCGGTGCAGATACCATCAATCTCTCTTCCCTGACGCTGTGCAGCCTGCTGACCTGTTGCAGCTCCTTAACTTGGTGACGTAGCTCCTCCACTAACACCCACCTCCTCTAGGCAAGGACAGTTTCTCTGCTTGCCCCAACCCTCAGGAGAGGTCCCAGGCTCCCCTGGCAGCTTGAGACCTGGAGAGCTGCATCCTCTCTCAGGAGCTCTGCCTGAGTGAAGGCCTCTGATATGCCAAGGGTGGTTTCTTCAGCAGATGCTAGAAGATGACACCCTGTAGCTTGTTACCATCCTGTCTGAGCACTTGCACGTGGCCTTCAGCAGAGTTTCTGTCCTCTTTCTGTGGGTTGTGCTCTAGCCCTGGTAGTTGCATAAGTGTCTCTCTAGTACCAACTTGATGGATGCTTGACCCTTCCTAATCTGGAATCAGTGGAATACAAAAGGTCAAAACACCATTTGGTCAGGCATAGCTGATATATTGTTTGAAAATGCTACATGTTTGCTTAAAAGATCTAAGAAAAACTTATTTCTTATGAATACTAACGGAAAAGGTGAGACTGTTTTCCGATGCAGCCAAAATTTCCTTCAGTGAGACCATTTATTCATAGAAACACCTAAACACCAAATTTTGGGCACTTGATATGCTTAGTACCCCAGACGGTTCTAGAGCATAGTATTTTTTGTCCTGGATTTATCAGTTCATGTCACATGTTTTACTGAATTACCACAGTAAATTATTCTGGTTGGAAAACAACCCACCAACTCATGCTGTCACTTTTTGTCCTGGGTTCAGAAAGAAATTGTTAGAAAAGTAGTAATTAATTTTCCTTCCTGTCTATCTGTCACTTTCAAAAGGATTTTAAGTACTTAACATGGTGTTTTCCAGGACTTCTCTTGCACTCTGAAATCACCTTCTGTATAGTAATAAAAGCAGTAATAAATTGACAATGGCTGGAAGTCAGGGTGCTGTTACACTTCTGTAGATTGAAGATTTTCCAGAACTAATCATTATTCTAGCAACTTGTACAAAAATATTTGCAAACTCTTAGACACTTTCTCTTTGATATTTTTCCCATTATTTCCTTTGAGAAAGTTCAGCACAGTTTTCCTGTCCTTGGCTCTCACTCTAGTTAGGACCAGTTTGATTTCAATAATCCGATATTTTTTTTTCAAAATGATACCTTTCTGGGCTGAATGTTTCCCTTAGTTGTTGTTCTGTTTGTTTTCTCTTTTCTTGTTGGGGGGAGTGGAAATCTGTAAAGGCTCTCTTGGGGTTTTTTTTTGGTTTGGTGGATTTTTTTGTTGTTTTTTTTTTTTAATTCTCTTGGTTGCTATAGGCTTGAGAGGGCATTTGTGTATTTCTTTAATTGCAATGTGTATTTTTCAAATAGAAGTTCAGGAACAGCATTGAAGCAGTACTACTGGAAGCAAGATCTTTAATGGGGGAATGCTGGCTCATAGCACCAGGTAGATACATGCTGAAGAATGGAGTGAGGAATGTTGGGGTTTATTATTCTATGTACTGATTGACAAGTCCTCTTTTCTTCTCAACTTCTCTGTTTCTCCATTAATTCCCTATCCTGGTTAAGAAGCCAGGTTTTAGTATAAGGAAAATATAAAGAATAGCTTTAGTATTGTTATATGGAGTGATATTGTTTCCAGACTCTTAAAAATGTTTGTAGCTGTATCTCAAAAATAAGTGAAGCACAGCAATAGGTACAGGCATTACTTAAGGCTTCTGTTGGCTTCAGATTAAATGCTAGTGTGTAAGAACTAGAATTTGAAGCAGGACATGTCTTGTATCTCAGGATTGTTTCACTCCTTTTGTGAACTTTACTCTTAAGGGAAGGCAGTGCTTCTGAATAGAAAACTATGTCTCTCATGGTCTACTGTCTTCATTAATCTCATGTGTTCTGCTGTAGAACAAAATGAATCTAGGGCTGGCTTCTTTCAAAATAAAACTCGTCTATCAACTGTGTAAAGCACAAGGATTTTACTGAAGAAAGCTTGAATACCTGAACTTCATTTTTTAATCTAAACTCGGTAGAAAATATAGAGGTAGGCCAAGAACTGATGCTTTTCTTTTTTTCTCTTTTTTTAGCAATCTTTTTTATGTATAAGTTGAAAATAACTGAAAGTTGTGGTTTGTGTTCATCTAATTATTATCAAAGGAAATCTGATTTTTGTTACTGAGCTTACCTGGAAGGCCACTCTTTCATGGAACTCTTGCTCTATCCCTGTTCAAGTACTCAAGACGTGATTGGTAGTTAGTAGTAAAAAGTCTTAGCAGTAAAGACTTGAGCATTAGCAGTGAATCAGGATAAATCTGGATATGCATTATCTGTATTCTTTATTCCCTTTATCAGGAAAACACAGTTCTAGATACTTTCTTGATATTTCCCCCTATTCTTTCTTTTAAGAAGTTACAAATGCAATAGGTAAGTTCAAGAATTGTAGTACTGTTTTGGTTTGGTTTTTATTTTGCTGTTGTGGTGACTTTGTCTTAGCTTTGGGGTTAGCTCACCCGTAGAGGGTGCTAAAGCACCATTGTGTGAGAGTTTAGCAGGCCAGGAAATTGGCTTGGCACAGGTGCTTTTAGAGCAATGCTCTCAGTTGTTGGTCTCTGGACTTTCAAAACTTATGTACGTGCTTGGCTCTGCGTCCTGTGATCAGTCCCATTTCATTCAGTGAAGCTACTGAGTTTACAGTTAAGTGTGTGTTTATCTCTTTGTAGGATGACAAGCTAGTAAGGCTCTTCTAGTTAAGATTTTTGAAAGATAAGAGAATAGAGCCTGGGATGCAAAAAAAAAAAAAATTTTTTTTTTTTAATCAAAAATCTTGCCAGTGTCTGCTTGTGAGAAAACTGCAGAAAGACCTTTTCAGAGTGTCTGCGGAAGTTCTGTGTATGTGGTATATATTCCTTATATTGCTGGAGGCTGTATCTTCTAATGAATTTAAAGGAGACAAAGCTATAAGACAGAAGTGAATATTTGGAGGAAGCAGCTTCTTTGTGTAGCTCCTTTAATCCAGAACACCACTGAAATAAAAAACTCCAATTAATATTTTTTTTCCCCTTTCCATTCCTTTTAATTTGATAGTAAAGATGTGGAGTTCATCTTGATCTGTCCTCTTTCAGTTCTTTTATAGATATGTCATTTTTTTCTCTTTCCTACTTATTTTCCACAATGACATCGGGCATGTGGGAGAGAGAAGAGATGTTAAGGGTCAATGTGGTGTAAACCCACAGTGTTTAAATATCTGAAAGCTTGTATACTTTTCTTTATCAGACCAGCTATTCCTACCATTATCAGTCTTTTTAACTAAAAATGCTCTTTTGAAGGATTCCACAGAGTAGCTGTAGGCTGCTTACACTGTTGCAAAACTAGCAGTGTTTTGTGGGCACAGCTTGGAGACCACTGGTTTAATACCAAACATGTAAATTCCAGACTTGATTCTGCCAGAAACTGTCAGTCTTATACCTGCCTGTATAACTTTTTTGAATAAGCAATAATAAATGTTAATTGTGGAAGTCAAACAGCTAATTTTTTTTAATGTAAATGCAGGTATGTTAACTGTTATATGTAGAATTAAATGCACGGCTTTTATGTTCATTTAATATGTCTTGATTTTTAGGCATTACCCAATTGGTTTACTGTTTGATCTCCATGCATCAAATACAGCCCTTCCTTGGAGCATCACAGTGCATTTCAAGGTAAAATTGAAATATACCTTTAGTTAAGAACAAGTGAGCATAGGATTATGTGAAATTTGGAAGCTAGGAAAAGGTTTCATAATTATTTTTTAAATAAGTGAATGGTATGATTTGAAGGGGAGAATTCTTCAGGACTCATCTAAAGTTTTCTGTAAGTCTACAGCTGTTTTCCATGATGTTATATGTGCTTTCAAATGACTTTCCTTTGAAAACAATTGTATTGTAATCTGAAAATCCAAAATTTATTTTTCAAGATAAATTATGAGACTATGTCAGTGCAATTGTGTGGATATATGGGAAGAACTTTCTGTAATGTTTTTAATTTGGTCAGCTTGAGTTGACTGAAGATTGGGAAGATTGAGAAGTGCTCATCCTTTTAGCTACATGAGCATGGGTGTGAGATACTGTAGAAATCCTTGAAGTCAGGGAATGCTGTTGTACTTCATGTGGGTCCCCGTTAGAGAACTGAGTGAAGTGAGTTTGGTCTTGTGACAGCTTAGTCACAGGAGAGACATTATTTTGATTACACATTGTAAAACCATTAGGCATGACTTCATAGCACTACTGATCTTTGCTCAGAAGAGTACTTGTGCAGGTTTAGCTTTGGTGCAGGATTCTTTCATACTCTGAAATGCATTGAGATGATAATCCCATGTATGTTTTGAAGTCAGAATCACAACTAGAAATCATAGTATTAACTTTGAAACTTTAATTTCTCCATTGTAAAATAAACAATGCAAGAGGAAAAGTGATCCAAAGGAAAACACTAGGCTAATAGGCTTGACTTTAGTGTGTGAGGTTTGAGGTGAAATGAAAAGCAATACTGGGAAGCAGTTGTGTTGAATGTTTTTATTGAAACAGTTCTTTAGAAAAGGTCTTTAGAAGGTGCTTTAGAAAAGGTCTTGCTAACAGGAGCAGTCTGGTTCTTTTTGGAAGTATGCACTTGAAATCATATATTCTTATGATATGTATTTCCACACATTGAAACTTAAAATGACTGAATGCATGAATCTGAAGTTGGGGATGTTTTTGAAACCACTGTAATTGCTACACTTCTGTCTGATATGTGTCAGAGAGCTGGGATGAAGAAACTTCCAGAGTGTTTTGAAGAAACTGTAGGGCGTCAAGTTTCATAAATCATGATTTAATTGTTACACATTCTGAGTGCTCTGGGAGATTAACAGTGGCAGTGTGTGGATGTAGCCATCCCAAAGTAGAGCCATCATGAGAAATAAGTTGCAGCACCACAGTACTTTTCGATTTCATTTAGTAATGTAAACTGACTTTAATATCCTTATATTGCTGCTTGCCAAAAGATTAGCTAATTTGAGTTTGTCTCAAAGGTATACATTAAAGATCAGCAGAAATAATTTACTGCTAATGCAGTATTATTTTAAAAGCTGATGTAATTTAGTTTTTAAAAATATATCACCTTGGATTAAGCACCTGCTTAATCTCTCTTCCTGTTTTTGATGTAATCTGAAAGTGTATTTAAATAAATTTCTCTTAATCCTTAAGGTCAAAACATAAGTGAAATATATCAAAGTATGTAAAAATATTGAAGGCATTTTCATGTGTTATAGTTTTTTACAGCTGAATAGTTTAGTTGCGGGATTCCTGCCTAGATTATCTTTTTTTATTTGTGTGTAGTTTTGAGCTTGAACAGAGTACTAAGGTCTGAGCATCATGAGAAGCCATAGTCTAGGAAGTTGCTTTTGTTACCTATGTGTGGCTTTGTGGAGGGGAGGGAAACTCTATCCCTTCCTGTTAAACTCATCTCATGCGACTCTGTGGCATGCTTAGCACTATTCATGTTCTCAGCATGGTTACAAACTCTCTAGGTTTTGGGCAACAGAACTTCTCTGGAAATGGCAGCAGGAGAGGAAACTGGGTGTGCCAGGGGAAAGGCTAATGTCCTCCCTCTGCTGAAGCCCTTATCTGCTAGTGCCTGCCTCTCCACCCAAGACCTGATGTAGAGGAGGGGAAACTTGCATCTGTTTTTGTATAACGACAGTTGTCACCTTGGTTTTCTTAGCTCAAGATTGGATCAGGTGGAGTGAAAAAGAAGTGTAGCTTGTGGACAAATTGCAGAACTGCTGGGAGATGTTGTGGAAGCCAGAAGTATAAGTGAGGATTTTTTTAAAATTAATCTTATTGGGGGGGAAAAAAAAGACCACTGATGGCCACTAAACACAAATACATGGATGCTCCTCCTGTCACTGGATATGTTTCTTATGGTTTTTAACACCATATTATTGGTGTAGTTTTCTGCAAACGTGGTCTAATGCAACTAGACTGTCACAGTATAAACAGATGTTTTGTGAGCTAGAACTAATAGATAAATATGGGTGGAATGGAGTTCTGAAACCAGACTGTTGAAATTACCTGTGATGTATTTGGAAGTTTTATGTGAGAGGTCATTTAGTGCTCCTGCTGTACAGATGATACCTACTTCTTTATGACCAAGTTTATGCTGCAAGTGTCTACTGGTATGTGAAATAAAATGAGTACTACTTGAGCTTTCTAAGAAAATAAAGAGTCAAGTCTTCATATCTTTGAAAGAGAAGTTATTGAACATGGAGGGAGTAAGACATCACCAGTAAGAGTACTTGAATTAAAGCTGCTTATGGGATTTGTTTAAACTTTCTGCAAATCTCATAGTTGTATGGCAATAGTTGTGGGTACAAGTTAATGATTGTCTCTCTCTTCAGGGAACTGAATAAAGTTATTTGCATTTCATCACTGTTTCCTCAAGTAGAAAGAAGGCAAGTTGAATTAAAAAATACAAGTATACATGTTCTATATTTAAGTATAAAACTCACTATTCTGTGCCCTAGTTTATAAATCAGTGGGGATGCCATACTTTCTGTTGGTAGTCTTATGTAGGTGAAACTGTTTCATATGCCTCTTGTAGATGCAGCAGGGTTGTTTTCTAAGTTACCACTTTCATGTTTTAGGTTTTTCAGCGTCTACTCATAGTACGGCATAGGAATGTGTCAGTAGAAAAGAGTCGATAGCACTGAGATTGTCGGAGTGTTTTCCAGTCTTCCACAGTGTTATTCCTTAGAAGCTGTGAAAATTTATCATGCCACACCTTTGTACTACTGTGGCTAGATCCTTTCCACTAGCATAGCTAGCTTTGACCAGTTTTAAATATCTCCTTGCTGTTCTGCAGACCACACTGTGTGTGTTGTCTGGAACACATCCCCAAGGAGTGACATTCCCTGTAATTTGAAATTCATTGGAAGAAAGTCAGCAGGGAGATACCTACCTGTAGAAAGACAGGAATGTCCAAAAAAAGACCCTGCAGTTCAGTGTATTTCAATGTAGGTGCAACAAAACAGTTGTTGTGACAAAACTGTTGTTTTCATAAATTTAGCTAAAACTTCAGTTTTTAACTGTGAAAGTCAATTTCTAGGATCCTGTATTACTCTGCATTAGGTACCTTCCACTGCTTCATCTTTTTTTTGAGGGATGCCAGTGTCTCACTTTAAATTCTTGCATGAAAAGAACTTTTTTGATCTTGAAGTATGCTATTACTGACTGTTCTATTCTTCTGGATTGGTTACCAGACTTTACTTTTTTTTGTTTGAGCAAGTAAGTTAAACTTCTAAAAGTGTTTTACAGGCCTATAGAGATGTTCGCTGGAGAGTAACCATCCCAGTAATGTGTTCCATTCATCTTGGGCCCAATTATGCTGAGACACTCAGCTTTGTAGGGGAGAAAGGGAGCGAGCGCTGCCCTAAAAGAACTTTCCTTTCTCTTCTATCCTCTTTAATGTCTTTATTATGAGATCCTTATATGAGAAAGAAGCTTTATCTCTGTCCTTAAATTTCTAGTTAGCTCTACATACATCAGTCCTAAGTAACAATAGCGCTCCCTTTAAGTTCAACACCAAACTGTGTATGCTTCGGTGGTAAAGATATTAGCAGTCTTTTCTTGCCTTTATACTCCTTTATACTTCTGGTTTTGGAAGATAGCCGTCATTTTGATCCACAGTTTCCAGAGTCTGGGTTCATTCCATAAGGAGGAATCGCAATACAAAATTCCATTTTTTAATTTCCAACTCTTTTCAATAACCTAATGAGGAGGGAACTACCATTCTTGTCCTCAGAATTCCCTTCAGGTAAGGCAATCCCCAGCTCCCTTTCGTATTGCCAACTGTTAGTGGTTCTTGGATATTTTGAGTATGTAGTTTGAAGCAGTTCTTCACTATTTTCCTGGCTTTATGTGGAGAAGGAAAGTATGGGTTTTCCCAGCATTATATTGCTCCTACTGTGACACTTTAACTATGTTGTAAAAGCCTTTGAAAAATATCCCGTTAAATGTACTTGTATTTCCAAAATGGTTATGATAGTCCCTCACAAAAGCTTTTTTAACTAGCCAATTTGTAATGGGTTAAGAGGAAAGGTCCTCTTGTGGAATAACAGATGAGAATTAAAGGACAACATACATGGCAAGCTCTTGTTATGAAGGGGAGTACTAATGATGCCACTCTGGTTTGGCTCTGGGGGTTTGCACTGTTCGGCATGGTTTTAAGAAATTGTGAAAAGAAAATGAATAAGGAGGGGATAAAACCTGCTGTGTTTTTAAACCTTTGAAAACTGAAGAAAATGAGTTTGTGATACTCAGTGCTTGTATTATTGTAAAATGGCAAGTGATACCAAGTGTTGATAAAAGACAAATTAGAGGAAGAACAACTCTAACTTTATACCTATACAATGCCTAACTTCTGATTAGTTAATTTCCAAAGAAATCTTTTTTGTACCTGAACAACTTTTACTGCTATAATTCCTTGTTAAATTAATTAGGAAAGGTGGTTGTCATTTACTGAGGGGATAAAAGTTACCAGAGGAGTGGTAACTGTGCATCTGCAATGCTGAATGCAGCGCACCACTCTAGCCAAATGAAAGGGGTTTGAAATCAAGTCATGTGGGCTTAGCAATAGGCAGGTGTATTAAGTGAAGTTGGAGCTAACAAGGACTTCTAGTATCTCTAAGGAAAAATGTTTGTAAGTGGCATATATGCTATAGTTCCTAAATGTGGATGATGATACTTGGAGGAAACATTTTTTCAAAGGCTTGCATAGAAATGGGTGCTAAATTGCCACTGAGAGTCAGTAGGATCTGGGTGCTTGTTACTTACTTCTCCCCTTTTTCTCCTGTTCATTGCCAGAGAATTGAACATCTGCTTGAAAACATGTTAAAACTCTTAAATTTCCTGAATTTTGGATGTAAGGGCTTATATATATCCACTGATGTATTTAAATATATTTATCAAGTTGAGGTTGGGTAATTTAGAGTAATTTCTGGTTTTAAAGAAAATTGTTCAACTCTGATTTTTCGTGAAATGTTTTTCAATGTAAAACCTTTCTTGTCAGAAGAGTGAGAGAATGGTTGTTAACTTCTTCCATAAGTAGAAGATTCCAGTGTGCTTTTTTAATATAAATATAAACCTGATTAAAATTATTATTTAGTCCTCATCTTCTAAGGTGTGTAATGCATTTCTCTTCATCTTTTATCTTTGTAGAATTTTCCAGAAAAGGATCTTCTACACTGCCATTCTAAGGATGTGATTGAAGCTCATTTTATGGCTTGTATAAAAGAAGCAGATGCTTTAAAGCACAAAAGTCAAGTCATCAATGAGATGCAAAAAAAGGATCATAAGCAACTGTGGATGGGATTACAGAATGGTAAATACAGTGCATCAAGGATTAAGTATATTTAGGTTTAGCATGCTAATAAATAACTTCTTCAAATTTTAGTCATGGTACAGGATATAAAACGTTACTGTTCTGCAGGATTTTAGTCTAATGTCACAGAAAAGATCCATTTTTTTAAAAAGTCACCATTTGTGTGATGATCCAAATGTGGCTCGAGTTATTCGAGGAACTCAGTTGGGTCATGACTCTGTTTTAATAAATCAAAACTGGCAACAAAACAAAATAAATAGATAAATATTATCTAGTGTACTTCTATGAAACTGGTGATCTTTATTTGGGAGACACCTGGGGTATAAGTGTTGTTCAGTATTGACTATCTTGGACTGTAAAGTAAAAAAGATTGTCTCCTCTAGTTTATGCTCAAGGGTTATCACAGATAAATGTAGGTACGCTTTCAAAAAGATTGCCCAGTGGATTAATGATTTTACTTTTTGCCTCTGCCAAATTTAATTTTTTTATTGCTGATATAACCATGGCTTTTGCAAAGATTTCTGTGTAGATAAGTATTGACTTGAAAAAGTCAGCAAAATAATTGAGAACAGGATGTTCTAAAATAATTAGCATTCTTACTTTGCACAGATGGCATGACTCCATATTGCAGTGCAAAACATAACTTCCTTTGTTTTTAGCGTCTCTTCTTTCTTATCATGGTTCTTAGAGGCCTGTAAGTTGAAAAGCTTTCCAAGTATTTCAGAAACTGCTATCTGGAATGGGTGGTAATGCCACTTCCAATGCATTTTCCTCATCTCCTGAAGCTGTCATATTATTACTGGTAGACTTACTTTATGGAAACTGTAAGCATGAAGTTGTTTATTCTATGTTGAGACACAAAATGCTAAACACTTAGAATTAGCATCTTCCCATATGTTTATAAGGAAAAGTAAATGAAAGCTTTGGGTATAATTGAGGCATGTGTTTGCTTTAGACAATGAAGTTCCAAATTAGTTTGGGTTTAATGTGTGTATTTAATGAGGTGTGGGTTTTCTAATTTTTTTTTTTATTGTTTAGTGATACTGCCTTTCATATTAAAGGTATTCCTGTAATAATTTTGAAGATTAAGTGCTTATTAGAAACTCTGGTTTCTATTTTTTTAATTTAATAGGGGGAGAGTTAGGAATTGAGGTATTATCTTAATTTGCCATTGGAGTGGTAAGATCTTGAGGGATGCAGTACATACCTGCAAAGTTTATCATGTAAGAAATTGCACTTTATTTGGTTCAGTTCAAAATGCTTCGTGACAGATTCTGTTTTGTATAGATACTCGCCAGCAAACTGACTGATAATATATTCACTTTTGTGAATTAGCAGTAAATAGTGTTCTGGTCCACCAGAAGGGAGAACCTGTATAAAACCAGATGCTTCCTTAAAGCTTACGTTGTTACAAGTCAAAACTGCAGTTTTAATAATTCTGTGAAAAAAAGTATTCTGCTGTAATAGTATTTGTCTTTCAAGCAGTTCAGTTTGAGAGGAGCAACATGCTGTGTCAGCATAATTTTGGTTTCTATTTCAAGAATTATTAGCTTTATTGCAAAAAGAAATCCTGTCACTTAGTCACGGTGCTCAAGTGGTCCCAGCAGCGCAGTTTATGTGCTCTTTTTATTAATGCTTTTTAAAATTAAAACTGAAAGACCTCTAACGTGAGTTATGAGTATAATTAGAGGCCTGTAAGTTGAAAAGCTTTCCAAGTATTTCAGAAACTGCTATCTGGAATGGGTGGTAATGCCACTTCCAATGCATTTTCCTCATCTCCTGAAGCTGTCATATTATTACTGGTAGACTTACTTTATGGAAACTGTAAGCATGAAGTTGTTTATTCTATGTTGAGACACAAAATGCTAAACACTTAGAATTAGCATCTTCCCATATGTTTATAAGGAAAAGTAAATGAAAGCTTTGGGTATAATTGAGGCATGTGTTTGCTTTAGACAATGAAGTTCCAAATTAGTTTGGGTTTAATGTGTGTATTTAATGAGGTGTGGGTTTTCTAATTTTTTTTTTATTGTTTAGTGATACTGCCTTTCATATTAAAGGTATTCCTGTAATAATTTTGAAGATTAAGTGCTTATTAGAAACTCTGGTTTCTATTTTTTTAATTTAATAGGGGGAGAGTTAGGAATTGAGGTATTATCTTAATTTGCCATTGGAGTGGTAAGATCTTGAGGGATGCAGTACATACCTGCAAAGTTTATCATGTAAGAAATTGCACTTTATTTGGTTCAGTTCAAAATGCTTCGTGACAGATTCTGTTTTGTATAGATACTCGCCAGCAAACTGACTGATAATATATTCACTTTTGTGAATTAGCAGTAAATAGTGTTCTGGTCCACCAGAAGGGAGAACCTGTATAAAACCAGATGCTTCCTTAAAGCTTACGTTGTTACAAGTCAAAACTGCAGTTTTAATAATTCTGTGAAAAAAAGTATTCTGCTGTAATAGTATTTGTCTTTCAAGCAGTTCAGTTTGAGAGGAGCAACATGCTGTGTCAGCATAATTTTGGTTTCTATTTCAAGAATTATTAGCTTTATTGCAAAAAGAAATCCTGTCACTTAGTCACGGTGCTCAAGTGGTCCCAGCAGCGCAGTTTATGTGCTCTTTTTATTAATGCTTTTTAAAATTAAAACTGAAAGACCTCTAACGTGAGTTATGAGTATAATAAGTTATTCTATAATGGCAGAAGAGTTGTCTACACAATGAAATGGTATGAGTTAAGGTTCTTTTCTTAACCAGAAGTTATAGAACCTCAATACCCACAGTATGTAAGGTAAGAGAACAGATATGCAGTGTGTTCTTTCCGTGCTCATATTAGGCTCTGTCTTTTAGTTGATGATTTGTCC
>NW_009258268.1:830318-840655 GCF_000687185.1 Egretta garzetta
ACAGAGGTTGCCTAGCAAGGTTGATTTCAAGAAGGTTTCACTGTACTTAATGAGAAGTCGCACCTGTGAAATCTTAACACCTAAATGAGAAATTTAAACAATCTTTTTAATACTTTCAAATGCTAATTTTAATTTCTTAGCTCTTCATAAAAGAGAAACAAGAAAAGCTTGTGAAACCAAGAAAACTCTTTTTAAGCATGTTGTATCTTTCAGTATGTTTTTATAGGCTTTCGTTTGAGATGTAATAATTTTAAACCTCTTTGTGAAACAGAATGAATGACCACAAAAAAGAAAAGAAAGTAGCATTTGTGATAACTGCCTTGTAAGTTATGATACATCTGGAGTCTTTTTTTTCTGTGAAACTTCAAGCAATTTTCTTCAGTTCTTAAATATAGGAGGTGTTATTTGTTTCACAGGCGATAGCAGTACTTACAGGATATGTGTTAAACTTATGTTTTGGGGAAAAAAATCCAATTTTGCTTGTTTGGAGAAATGTAGCTACCAATTACAAGTGTAATTTGTATAAATGTTTCTGCTAAGAAGGAAGTATTTGAACAGGTAGCATGAGGAACTTCTCACTTTTAGGGGAAGAGCTATAATAGTGAATTTGTGGCAAAATCTTGTTCTGGTAACAGCTGGTAGGTATTCATAACAACCTTTGCATCCCTCCTCCCACCATTTCTGGTTTTGTGTTAATCTGCTGCCAAATCAGGAAGGTAAACATACTTTTTTGTCTGTCGCTTGTGCTGTGGTTTTGCTTGTTCTTCAGACTTCAGTTAGTCAATTTTTGTCCATAAACCAGATATTTCTTAGCTAGATTGCTTCTTGGGGATCTCTTAGCTAGATCTTTGGGATCTGTGTTGCCCTTATTTTGATCAGTGTCATGAATGTCTGGCTGTGGTAGGGAAGTGATAAAGGCAAGCTGTATAGCTGGACTGACCACTGTTCCTTCGTAAGAATTGCTAAGATTCTTTGGTCAGAATTGATGGAAAATGTTACTACTGTTCTTGCTTTAATAGCGTTACAGCCATTTTTATCATGGATAAAGAGAATTTTCACGTGGGTGGGGTTTTTTTCCTTGCCTTTTGTGTGGAAAAATAAAGGCCTTCAGCTATGAAACATTAAGATTCTCTGGGCCTAGTGATGACTCAGGATCAAATGAAATCTCAACTGTTTTTAGGGGAGAGCTATATTTTTTGCATGGTTCAAAGAATTAATATCTATAACTTTGGTATATAATGGTTCTGATAAAGGAGGGGTTTTAGATCCAACACAGCTGCTTTTCATCAGTTGTGGAGAGATATAAGCAACCATACCCTGAAGTTTTCACAGGCATCCTTTATAACCAGTGAAGACTAGACTTGGTATTTCTGATACATGAGTGGGGGAAATAAACAGTAAAAATGCATGGCCATTTTTAAGGCTTCTTTATGTATTGTAACATATAATGAAGTCATTATTTTACTGAAAATATTACGGAAAAAGAATGTAATGCTCATTCATACTGTAGGGCTTACCAAAAGTTAAGTGGCCATATTGAAGTGTTCTTATTAAAGGAAGAAAAATCCTGCAAACATTTAGAATATGCAGTATTTTATCTTTTAATGCATGTGATCTCTTTCTTGTCTTACTGACAGAATCAGGCCTGTGTTTTCTTGCATTTCTTTCTAAATCGTATTTAAACCAGTCCTGGGTTTCTGAGGGGCAGAAGTCTTGGTTTTTTTCTGGGTTATCACACTCCAGTTTAGAAATGTTTGAACTGCCACAAAGAAATAATGTCATACCTTATCAGCATCTCTTTTCTGCTGTTTACACATGGCCCCCTCAGGCTTGGGAGCAATGCTGTTCTTTACCTCAGTCTGAGATGATGAGCATGCTCTGGTAGCTGAAAAAATCTCTAATCTCAACTGGTTATTTGAAACTTTAATTAGGCAATATGTACTTAGAAAATCTTCAGGGATTTAACGGGAGAATGAATGAACAAGTCATTAGTTTTTAAATCACAAAGCCATCTTTTTCTTCCCTGTATCGCTACCAAAATGTTCTTGCCACGTTCTATCTGTAGAGATTTGGTTAACTGCAAAGAAAGACAAAACAATTCTTTTTAGCTTTGAAAATAGGTGTGTTGCTTAAATGAGAATTTAAAAAAAAAAAAAAAAAGGTAGCCATTACCTTCCTGGTCTGGTGACTAAAAATTTCTGGAAATGCATCAAGTTTTCTTATAGTTAGTGTCAATACCTGCTTATTCTGGAGTTAAGATAGCATAGCGTACACCAACATTGGGGCTTTTGGATATTTGATATTACGGAACCCGGGGAGTGCGGTGTAGACAGGTTCAAACAGCTCGGCACAATGTGCCCAGTGCTGTTTTGGTGCTGAGCTGGGGCTGCGTTCAGACAGGCTGGACCTGCAGAATGAATCGGATGCATCAGAGTGGGCCTTCCCAGGGATTTTTTTTTTTTTCTGGTGGGGGGGGCTTTTGTTTGGGGTCTGTTTGGTTTTGGGGTTTTTTCTGATAATGGATTGTGACCTAGACTTCAGTGTTAGCTCTGCAGTGTTTGCTGGCTTGTTACCCTTTCTGCACAAGTGACTGAATTAATGCTCTACCCGCATGGGTGCAGTATCCTGATTCTAAACTGTCATCTCCCCAAAACTGGCTTTATGCCTTGTTACTCTTCTGTGCTGGCCTGGTGCCTGCTTGTCACAGTGTGAAGGTGGGGAATTGGTGGCAGCCTCAAGTCCCCCCTTGGCTTTCTCCCCTCTGCTCTCAACAAGGAGGCAGAGCAGAGCTGCTGTGCTTGGGGCCAGGGAGAATCGGTGGGTCTCAAGGAGGGCATGAACTGCATGAAGGCAGAGAAGGGAGGGAAGCAAAAGGTAACTCAGTGCTTGCAATGATACTTTATACTGGAGTCTCCACCATTAGAGGAGGTTGCCTACAGATAGGTAGACAGAGATAGATATCGAGATGCTTTCTAGTGTCTTCACCATCTTATGTTACATATCCATGTGTCTAACGAAAACCATTAAACTCTGAGGGAACAAGCTTGGAGGTCTCTGCATCTTTGGCGCAGGTAGTCTGCCAACCATAGAGTCTGTCCATATACATTGGAGAGTTTGAATTTATATACCCGTTGCAGTTTCAAGGGCTTTGTGTTTTCTCCTCATTTACTCCTGGAACATTCCCATTTATTCAGAAATATAGCCACATTCCAGACTTCCTACTGAAGCAGGTGCACCTTTCATCTTCAACCCGAATCACAAATCAACTGGTTCTCTACCTTCACTGCTCCTGTCTTCAATATGTTTTTTCAGATATTTGGTAGACTTGGATTCGGATTGAGAGAATCTTTGACTGTATTTCTCTAAATCTGTTTTACTTAGGTGTAAGTGATGCAGACCTTTTACTGCTTCCCTTCTTCCCCTCCCCCTCAAACACCTTTCATCTTCAACCCGAATCACAAATCAACTGGTTCTCTACCTTCACTGCTCCTGTCTTCAATATGTTTTTTCAGATATTTGGTAGACTTGGATTCGGATTGAGAGAATCTTTGACTGTATTTCTCTAAATCTGTTTTACTTAGGTGTAAGTGATGCAGACCTTTTACTGCTTCCCTTCTTCCCCTCCCCCTCAAAAGATATAATTTCCTGAAAGATGTGAAAGGTCTAACTAGATTTCAAAGTAAGCTATCTTCAAAAAACAGACTTAATTTCTAAAGTTTCTTTAGATGTTGAGGGTTTTTTGCTTTGCAGTATGGAATGCTTCTAAGTTACTTTCTGCTAGTAAACTCCTGAATTTGACAGATGCATTAATATAAAGGTTCCTTAACATTTAAGAAAGGCTGTATTTTAGAAAAAGCATAGTTCAGGGAAGGCAAAGTAGGTTAGCAAGTTATATGGAGATATACCTCTCTTTTCATATGTATAAACAGAGCATAATCAGTGGCAAAGAAGTTGTTAAAATAATCCAGGCTATCTAGGCTTGGAGCAGAGAACTGGAGGGACAGGTAAAATTGTCAGGAGTCCTTTTCCCGTTGACTTACTCGGGGATGCTTGTAACAAGCCCTGCTGCTCTATTCCTACGCAGCCTGTGGGTTATGTTTTTCAAAAATGGATTAAATTTTTTTGTTTTATAGTCATCAGAGCTTTCTTTTTAGCTGAAGTGACAATACCTACTGAAATCACCTGCTTGTAGACTACACAGAAAGTTTAATTTTGGTAGGATGTATGTATTTTCATATTTGACTAAAGGAAAGAAAGTAGTCCATCTTGATCATTTTTGTCCCCTGAACCTTTTCCAGATAAATTGGTGACCTAGAAATGAAGGGAGGTGGTGGTAAGGAAACAGTGTACTTAAAGTGAAACTTCTGTTTTGTACAGTACATTCAATAAGTGAAAAGTATGTCGGTAAAGGTATGGCTCCTTGTGTATATTAAAAGAAAACAGGGGAAAGGCCTTTTTGGATCTGATAGATAACCTGAAAAGTGAAATGCCGCTTTGTCATACAGTTTTCAAAATGTCCTGTTTCACCTGCAAAACTTAAGCTATATGCTTTTATTTCTTTATCTTCAGAGCACTACTTTGCTATAAAAACTAATGGATGAGTTACAGCATAAAAGTAAATGTGTTAAATACACTGTTCTCAAGCCTAACTGTATGGTATTAGGGGAGGGATCCCCCCTTTTTTCTTGGTTTGCATCTGTAGCTCAATTTATAGTGTGGCTTATGAATTAATTTTTTTTTTTTAAATCTAGAATTTACAGCTAACTATACACATGGAAGTTTCTCCTAATTGTTCTCTGGTTGTAAACACTGCTGTTGGAAATTTGTTATAGTGCATATAGGAATTGATTTAATTAATTTACATTACAGTAGTACTAAAATGGGAGTGACAGACCTTGAGGCCCATACCACTGTACCTGACTATTATTAGTTGTGGAGCTAGTTAGCGTGACGTTTACTTTTGTGGTGATTCCATGTCTTATTTAGCATGGACGGGCCAAGTAAAGCCTATTTGTTTTTTACTTTCAAATTTTACAATCTCTGCTGCTTTTCTGTGGTTTTATATAGTAACATGCCAGCTGAATGTGAATTTGGAGGATATGTGAGATTAACGGGCACATCATGTGGTGGAGATATTTCAGGTAATGACTACTGTGTAGTTACAAGGCAAAATACAACTACTTCAGATATGTACATTCATGTTGAATGTTGTTACTTTTCTATCTGTGATGTGAAGAATATTTCCACATATCTCTGTAGCTAGCTTCTGTCATTTACATTAAGACAAAACAGTTCTAAGGTCCTATGTCTCCATATCCAATAGCTATTTGTGCCTGAAGATAGCCTGAAAAGACTAGTAAATTTGTGTACCCTCTTCAGTTGTGGATTTCTATTATATGCCATGATCTGTTCAAATACCCAAGTAACCTAAGTGTTTAATAGCGAGAATATTTTAACTGTGGGTAGTAGCAACATGTAAAATAGAAAAAACAAAAAAAACCCTTACGTTTTAATGATACCATACTGCTATTTCAAACTGTGTTCTCAAAAAGGCTGGCACTGAACTGTAGTAGTCAGTGAGAATCAAGTATGTATTGGAGTCTTCCTGAAGTCCTTGGTAATCATAATTATCTGTGGTTGTATTGTACGAGAATAAGGACAATGGGTTTAAAGGGCCTATAGTAATTTAGAGATAGGTCTTTAAATAGGTGAGAAATGAGAGTAACCAGCTGTAAATACTGTTTCTCAATAGTATGGTACAGTTAGTTTTGAAGTTTCTAAAATATTTATCTTTCATCAACAAGGCTGCTTCATGCTTGAGGTGTACCGCACAAAATCTAACTTTTATAAAATTGGTTAAAATTGCTCCCCAGTCAGCAGAACTATGTATGCATGTAGAGTCTTAGTCTTCTTGGAAACAATGTGGAAGTCAAATCGATACTAAATTTTGAGAAGACTCCTTTCTGGCTGTAGCAATTAAACACAATGCTTGTTAGAGCACGACTCAGTAGAAAATATACTTGCTTTAGTATTCAGAATATACACTTTGCTGTATCCTTGACTTGCAGCTGTAGCTCTCTGTAAAGTATGGTTTATTTGGTTTATACATACGTGACAATTAACCCCTTGGTGAGGTTTTTTATGACTAAAAGAAAAAGTTGGTGGGAGCAGTTGGTAGACTGGAGGGCAGATGTGTTCAGAGGGACAGTGATGAGGTGGAGCAGTAGGCAAGGACAGGAGCCTTCTGGAGCTCACAGATACAAGTGCAAAGTCCTGCACCAGGGACAAGGGCAGGCTAGGGACTGACTGGGAAACAGCTTTGTGGAAGGGGGTAACGGTGAACAAGCTGAATGAACAGTCTGTTGTGTGGTGTTGCAGAAATGGAGATTAACCAGGGAGTTGCTTTAGCCCTTGTGCCCCCCAGAACATAGACAGATGGTAAGTAATTCTTCCCCTTAGCTCAGCATTTGTAAAGCTGCACTGGGAATGCTGTGTCCTCTTAGACCCCAGGACAAAATAAATGTGAGCAAACAGAAAAGAGTCCAGCAGGGTGTTGCTAGGATGATTAGGGGCTGGAGCATATGCTGTATTAGAAGAGAGCAGGGGAACTGCCTTGTTTAGCTTGAAGATGAGGAGGCTGAAGATGGATCTAATAGCTGCTTTCCAGTACCTAAAAGGAAGGTTTGTAGAGCAGGTGGAGTCAGACTCCTCTCAGGCATGCCTCCATTGCAGTGGAGGTGGGCAATTACAAAAGAAAACCGTTACAAGATACGGCAGGAGGAAGTCTGATGGGATATTGGGGTGGGGGGAGTAAAAGTGGTTGAGTGGAAACCTATGGAGATGGTCAAAACTGGTCAAGGCCTCGATCCACTTAACTTTGTGTAGACAGCTCTTTTTTTGGGGGGGGGAAGGGGGAAGAGCAGCTTTTATTCCAAAGCTTGCCCTCCAAAGGCACTTCCAATCTAAAGTTTTTTCTCTGGTTCTGATAAATGACTTGGAGAGGGTTTGGTCTCAGTTAATGCTATGGCTGGTTCTGCCCAAGTACTTCTAGCTGTGAACCACAGAAATGATGCATATGGTTATTAGACAATGGTGAACCACTGAGAATAGACAAAAGTTTTGTGTTTTTTAAACCCAAGGATTGGACACATTTTTATGCAAGCTGCAAGTTGGTATTGCTTACCCAGAGCTAGAGATACAATTCAATTCCAAGTATTTTTTTTTTAATTTATACAACTAGATGGCTTTAAGAAGAAAACATGAACAGTCCAGGCAAAAAGTTGTGCATATATACTACCCTAAGGGCTACACCTCTTTGTTCACTTTTCTGACTTTATAAAAAGATATTGGAAGATAAAAGCCATGAATTACCATTTCCTTTTTTGAATTTAAACAATCTTTCCCTCATTTTTGCATTACTTCTTTCTGTTACTTAAGCCCTCTCCACAGTCTTCTTGAAATATATCCAATTCTGGAGTCAGTACTATGATAGCAGTTGCATCAGTGTCAAATACAGAAACAAAATATTTCCATGTTACTAAGATATTTCTGTTTATAAATGGAAAGCGTGGGGTAGGGTGGGTCTTTTTTTCTTTTGCCCGCTGTTCTACAGCGGGATCTCAGTTCTAACTGGCCATATGCTGTGACCACCGTGTCTCATTGCAAGTTGCTTGTAGATAATAATTTCTCATTCGGTGATAACTGGCCATATTCTTTGTGTATGCTGATTTAAAGCTACGCTGCACTGAAATGCATACCTTGATTGCAAGCACTCAAGCAGTGCCCTTTGCCCTCTCAGTGATCTATCCTGGTAACCATTTTCGTCAAGTCAGGTGGGTGGAAGAGACACATCTGACATCAAGATCCATGCAAAATTTTGAGTTGTTTGAAGCGTGACAGCACTTGAGTTTCAGAGAATGACTATAAGATGCTAGCACGAATGAAACTAATTTTTCTGATTGTCTGAAGAACATTGCCCCCAGGTCTCAGCCTGAGCAAAGAGGCCCAGCCTTGAAAAATTCAGCTTGGACTAATCCTTAGTTAAAACTGTGTAGTATTAAAAGGTCCAGCAGTTACTGTCTATTACAAGGTGTGACTGGAGTTACTAACAACTTTTTAATGTAACTGTTATAAATCTGGATTAATTTCAGTGATTGCCAAAGGATCTCCGGTCTTGCTTAATGGAGGAAACAATCCTCCAAGTGTTTCCCTGTAACAGCCTTATTTTAAACCATATTAAAGGATTCTTTAAAAGCATGAAGAATTTCAGTGATAGATTTCTGAACATTAAATGCATAATGTGGCACACTCTATTTGCTAATTTATGTTTGAGGTTTAATTTGTTATGGATGATATTAAGTCCTTGTAATTTTGCCAACTCTTACTATATATATGTAAATACCTATTTTCAAAGCTGTCTTTAGATTCTGTGCATCTCTGTAGCACTGAAGGCTAATAATGTCTGTCTGGTGTTTGGGCGTGCAGTGACTTGGTTTCTAATAAATGAATATAAATGCTGGTGACGTAGCTGATAGATTTTTCAACTGCATCTCTCCTCCATTATTTGGTTATTAACTTTCTCATCTTTGACATAAAATACAGGGAGAAATGTTTTTATATTTCACTTTACCTGAAGTTATATAGTGACCATCCTCTCTTGTTTAAGAAATACGATTAGTAGAGTCATCTGAAACTTTTATAATGTCACTAATCTCGCTTCTGTTTGAATCTTATTGCCATGAATTTAAATATTGTTTTTCAGATATGAACATCTGCCTTTTGCAAGTACTGGTTTTTGCTAATACAGAAACTCTTTAACACATCGGTCAAGCACTTTCTTAAAAACAGATGGATTGTGGAAAACAAAAGTAATCAGATTTGACTGTTACGGGACTTTAGATACCATGTAGACTGCATAAGCTTTTCACGAGGGAGGGAGATGAGTGTGTAAAGTGCTTTTGCTGATGGGTAGAGAACTCTTCCTTGTTTACTGGCTTGATGAAAACTCAGTTTTGTTTTGATTGTCGAGCTTCCGGCCAGCACCTTCTGTCTTTAAGTCCTGTCTAGCCAAAGCACTAATTAGTTCTTATAGCTTGTCATAGCATTAATTGCTGCTTTAAGTCTGTCTTGCATAAATAGGAGGTACTGACCCACAAAAATGGGAGAATGATGAATTCTTTCGCTTATATTTTCAGGGGATTGCGGGGGGGGGGTGTGTGTGTGGTGTTGGGGTTTTTGTTTGTTTGTTTTAAGCTTTGAGTCTTAAGGGTTCCGCAAAAGCAGTTATTTTTGGATTTTATGTTCTGGAGCTTTTGGATTCTGGCATTCAGCCAATGCTTCTGATGCTAATTAAAGCTCTTGCCAGGTCATATATATCAGAATGCAAACTGGATAGCCTTTTCCTGCTGCTTGCTATAAAAATTTGTGTTAATTTTCTTAACACCCAGCTCAGTTTCCTGTAGTAAAAATATTGTATCCATGGAAAGATGTTTGGAGCACAGCAGTGTAAGTAAGATTATGAGATGAGTTAGCTTAGATGTCTTCAGACAGTGCTGTATGCACAGTGGAGATGTGTCTTAAGATGTCTGACTCCGTGATGTCTAGCTAATTTACTAGAAAGTTTTTAATTCACTGGGTTATCAGGTGGATTGACAGAACATACTTGATTACCAAATGCAACAAGTTTGTCATTCAACTGTTTCAGATTTACTGCTGTTATGTTTAGAAACTACAGAAACTATTAGAAATTTAAAAATCTTGGTAAAACAAGAGATTGTCTTCAGCATTGTCTGAGTGTTCAGAGGATAATCTGAGAAGTATAGATTTGCAAGTTTACCTGCCTTAAATAAGATTACCTACATGATTTCTGGGAGGTGAGGAAGATGGAAATGAAGAACAGAAGGGAGTTAACTGTACATTATTGCTGTTTAACTTCTTTTAACTTTTTTTGTCCTTCAAAGATTGAGTTGTTTGCCATATATGCCACAAGGGACAATATACTTAAGCTCCTGCCATAGGTCTGTTACTTGTTCAGAATTTCTTGTTCTTCTGATCCATGAGGTGTATTGCTCCTCTCTATTGAATTTTGAAGAGAGTAAGCTGTTTACCCAACTGTCCTAGTTACTGTAATATGAGCGTTAAACAAGTAAATTAATGGTTCTTTTATTTTTGTTCAGGTAGGATGTCTTGAGATAGGCAGATTCCTTATTTAATAGTGTGCTGAAGCTCACTAGCTTAAGTAGGTCTTTCTTGTTTTGTGTATCGCCATAATTAATAGTTTTATCAACTGAGTTTAGAGTCAGAAGTGGCAATTGAAGTATAAATCGATTATTGCCTAC
>NW_009258268.1:840712-858990 GCF_000687185.1 Egretta garzetta
AGGGAAGTATGCTGAATCGCCATGTTCCCACTGACAGAGTTCGTGGGGAGGCTGCAGTCCTTCTTTCTGTCAGACATGGTCGGAGTAAACCTCTGACTCCGTAGGCTGGGGTTCCCATATGCAGGCTTGCTTGGGTACAGTCAGCTCCAGGGTCGTCTCTGTCACTGCCACCTGGTGAGCCATGGGGGAGCGCCCTGCCATGGGGGAGCGCCCTGCATCCAGGCAGCTCCTCATCTCGGGCAGGTGCCTGGGTGGTGGCGCCGACTGCAGCGCAGGTAAGCACTTGTCAAGAGGTGCTTGCTGCTAATCGGGAAACAAGGGCGTGGAAGTACTTTCTGAGATAAGTATCAGGAAATGCTCCTGCAGAATACCTGGCAGGAGTTTGTTTTCAGTTTCTTGGAAATTCCTGCCTTGTGTCGCATTCAGTCAGGAAAAGCAATGTGTTATAAACCCTGCAATGTGTATTAATTATGTCTTTTACCTCACTGACAGGCAGGCATCTGTGCTGTACGCTGGAGTGAAGCAAATCTCAGACACTCTTCATTTTCTGCAATTGCTTTAATTGTTATCAGCACTTTTGGAAGCAGTAAGAACCTCTGTTCCACAAATAGATTTCTGAATTTTACCTTGCTTCGGGGGGGCTGAATCCTGTAACAGTTATATCGCCAGGCTTCTTGAGAGTCTGCTGAACATTGTGCCAGGAGGGAAAATCTTAGAGACTGTGTTCCTTCTGCAGAAACGTCTGCTGTGTGTGGTGTCATGGAGAGTTAGGGCCTATGAGGAAATTTATCCCTTGCTCTTCCCCTTCTAAAGCCTCCTTCTCCAGTGAGGCTAGCAGCAACTTTATCTCAGCTCTTCATGTTCCTTTCTGTCACTTTTGGTATTGGTTGTTTGCTCGATTTTAATAATTGATTTGCATGTATAAAAGCCTTTACTGCTCTAGACCTATGCTGTCCTTAATGTGTTTTAAGCACAATAAACTACACGGTTCTTGTAATGTCTGAACAGGATGAAATGGTGTGCTGCCTCAGGCTACTTTAGTAAACCTAGTTACTTGGATGATACTAACAAAAATGTGTTTCAAACAAACTTTTATTTTCAGGTTGTGTCACGAAACTGGCAGTGTATTTTCTGGCTATATCATATGTTGTTGCAGATTATTTTACGATTTACATATCCAAATGTAAATCCCTCAGGAAGTTTTTCTATTGCTTTAGTTTCTCTACACTTTACACCTATTGCTCATCTATAGTTAAGAGCAATTAGATGTTTTTAACAAACTGTGAGACAGTGTGGACCAGTAGCAGCAGGGAGAGGAGGAACAGGCACTGTGAACTGGGGTAATGAAATCCATAACTTGTGGCCCAGTATTCCCTAACAGTGAATTAGGATGTGATTACAAAGTTCATACTACGTGAATTCAAGTTGCTTTCCCTTTCGGTTCAATAAGTTGCCACATCACTGTTTTCATAGAAGAATGCAGATGACTTACCTTTGGCTTCAAGCTAAATGGGGAAGATAAATGTGGGGAAAATAAATTCACACAGGTCAAACTTCTGTAAGAAAAGTTTGCATGTGGTTCCAATTGTGTCTCATTTACCTCTTTTAGCTGAAAAAGAATATATGTTACTAATATTAACAAATTCTAATTTTACCTTCACAGATAAATTTGAGCAGTTTTGGGCAATAAATCGAAAACTCATGGAGTATCCTCCAGAAGATAGTGGATTTCGATACATCCCATTTAGAATTTATCAGGTAGGAGACAATGAAATAAACCCACTTTTACCCAAACTCTTCCACTGAGGTGTCATATATCCTAATCTGTTTTCAGAATTATACATTCCCTTTTCTAACATTATGGTAAAACTCTGTATGCTCATCTTTGCTGGACCCTTAAGCTCTATGAATTAGCAAAGACAACATAGACTATATTTATTCTAATAGGTAATTACTGTTCGTTATATTGTAAGTGTGTAATACTTGAGAATGTGTTAAGGCTGGTATAGATTATGTTTGTTTGTGGGTTTGTTTTTTTTTAAAAAAAAAAAAACCTAATTCTGTCAGTAAAATTAACTGCTAACTATGAGGACTGCTTTGGATGCAAAATGCCCTCTGAACGGTCTTAAGGCAAACATTTCGGGAGCAACACTTTTCCCTCAACCACTGTGTAGGCTTCTTTTCTTGTTGGCATGATAAGGTGAAAGTAATGGCATAGGTCTTGCATCTAGTTCTTACCTTTGTCTTCTAAATGTATATTTTACAATCCAAAACTAGCTTTGAATATTGTTTTAATACACCAGTACTCTATTTTTCTCAGCAGTTTATTTGGAGACTTATTCCTTGGAATCCTTACAATTTTTTTGATGTCCCATTAGTTTTTACAGCATTAAGGTCACAATGAAGTTTGGAATTAAGTGTGGTTAAAAGCTTATAGACCATTCATGTAGCCTCCCTGTAAATTAAACAGTTCTGCTTTGTTCGTCTTTGAAATATTTTCATCTATTTATGTTTAAATTTTGCACCTGTAGCTAGCAAAAAAAGTCCTTTATTCATAGTGCTGAATAGTCTGATACTACTTTATAACAGGTTTTAATGACTGTACAAACCTATACAATGTTGCAGTGGGACTGAAGTAACTTGTAATGCTAGATACAAGACGTTTACTGTCATAGTGAAACCTTAGATTGAGAACAGAAGTCAGTCATTTTGTCAGAGATCATAGCAGATGGTAAGGTTTGTGTAAGTATCAAAAAGTATGCATCAAGAAAAGTAGTTCACTCGCAGCATTTTGTTTGGTTGGTTACTAAGTTGTTTGTTCTCAGTGTTGGGTTTTTTTTTTAAGTCTTTTCGTAGAAATCATGTAAATCGGTTTGCAAAATGGAGGTTTTGCTGTCTGAATAAGGTACAGACCTTTAAGCCATGAGGGAAATTTTCTATGCTATCACATGATTTTATGCCAGTAAAGCTTTTTTAAGAAGAAAGAAAAAAAAAAAAATCTATCCCTTTAGCCAGTAGTACTTACTGTGATTCTCATTATCTTTTCAACTGGAAACCCTTGCTTGCTGTAGTTTAAACACAAACTGTCTAGCTAAGAATAGAAGACCAAACACAAAGAAAGGTGATGCTGAGACAGCCTTTGAGAAGGTTGGTGCATATTATTTTCAGTAATGCAGCTCTTAATATTTCTGGATATTTTCAGCAATGTTCCTCTTTTTAAAAAAGTGGCTGCAGGTGTTTCTAGCTTTTTTGTTCATTTTGTTGGTTTGTGTACTGATTACTGCTCATCATAAAAGTCTATGTATTTAAAGGAATTTTCAGAAAGTGTTAGGAAGGGCAAGATTATAATTTGATTCCAAGCAAGGAGTTAATTCCTGTAGTTTTAACATAATGTTACAGTGCTTAGTGACAGACTTGCATATGCTGAAGTAACTGATTCAAAAGTATTATTAAGATGTATTTAACACCCACCCCAGTTGCATTTAATTTCCATTAGTGCTTGCAGAGGTCAGCTTTGCGTTCTAATTGGTTGCTTGCATATCCCTACATAAATACCTGAAAGCCAGTTTAGCCTGGGTTTGTACTACAGTGGGCATTTATTTCCTATGTGTTTTTAAATAGTGTCTTTGTAGGTACTTAAGGATATACAGGATATTACTAGGCATTTCCTTCACACCTTCCATTACCCCAAAATTATTAGAAGGAAATTCTGTGAGGGGAACTGCCTAGATCTGTGTTTTGGCAGTATGAGGTGGATGAATTTGTCTTCCTTCCAAGAAATATACTACATTATGATACCAACTAAGAAAAAATCAGTCTTAGCAACGATTAAATGTGACTGGGGAAAGTTGCTGCAGAAAAAATGCATGCAATAAGGTGATCTGACATGCTTTTCACTTGAAGGCCTGATATTTTCAAAACTCAAAGGCTCTTTCAATTGTAAAGCTTGTCTATTAAAATACATTTCTAAAGAATAATATGAATCATACCTCGTGTGGTATCCAAATCTGATGGTGTGGGGGGGAGAAAGAGATGGCAAAAATACGAACGTCGCACTTGGTCAAGTCAGAACTAAACTAACCACAGGTAATTTTAAAAGCCTTTGTCCAGCACCTCTTCTTTTACGTGTAGCAACTAAGATCGGACCAGAATCCTGGCATCTACTGTAGAAAATGAAGAAAAAGACTGAATATTGCTAAGCATCAACTCATTTGCAATTTTAGAAGTTAGCTAAGAGATCTTGGAGATTTTATTACCATCTGGCATAGTCTAAACTGTGTTGTATAGAACTTGCACGAAATGAACCTTTGACATAGGTGGAAACTTTTTCTACCAGAGACGGTTTAAAAATAGGGATTACATTTTTGCGACACTTTTACTTACATGCGTCCAAAAAAAAAAAGTGCCCTGCTTGATCACTTCAGAGGCATAAGCTCCTGTCTTCAGTTGACAGTTGCATGAAAACTTTTTTGCCTTTTTGTCGTGTACTCTATTCAACAGTACTGTGTTTTTGTTTTTTTTTTTAATCTTGTTCTTTAATAGCAAGAGAGAAAATAATAGTAATGCTTTGAGTATGTTATGCATTTTAAGAGTGTTGCTTTTCTTGTACAGTACTAGAGCTAGTTTAGCTTGAGGACTTTTTCCCCCATGTTTACAAGACCGTCTGGTTTTGCACTTTCTAATTGAACAAACTATATGGCTGATAAATGGCAGGAAGTTTTCATCAGTCTTTGGCTCCAGGCACTGTGACAGGGCATATTAGTCAGGCACCGGAGAGGAGTCTCTACATGCTGATAGAGACTACCCTGATGAACAACTGTCTGATGTCTTACGCTGCAGATGGGAGCACTCTGAGTCTCAGTTGTTGTGTGCTTAGTTTGCACGCATCCCTGAGTTTTGGTTTCTTGCTCTCCCCCTGTGTCATGTTCACCCACTTGCTCTTTCTTGTTCTGGCTCTGTCAATCTTCCTTTCCTCTGCAGTCTGCCGTATGAGTAGATAGGATTTAAAGTAGTAAACAGCATTTCATTCTTGAGAATAAAATTACAAAAGTATGTGAAAGAAAATGTGTTAAAACTATATATGACAAGTTCTTCTGAGCTTTTCTAGAGCCGCAATTGGCTTAAGGCAGGCTGGCTGTTTTGGGCTGGCAAACACGCAAGGGAATGATCTGGGATTGTTTCTTTGCTTGTTCCTTTATTTGGGTACTGGGACATGCCACGGTACTGGAATGAGCATTTTCTTTGCCTCTGTTTTCTAAGGGGTTTGATTAGGTTATTAATTTTATTGCCTAATTACATAGTAGGCCTTAACTTTGAACAGGTTTTTCCTATCCTAAGTCCCTTAAGATGTTGTGATTAAATCAGTCACAAATTGTTATGATATTTATCTGCCTTAATAATGTAGAGTGAAATTCTGTACTTAATAACACGTTGGTTAAATCCAACACTTTGCTCTTTTTGTCAAAGTTGCAGTACTGAGATGTCTAAATGGATTTAAATGTCTACCATGACCTGTCCTCTAAAAATAGCAAGGTGGGAGGGGGAAATGAAAACTTCTAAGACGTTATTAATATCTGCTTCAATAATGAATCAGAAGCTCAAGCATGGCCCTTTCCCAAGCAATGGAAGACTGTTTTATTCATATTTCCACATTAATTGGCAGAGCTCAGATAATCAGTTGCAAACCCCATTACAAGTATGTAAATCAGCATCACAATTTGACAGTTACTCAAACTGATCAAAACAGATTGTTTGGAAAAATACTGGGTCCATGTGTAAAGTTTTCAAGTAATAATGAATCCATCCTTTTGTACTAGTAGGTTATTAAAATCTCTTTTTGTTTTGGTTGAAAAGCCTCCATTGCATTTCAAGGCCGAATTTGTCTGGCTTCAACTCCAGTTTTTAGATTTTACTTTGCCTTATACTACTTAAGTCATCTGACTTTCTAATCTCCAAGTTCACTTACAGAGTGATTTCAGCAGCTTCATTTTTCTTTGGTAAGCTGAATCAATTGAGCTCTTTAAGCCTCTTGTCATGAGGCTTGCTTACCAATGCTGAAGTTGTTTTTTTAGTAATCTTTTCAAACACTAGCTGATATTTTGGTAATCCTCAAGATTAGTATTAACGTTAGGGAGATGTAGAAGCCAAAAGTAAAGTTTATTTCTATAGGATTTTAGATCAAAAGATCTCAATCCCACTAAGCACTGATGGGATAGAGGTAAAGTTAGCTTGAAACTGCAAATCTGAAAATTTTTATGAAAGAAGTTGAAATGCAATGATTCATCGAGCCAAAGAACTAAAAAAATGTTGTCATATCGGCCTGAAGAGGGCAACACAACACAGCAAGTTTCAGTCTCTTGTTGGCTAGTGCAAAATGCTCTTAATAGACCCATGTGTAATACCTTATTTAACTTATTTCTTATTTATTAAAAATTACAATTTCATAATGGACCTGCTGAAAATAGATCAATTTATTTCTTAGAAATTTCCTTTTACAAAGAAGAATTTTGAGTGAATAGGAAAATAGTGTGAAATGATGGGTAGTTTGTGTAACAGAGCTGTGCTTAGCCGAATTTCTGTGCTGAAAAGAAAAAATCTGACTGATTCATCATGAGTTGAGTACACAGAATGACTTATTCTAATAACTGATGGTTCAGCACTGAAGAAACACTAGCACACTTTCACCAGTTTTAAATTTCTTCAAAATCAAAGCTCTATGAATGAGGAAGTTTAAAAGCTTTGCTAGGCAAATATTTTTCCTAGTGCCTCATTATTGAAGAAAAAAAAAAAAACAAAACCCATCCTTCTGTCAAGGATTGCATATGGGCAGCATGATCCATAAGTTACGATGGATACTTGTTTTCCGAACTTGATTACTTAGTTTTGTGCAGAAAGTAATAGCAATTTGACAAGTTGTCACCTTGAGTTGAAGGTCACTGTCACCACAGTTGAGGTTCCATAATTGCATAAGCTTTTCTGGTCTAAGTGTGAAGTGAAATGGGCTAGCTCAAACCAATGCTGTTAAAGATGACTGTTACATGTTTTGTATTAAGGAATGTCTGTGCAGTTCTTTTTTTTAAAAGACTTTAAGGAACCCATGTGCAGGATCAGCCTTGTGCCTTTGAGAATCTAGAATCTCAGTACAGGCAGAGGGCTGTCAGTCACAGTTTAAAAGAAAAATCCTGAGTTTATAAACTGTATTTGTTGTCAGAGATGTGACAAAATTTACATAAATATGCCCGAGTTATCTGTAAAACTGTCAATCTGCCTAGTTCAAAGCTATTGTAAAAGTTGCATAGTGCTCAGGGAAGGAGGCACAGAAGAGATGGGGCTATAAAAGCTTGGTTTGGGCATCCTCTCTGTGCCATGGTTGAACTGTTACCAAGCTGGGCAGTTTTAAACTAGCTCAGGCTTGTCAACAGGAGCTACAGTAATCCTTCTGAGTTGAATGCAGATGTAGATTGTATACAAAGAATAAAGTAGTTTTGCTTGTATGAGAAATAGTTTGTTGAGGTTCTGAATTGCATTATAACTAGTTTAAAATAATGTAGGGATATGCTGGATTCTCCATATTGGGGAAAACTGAGTAGTATTTTGGTTTAAATCCTTTTTTATCTTATCAGGTACTCTTAGATCTTAGAAAAATCTAGGTGTATCAAAAACCAGTAGCATCTCAGTAGTTAATAAATTAACTTTGTGTAAACAGTGGGTTTTTTTGTTTGTTTGCAAAAGGTAAGTCAAAATACACTTTGAGTTACAATGAAATAATGAACACTTCTGGTGGGAAGAAAAAATTTTCTGTTCATAATTTGAAAATGCCTTAATCTTACCAAATGTCTTATGCACACCTTAATCACAAATTAGTAGTTATTTTTTAGCAAATCCTTTTCATATAAAACTCTAATTTGTCATATTTTTTTCTGAATTGTCTTGTGATAATGAACTTGGATATAAATGAGTTTAAGTAAATGTTTGTGCTACAAATTTTTATTTAAACCATGAAGTTTTAATTATTGTGGCTCTATTTCCTTAAACTGTTTTATTAAGGTAGTACTCTTGCATATTTATATATCATCCTACATTTTTTTATGAAGGTTAATATATGCATGCAATTAAAAAAATGCACTTTTTGCCTCAACCTTGAGTGTTAATTCTTAAGAATATGAATATGTTGGGAGGCTGGGATGAAGACAATGAATGAAGCAATAATTCAGTTGAATTAGGTCTGTGTAGAGTTACAGTTAAGTCTTGTAATTTAAATGCAGTGCTCTTTAGTATATTGCTGCTGTCCTTTTGATCATTAAAGCTGATCATTTTACTTCTCTGTTTCGCATGGTTTAGTCAATACAAACTGATTTGCCACTTTCACTACATACTTTATGTGGTCAGGTTCTTATTTTGTAGCAAGAGGGATTTTTGCTACCTGAAACCTGCAATCCGGAGCTGTATTCCTCTGAGATTTGGCTCTCATACTCTGACGTAATAGCAAAAAAAAAAAAAAACCAAACCAAAAAAAACCCAAAAAAACCAAACCCAAAAACCCCAGTTGGTGAACTGCTTTGCATTCAGAAAAAGGGGAAAAGCAGGTACGGAATTTTTTCTTCAGAGGGATGAAGAATATTGTCTTCAAGGGTTATTTCTGGGGCCGTACAGCACATGCAGTGCCTATTGCTTAGGAATTAAACTAGAATAAAGCCGAGCCTATGATGATGATGCAGAAAATAAACTCTGCATAGATGAAAGTCACAGCAGTACCTGTTTTGACTTGTAAATATCGGTATGACATCTTATTTTTCCTTTACTTACTTTTAAGTAAAATAGGTAAATAAAACAGGGTAACTTTTGCACATAATTGAGAATTAGAAAATACAGAAAAACAGAAACAGAACACAGAAAGTGTTCAGTTTCCATTTGCACTTCCCAGAAGACTGAAAACAAATTGTACCCAGGTAACTGTGGAATGGAACAAACCTATGAGGAAGTGGGATATGACACCATACTCTAGGCATACATTATGAATTAACAAACAAATTTCTGAAATTTTTCTATCCTTGACTATACGAGTTAATTCTTGTGGTTAATCACTATGGTAGAAAAGTAAGGAGAATTATTGGGTTTAATGCTTTTAAGTAGATTGAAAATGTTGTATGAAATATTGTACTACTCATTGCTCTTAAGCAAATAATGTAACATTTTGTTTGGTGGATGTAAATCCATTTCAAAAGTTGTTTGCTTCATAGGTAGTCAGTATTCAATTGCTTACTTTTACGTGAGGCTTAGGTCTGCATATGCACATAAGATGCTGCAGTTCTGAAAAGGACTACTGATTTGTTGTCACTGACTTTTCAGGTACCTTGACTTTTTATCGGTTGCAAATACAAATCCTTTTCTGGGAAGGAATTTTAATGCTTCAAGGCCATGCTTATATTGTAGATGTTTTTATCTTCTCAGTGCTCAGCAAAACTGTCTCTTGGAACTGTTTCTTCTACTTAGTCTCTGTTCTTTCTGGCCTTATGAACATTGCATGCTGTCTGTTCTGTGTGTTATCACTCTCTTGAGTGTTGTCTTTCCTCTGCTTCTAGGATCTGTACAATTCACCTGAGGTGAAATAATGCAAATTCAATTGTTCAGAGAATATAGGGCTACTTTCCCTGCACAAGCAAATTTAATGGATCATTTGAAAGACCAGGCTACAGCCAGAATGTGTTTCAGACGTGCTTGTTGGGTGTTTTGACATGAAAGTGGTTGTGAGTGATACTTCTGCAACTTTTGGTATGGAACTGGTAATGGAACTTCTGGCAATATATACTCTTGCTAAAAATGACCCACAAGGTATAACAGGATGTTTGCTTTGGATAATGTTTGGTCGAGGTTTCCCTTAAACCCCTTTGATTTCTGGTACATTCTACCTCTATTTCGATGCCCAGAACTTTGTTTTTCTTAGACCCTTCTTATAAAGCAGTTGGATCATCACCACCTTTCAAACCTTTGTTCCCTTTTTCTTGCAGCAGGGAACACTGGGTAGCTTTCACAGTATTACAGATATACTCTTTGCCTGTCAGAAATGTTGTAGCACAGATGGCACGCAATAAAATGCCTATTTAGAGAAGCAGTTTGAGTTTTTAGATTGTTGTGAAGCAAAACTGCTACCTCTAGGTAAGCTATCTGCACTGTATTTTGGATTACAGCATGTACCCCTTTACTTATAGAGGTTTTTAGCCCTTTCTGGCAAAGGTCACTTAGATGTATCTGCTATATATCTGCAGATTAAGTTTTTCAGGGCTTTTCATTTACTGAGTTACTGATAGGCTTCTTGGAGATCTTGATTTCTCTCTCTTTCCTCTTTTATAAGAGATCTTTCTCCTCTATGGGAATCTGTTGAATGAATGAGTGTGTTCTTAGTGCCTTTGTCACTATTAATTACTGTTAAAGCTCCAAGCAATTCTTTAAACCAAAAGGGCCAGACTATACAAGCTCTTACAGATGGTTGTTCTTATATCACTACTTGTAAGAACAATACCATGTTTTGGAAAAGCCTAAATACTTCAGGTTTTCCCAGGTCAATATTTAAGATGTTGTGTTGCCACAGTCTTGTCCATAGCTGCATGCATCCCAGACTGAAGTTTTGCTGCATATTTTTGGTGTATTGTGGGCTTTGTCTTTTGACATTGACTGGGGAGAGTCCTTTAGGAGAGTTCTTCATCTGCTTGGCAAAAAAATCTCAAAGCACCGGCCGCTTCAACACAGCTTTTTTTAACCACATACTCTGTTAGGAATCTTGTCCAAGTTGGTCAGGATACAAGTGAGTATTGATTAGGGCTGAGTCTCCTTCAGCTCTAGCAATATCAGTGGCTGTCTTGCAGACTTAAGGAGATTCTTCACACATTTGTTAATTTTTGTTGTGTTATGGAAATCAAAATAAGGTGGCTTCAGTGGTGCTTCAGCCTTCATTTAACAAGGGACTTCAGGACCATTGTCCAAGTGATCATGCTTTGTAAGGAATACTCCTTGGAGTCACTCACACCGTAATGAGCATTTTAAGGGTGTTATTAACACACCTTGAAGAACAGATGTACATTCTCAATCCATCATCTGTCCAACTGTTTTCTCACAGAAACCTTGAAGAAATATGAAATTCTTGGTTGAGAACTGAAGAAAGAGTAAACTCAATCCTCCCATAGATGATTTGGCAGCTTGCAGAAGAAAGATTTTCTGTGGACATAAAACACATTTCAAAGAAATGTATATATAAATAATCCATATTTCCCAATGGCAATGGAATTTAGCAACCAGTTGCAGGCTTGCTCAGAAACAACAGTGTGAAAATACCATACTTCTAAAGGCATGTGGTTATGTTGTGGCCTTTCTTCATTTAACAGGTCTGCAACCACTCTTCCACACAGTAGGCTCAAGTGTACCCAGTGGGACTGAGGTTCTACAATAGGAACTTTTTATAAAACAGACAGATCCATTTCAGATGGAAGAGAGTACCATCTCTGAACATCTCATGAACGCTCAGTGTCTACACTCGTAAGTGTGAAGGTTCTACTAAATAACCTTTTAAGTCAAAGAATACATGGAGTTCAGCAGTGGTACCTATGGCAAGGAAGGCTAAATGGTATCCCAGTGCCGTGGTTTAACCTGCCTGGCAACTAAGCATGACGTAGCGGCTTGCTCACTCCCCCCTCCTCAGTGGGATGGGGGAGAGAATCCGGAGGAAAAGAAGGTTAGAGCCGTGGGCTGAGATAGAGACAGTTTAATAAGAGAAAATAAAAATAATAGTAATAATGAGAATGGTAAGAGAATATACAGAATATACAAAACGAATGATGCACAATGCAATTGCTCACCACCCACCAACCGATGCCCAGCCTGTCCCAAGCAGCGATTACTCCCTGAGCTGCCATCATTCTCCCCACAACTGACCTACTAACCCCCCCCAAACATGACGTTATATGGTATGGAATAGCTCTTTGGTCAGTTTGGGTTAGCTGTCCTGGCTGTGTTCCCTCCCAGCTTGTTATGCACCTGGCCGAGCAGGAGAAGCTCAAAAAGTCCTTGAGTAGTCTGAGCACTACTTGGCAACAACTAAAAACATCAGTGTTATCAACGTTCTTGTAGTACTAAATCCAAAACACAGCACTATGCTCACTATGCTAGCTACTATGAAGAAAATTAACTCTATCCCAGCCGAAACCAGGACACCAGCCTGCTTTAGGAGGAGTATTGTCAGCAGGTTGAGGGAGGTGATCCTCCTTCCCCTCTGCTCAGCACTGGTAAGGCCATACCTGGAGAAGAGAGTCCAGAAAAGGGCCACTAAGGTGATTAAGGGACTGGTGTGTCATATTAATGAGAGGGAAAAAAAAAAAGCTGAGAGCACTGGGACTGTTCAGCCTAGAGAAGAAAAAGTTCAGGTGGGATCTCATCGATGATATCTAAAGGGAGAGTGCATAGAAGAAAGAGCCAGGCACTTTCCAGTGGTGCCCAGTGAGAGGACCAGGAGCAATGGGCACAAACTGAAACATAGGAGGCTCCATCTGAACATCAGGAAACACTTTTTTTCCTGTGACGGTCACCGAACACTGGCACAGGTTGTGGTGTCACCATCTTCAGGGATAGTTAAAAGCTGCTTGGACATGGGTACCCGTCTACAGGTGGCCCTGCTTGAGCATGGGATTGGGACCTGGTGTCCTCCAGAGGTCCCTTCCAGCCTCAATGATTCTGGCATTCTACAATTCAGAATTGACATGCTAGCATTTTGAAAAGCCAGTTGGAAAATCCAAAACGTGTCTATCAAGCCACAGAAGCTTAAATTGTTCCTTATAAATCATTGTTCTTATGAATTCTGTGACAGGCTCCTACTCGATGCTACGAAGCTAGAATCTAGGATTCCTAGAAGGATCTGGAAGAAGTTTGTGCCTTTTTTCTCTTTTATGCCCTTATGCAATGTGATGTGAATGTTTGACATGGACACAAAATAAACATGGACAGCATGATGTATCTTTAGAAACAGTTCTAGAAACTGAAGCAATGTCTTCTATTCTGAAGTTCTAGAATTAAGCTAACCCATTAAATTTTTAATCACTTGAATTTGGGAGAGGATGTGTTCTAGCTAGGCATATCTTTTTCAGATAAGTAGAAATGTGCTAGGACTTTAACATTCAAGTGTTTTACATGGTTGTAATAGCTCATTTTGTTGCTATTACATAAAGCTTTTCCTGGAAGATTGTAAGGAAGCACGTTGCCAGTTTAAATAATATGGAAAAGGGTGGTATTTTAAACGGTTCTTTAATCTTTTCAAAGATGAGAACGTAATGGTCCTCAACAACGTGTGTGGGAGAATTAACTGAAATAGTTGCCATATTTCTCTGTAGGTTTGTAATAATGCTAAATTATTGTTAACTGTGTAGGAAGTTAAAACTGCAGTTGCTTCATACAATGTGCTCTGTTCCATGAAAGGCTTCAAGGACGACATGAGTTGTTGCCCACACATGATTAGAATAGTCCTTAACCATTCATGACCAAAAACTGTTCAATATTGTTGTCTAGACTTAACTGTAATAAGCCCTACTACATAAAATTTTAACCTTATTCCAGATGTGTTTAGAGTTCTGGTTGTGGCTTTAATTTGGCCACAGTCTTGACTAAGGTAGTAGTTAATTCTGGCATTAAATATTACTCGCATCCATTCTTGACGTAACATTTGCCACATAACAGACCATAACAAGTTAAAGCTTCCACCAAGGGAACACATCATATAATGGGTCTTGCTTTTGAAACAGTGATCGTTAATGTTCAGAAACAAAAGGATTTCCAGCTTGTGTAATATTATTGAGTGCTTTCAAGAATAACAGAATTTTCACTGTATATGTGTATAGGCTATCATTTCAACCGCAAGTATGTATATTTTCTTTATCGTGTAAAGCATGCAAATGTACGAAAATCAGTTTGAGGTAATTTGGAAACGTGCTTCTATAGAAGAAAAATGATCCACTGAGTAAATTTGTATGTCCTTCATGTTATGCAATATTCTTTTAACAGTATATGTTATTTTCTTATCTTATCCTTTCATGTTATTTCAAATCTTAATAGTAAGAAGTTTTAAAGATATATGCAAATACACATTTGTCATGACCATATTAAAGTATATGTGCAGGTATTCATAGAATTATCTTAAGCTTCAATCTAGTGATATACAATTTATGTGAATGCTGTTACTGTAAATTAAACGTATGAAGTGTAGCCTATTTGTGGTTGGTTTGAGGTTTGGGTTTTTATGTTGTTGTTTTGTTTTTGTTTTTGCATGCCTCTTAAAAATATTAGGGAGTATAAAGTTCCTCTTCATCACCATAAAGACTTTTAACTTTATGAGGAAACCAAAGCTTCCTTCTCACAACATGACTGTAGAAACCCCAATACAAACTCAAGAAAAAAATGAAAGGATGCATTTCTTTTTTGTGAGTTGTAATCAAGTATATATTGTAATTTTTTACAGACACTGAAAATATTATTAGAGCAATTTAGAATGTATTATGGGAAGAACAAGTCACTTGATTTATTCTGTATGTTGACTTTACAGCTAGTCCTGCAACCCACATCACATCCTGTCAGTGAGTCAATTTTTCTGGTAATTCTAGATAGGTGCGTTGAGCATGTTTATACTCCTCCTTTTCGTCTTATGATTCTTAGTTATATATTGGACATATAAAATCATTACCTATTTCTTTTATTCAAAAAAATTTAATTAGTTCTATTTTGTAATGTGACCTACCTTATTCTCTGAACGGTGTTGTGACATTGCAGGTAAGCAGTTCAAAATTCGGAATGCTAACAAAAGCAGTACCAGCCTTATTCAAAGCACACAAAATCGTAACTATGGCATCTATTAGATGAAGTTTGCAGAGACTAAAGTAATACTAGAAATAGACTTTTAATTTTCTTGTAACGTTGTTCCAGTCCTAACAGCTTGGTGAGTAAGTGAAATAGAAAATTCATCAAAGGTATACAATAAAGCACTGGGGTGTCTGGGAGAAGCCCTCTATAGCTTGGCAGGTTTGAAGGAGGGGAGAGGAGCAATGATTACACGATAAAGACAAATCATGTTGTCGTGTTTTATGCCTCTCGTAATAGAAGCTCAAAAAGTACTGATGAAATTTGAAAGGTGACAGATTGCAAATGGATAAACCAACATATCATTTCCTCTTTTTGGATGTGTGTACTTCAGCTTGTTGAGCTGAAAATCAAGGGTGAACTTTCTGCCTTACGAAAGAGGTGAAGCTTACAGGTTTTTAATAGATGATTGAGGAAGAGCAGGTTCTTTGAAGCTTCTTTCAGTGTGTGTATATGTATTTCTTATTGAGTTGAACTTTGGCCGGTTGTCCTTCATGCAGTCACTGACTACTTGTTGTGGGATTTGATTTGGGAAGGGGGGGGGGAATTGCTTAAAATGCGGAGGAGGAGAGTTGTAACTTTTATTTAGTTTGTTTTACCAGGGCTCTGTGGATGCCTCTTACAACCTACTGTTTTAATATTTCAGATGAAGGCTGGCTGAGGGAAATGGAGGAGAGCAGTTACTGGTTTTTAGCTGAGTCTCCGTAAAGGTATAAAAATAAAGGTTAAATCTGAGTAATCAGTTTGTGAGGTTTACTGTTGAGAGAGTTTTAGTCTCTACTGCACTAATACGCTTTCTGAGAGGATGGTATATTCCTTCTAGCAAAGAAACTGGCAAGGATAAATTATACGTGCCAGCAACAGTGTAACCAGTACTTCCAAGGAAGTTATTTAAAATAAGGGGCATCGTGTTCTTTTTTAAAAATAAATACATGAAAATAAAAAGAAGTATTTTAGTGTGTTTCATTTTGATCACGGTTGAGCATCAAGTTTCTTGAAGGTAACCTCTCATTTTGTCACTGGGAAGTTCCATGTAGCATGAAATGCTGTGCTCTAGAGTGGCACAGACAACCTTGAGCTGCGGCTGTAAATTAGGCTTTGTGTAGAAATAAGCTGGTTTTATGTTTTTTTTTAAGTGCAACAAGCTTGTAGAAATACCTTGTTTCAGCATTCTGGTAGAATAAATATTATCAGCATTTGAATTTCCTCCCTTCTGTGTGTCAATTTGTCAGCAGCAAGCAGCAATTTGCAAACAGACCCCTTAAAGCCATAGTCAAGATTGTTGCAGCATCTTGGCATTGGAGCAATTACAAAATCGTTACCTTGCGTCCTACTCACAAACTAAGCCAAAAAGAAAGGTATAAACTTGTGCCCATCATTCTCTGAAAGTCACTCTTGATTTTCACACTGGAATTGTTTCATTGTAAGTCTGTGGGCATAAAAAGTGAGAGAACAGCTTTTCTTGAAACTCTTGCATTCTGGCAGCTCCTACAGAATCTTTTGAGGGAACAGAGATAGAAGTCAGTTAAAATGGTTTAATAACAGGATTACAGATTTCCATCCACTCTGTTTTCCTAGTATGTGGACTGTTAGCATTGAATTTGATATGCTGAAGTAAAATAATCACTTAAAATAGAGGGGGGCAACTAATACTTTCTAACGCAGAAATTCAGATAACTTCTTAAGATTTAATAAAGCAGTATGAATATTCTGAGCAGCTTATTTACTTAAATTTCTGTTTTTCTAGAAGTCAGCTTTGCTGTTACCGCAACACCTATAAACTGAATCTTATAACTACAGCTTGGAGGAAGTCTGTGATACAGTGATTTTTAAGGACAATGATCAAAGTTCCTTGCAGCACAGAAAAATTACTGGACTAATAAGAAAAAGTTATCCAGGCATATTTTAGAGGCATTTGCTAAACTAGCATTCTTGCATTACTTTTTCTTTTTTGGTTTGGTTTTTTTTCAGTTGGTCAATATATTAACATTGTATTTTCTCTCTTTTGTATTGTAATTCTAATTGTCTGAGGACACCGAATGTAATGCATTTATTTCATGTTTGGCTTTATAACATCCATCTTGGTAAAACAATGTTAAACTGTATATAATTTAACAAAGCTATATGGTGGCTAAAATGATTTTCCTCCTTTGGAAATCTTTGTGATGATAATTTTGGAGTCCATGGGAAGTCTCCCTCTGTTTTAGCAATCAGTTTGTATGGGAATTTTCATTTAAATGATCTTGCATTTTGCTTCTAGCAGGCAACTTGCTTTGAGTTGCTTTAGCAGATGTATTTTGGGGTGTAAGATTTTTTTCTTACACTGAGATTTTTAAAAGCCAAAGTCAGAAAGTGTTGTCTTTGGTTCATAATAAATACTGTAGTTCTGTCTGACATAGTAACCATTTCTGAGTCTTGTTTGCTATTATACAAGATGTGAAGTGGAAAGAAACATACCACTTCCTTATTTTTTTTTCCAAACATCTAATGAAGATGTAAGAATCAAACTGCTTTTTGCTTTAAATATGTCTTTTTATCAGAGAGGAGTCTGTCTTTTTCCTTCTGCTTCTCAAACTGCTCTTTGAGTAATGGCAGAGTGTTAAGAAAAGGCTTCCTTCATTTGTGTTGAAATGAACAAATGACCTTTTATTGAATTCCTTGGGAAGTGGACATGCATTTATTCATAAGTAAGAAACATGGATTATTTTACATACTTTTTTTTTTAAAAAAATCTGTAGGTTATCAGCTAATGTACAGGAATGTAGTGTTTGTGTATAGGTATACTATACTACAATTCAGTGGTGAAAATGAAGTAATTTTGATGTTGTGTTTAATGGATTTCAAGTTATGCTGTAACTTGAATCTCTAGCCTTAGAGTGTATAAATGTATTATTTCTTAGCACACTTTGAAAATACTGTTTCAAGGTTATCTTGACTGAAGCACAAAGTGATTGCTTATAGAATAGTTCATGAAGAAGTAAGAGTATAATAATTTTTTAAAATATTTTTGAAGTAAAATACCAAGACTCCAGCTGACACACAAATCTTTCAGAAGCTATTTATGTAGAAGCATAAACTGGAAGGTATTCTGGGAAATAGCAGTGACTGTGAATAGGGAAATATTTTAAGATTAAAAACAGAAGTTAAAAATAAGATCGGACCATAGGAGAGCAAATCAATTTAATAAGTAATGCGGTGTCTCCTGTGTTTTTTAATTTGAGATTACAAACGAAAGTGAAAGGGAGAATTTGAAGTTTAACATCACGCATTTGTGCCTAGAGCAGTATTTCTTTCAATACATAGAATCATAGAATTGTTTAGGTTGGAAAAGACCTTTAAAATCATCAAGTCCAACCGTTAAACTTAACACTGCCATCCCACCACTAAAC
>NW_009258268.1:859000-869690 GCF_000687185.1 Egretta garzetta
CTACACGTCTTCTAAATGTAGATGTTAAATGGGGACTCAACCACTTTCCTGGGCAGCCCGTTCCAATGCTTGACAACCCTTTTGGTGAAGAAATTTTTCCTAATGTCCAACCTAAACCTGCCCTGGCACAACTTGAGGCCATTTCTCCTTGTCCTATTGCCCGTTCCCTGGGAGAAGAGACCGACCCCCCACCTGGCTACCCCCTCCGGTCAGGCAGTTGTAGAGGGCGATAAGGTCTCCCCTCAGCCTCCTCTTCTCCAGGCTGAACAACCCCAGTTCCCTCAGCCGCTCCTCATCAGACTTGTGCTCCAGACCCCTCACCACGTTTGTCCTTCTTTGGACACACGAATGGCATACATGCTTGCCTAGGTCTTTTGGTAAGCTTTTATTAATTGAATGACGAAATAGGAATCCCTTACGAGTATCCGTTAAGCAGCACTGATATTTTTAGCTACATGATCACTTTTACTCTGTTGTGGAGCTAATTAGGATGTGAGCATCACACTAGATTCTTCTGTCATCCTAGCATAAGCTTAAGATGTCTTGATAGGTGGAACATAAATCAATACGTCAAATATTAAATAGGCTGTATGAACAAGGAATACGCAGGAAAGTACAAAAAAGGATTGCTATAGATATTGGCTGGTTATTTATAAGGAAATATTTTGCAGCACTGAATTTAACTTATAAAACTCATTTAATCTATTTGAGTTACACTGGCCATTGCAAAAGCCAGTGGTTGGGTTTTAGTTTTGCTTTTGTTTAAGAAAGAGCATGATTGAAGATAGGAAGCTTAGAACAGCACCAACCCATGATGGGGGAAGACTTAGAGGTCTACAGACACACAATTTTGCTTATAAAGCATTTTATTACCTGCTGTGATCACCAGCTTATGCAGCCTGCAGGCATCCCAATAATGCAGAATAATGAAGGGGAGTTGGACTGAATCTGCTCTTAGATTTCTTTACTGTATAATCATCTGTTTGTTTTCTAGATGATGATAGTTACTTGAATAGCAGAGCAAACATTGTTCTTCTCCCTCCTACATCACTGATGTTCTTTGTTGCATAGACTGCCTTGCTGGTTTGGTTTGACCATCTAATGTTAGCTGTTTCCATATGTAAAAGCTCTCTCTGTGGTATTTCTCGTTCATTGGTGATTTTTTCCAGAAGCCAGTCAAATGTTTCTATTGGCCTTATTCTGTATGTATCGGGATATATGATATGAGCTTAAGAGCCAAGTGACCCCTCTTAATACATGACTACTTTCTGAATGAAAGTCAAAATATGCAGCAAGTTGAAGCAACTGTAGATAACACTATTAAAATCGTAAAACTTGGGACAAGAGGTAGGGCAAGTTCAGGAGGGCCACCTTGGGCTAGGTCCTCAGAAATTGCTTTTTCTACACACCCAGAAATAGTTCTTTCCTGTTCTGACACGAATTCTTTCTTACCTGAATTTATTGGTGATTTTCAGTCTTAACTGCCACTTCCGTTTAATCTTTTGGTCTGATAACCAGCCTGCCTAGTTTCCAGTGAGTGGAGTCTTTAAAAAAAACCAACCAAAACAAAACAAAAAAAAAAAAACCCAAACCAGAAACATTGCTCGTGCCTTTTCCACAATGAAGTACTTGGTGATTCTGGTCTAATATTAAGCAAAAAGAAACTCAAGAGACACACCCAGAAATACCAGCAGAAAAACTGCATTTCAGCACCAGTGAAAGAGCAGTATTTCAGATGGGGCTTTGCAGTATCTTGCTTTCGCACAGACAAGGTATTGTGATGGTTCTGTGACTACAGCAATTCGTCATCCTTTCAATTAGTCACTTCTTCATTGTGCATTGAGAATTGTAATTGAAAACATTTCTACAAAGCAGAAGGCATCTTAGAGAATATATGGAAAATGTACTTTTGAGTAAATATTTAATAACTTTTATATAATTAATTTTATTTGCAGGGAGTAGTTAATTTTCCTGTACTTTCCTTTTTATATGAATAACTTAAATCATTATGCAAACACTTATTTTTAAAGCTTCTTCGTTGATTTTAAATCAGTTTAAACAAAATGATAAATTTAAATTATGAGAGTGGGTTTTTTAGTGTAAAGTGGTTCATTACAAACCAGCACAGACTGTGAACTTGACAGGTTACTGAAAATATGATGGAGTATGTAGGATAGTCTTAAGTTTTACGGTTTTAGGCTGCCAGCTTATGCACATGTGGGAATTGTAAGGAATTCTCTTTTTACTTTGTGGGTTCAGTATGTATGGTAACTTTTATTTCCAAATACCTTCCTCTAGATGGAAATACTGGTAACTCTGTGATTTTTCCAGATTAAAACCCAGCAGTTCATGAGTTATGTTTTTCATTTTAAGATGCATCCTGTATAAAATATCTGGCTAATTAAATTGTGGATTTCATGCAGTGTTTGATGTTCTGTTCATTCTGAAAAGGACCAGGCAAGCTGACTACTCTCTTTTTTGGCAGGATGATAGGGAAGAAAGAGAGTTATAATTGCTAGCACAATATATAACTGTATAGCTTGTCTGTCATCCTGTGAGCCTCTATGCTGCCTTAAAGGGCCTTTTGAAACTTTCCCTCACCTATAACTCTCCTCAATGCCAGTATACCTGAATAGGTAATTTTAATCTCTCTTTTTCTCACTGTAGTGAATCTTGTTTTCAGTGCCACTTTCCTATCACTGTTTTTGTTTAAACTTTCGTTAAAAAGAGTAAAGTCTTCATTTTTTTCTGCAAAGCATAAGATTTGTAGTTCTGTGTAGTAGTACAGAAGAATGAGAAATTTCAGTTGCAATCAATAAATCTAACTTTCTAGAAAATATGTTCACTTAGAATTGAATATTTGCTTTCATAAAAATTTGATTTGATACTAAATTGTGGGCATGGTCAGTGTAAAAGGCACCGCAAAATTTGGCCAGGTGATTGTCTTCATATGCTCATATACTTGAAGGCATTTCCTCTGTAGATCTGTCGTCAGCACTTACTGATTGACTCTCACCTGTCGTATCCTGCAAATGCATCCAGCATCTTTTGAACAGCTCACAGCTAGGTTGGGGCTAGACTGTAAAATAAAATAACTTTAAAAGCGCTATGTTCTGTTGAAGCTGTGATAATCTTAGTAAGAAAAAATGGATGGATACTGTATAAATACATGCTTTTGGCCTGATCTAGATTATTTAAAATCATTGTCAGTTAACAGTTATACAGTGATGTCTTTGTGGGTTAAATTGCAGGTAGTACTGTTTTGCATGATTGATTAAGCAAATATTGTACAAAACACAACATTATGTAAGCAATTACTCATGTTGGTTATTCCTTCATGTGTTGTAAATACTGGAGTAGAAAGCTGTAGTCAAGTTGGACTTATATTACTAGCTACCACACTTCAAACGGAGTGATGGTAAGATTTTTCCAAAATGATTTATGTTCCTGTATGACTAAGATACTTTCAAAAGTGATCCTATAAACATTCTAGATTGTAGGATAGGACTTTTCTTTTGACTCTTCTAATGCATAAAGCATCAGCTGCATGGGAGGGAAGAAATGTAACCATGTTGGGGTAATATTCTGCCTGTAGGATTATATTTGCAAACCGCAATCTTTGTATAAACAACGTGCAGTTACTTTTATCATCTTAACATTGATGGAGACCAGTGATTTTTATTTACATTACCCCATCTGTATTGCTCAACACTTAAAATATAAAATTAAACTCATTTTCTATGATGTTTCATGATAGCAGCTGAGGAGGATATTGCTTTGCAGCAGTCAGCAACTGTGGGAGATTTTGGCCTTTCTCTCTTGGCATTAAATTATGATAACTAGGGAAAAATTGATTGTAATTTATTAATAAGTGATGAGAAACTGCAGCATACACTTAAGAAATTCTTATCTTAGAAGTTTATTAATGGTAACCACCTTTGCCTGCATCCTCCTTCTGGTGTTTATTTCTACTTCAGATGGTAAGCACTTCGGAGCTGTGATTAGACTTCAGTGAATAATTGATTATTCTTTTAAAATCAGCCTGATAGAAAATTGTTTTGGCTATAACAATGTTTTAGGGGAGTTGTCTTTTTTGTTTTCTCTTTTTTTTTTTTTTTAATGTTTTGGAGGTACACTTCTTCAATATAATGTGCCAGAGTTCACTTCTCCAGTGTGGATCTGTCTGGAGCGGATCCTGCTGGCTGTGTGCCTCCCATCATTTTTCAACTGTTCAGACATTTCATTAGCGCTGTTTGTATCCACATTCTGCTACCCTGAGGACATAGAGAATTGACTACAGCAGCTAGTCAGCTCCTTCTGATCAGTCTTCATAAGAAAAATTGGAAAAAGACTATTTTTCTCTTTGGGGACTGTTGGAAAGAAGTAACAAGTAGCCATGTGTCAACAGTTCTGGACTGTACTGCCCTGGAATTACTTTGAGGTAGCTTACCAATGATGAGAAGACTCCTTGCCCTGCTGTTTCAGAGGTGAATGACGGACAAGTTGTCATGGTTAGCCTGCTGCTTGAGGCTTTTCATGTAGGTAGGTGACAGAGACCACATCATAACTGCCTTTCAAAATTAATTTTTAACTTTCTAATTTTTTTACTATACTTGGGTGTTTTTTTTCCCCCAAAACCTCCACCGGGAGATAAAATACTTCTTGATGTTGAGTTGCATTGCTTTGTTTCTATTTTTTAATTACCATAGTAGGACAGGAACCACTTTGAGTGGTAGGAGACTAAGTTTGGAAGGGGCAGTGGCTTGTATTGCTTTTTCCAGTTAAGATAGTATGTGATGAGTGTGTAATTTACTGGGGCCCAGTCACCCATAATGCAGGCCACATCAGCTGCTTTCTGGAGTTAGCTGCTAGCAGGAATTTGTCAGCAACAATTTAGAGCTTGATTAAAATTTTGGGGTTGTTTGAATATGAGGTTTTTAACTTCTGTTTTATGGCTCTGGTACCCAGTTTGGTGAGAGAGGTCAGGTTGTCAGGGAAAAACCTACTTTTCCTGTTTTTTCAATATCAGATGCTTGCTGACCCTGGGGTTGCTTATACAGAGAGGGGGATTACCTGACCACAGTTCTTCAGTAAGTGCATCTGTAGGTCCCATAAGCTACTTTGCTTCTTCTGCAGCGTTAGGAGTTTTATTGCCTGTGCCGTGGACAGTGACTGGAAGTAGTTACTGCCAGTCAATTTGCTTTTTTTGTCTCCAAATAAATGATTATGATGTGCAAGATCTAGCAGGACCCATAGCTGAAAACATTCTGAATTCCTGTTCATATCTGTAGCAGAAGCGGGGCATATGTGATCTTTACATCTGACTAATTCCTTAAGTAGGCAGAAGACTTTAGGTTGCCTGTCAAAGCACAACACTTTTTTCTTAATTGTACTCTGTTTCTTGTGGCTGAAATAGTTTTGAATTTTTCAACATAAAATCTACTGGAAAAAAATTTACCTGGCTTGAGCTATAAGGGTACTTGTTTGCCATTGAAAGTGCTTAGTGTTTCTAAAAGGAGGAAGATAGACTATTGCAGAAGGTATTGGATATTTGTTACAGTATTACTCTGACTTGGCAAAACATGTAGGCCTATGTTAAGCTCCTAAGTTTGTGCTCATTGCTTGTTTTACTTAAGGATACATTGAAATGTTGTGTTCAGGCAGATCCTATTCTCATAACAGAAGGGGGGTTTGTTTAAATTGAAAACAACCAAAAAAAAAGACACTTATATCCATACATCTGTTTATGAATTATCTTCATGGTTTTCTGGAGTGTGAACTTATTTTCAATTGTTATCAAAAATTCCCCTGCATTTCATGATATGAATGGAATGCAAGGGGGAGAAAAAAAAAGAATAGAAATGCCAGACATTTCTTCTACAACCTCTTGTTCTGTCCTATCTTCTGCCTGTCTCAAATAGTAATACTACATATTTGCATGGTCCTTAAACTGTTGTTTTTGCTAATTTTTTTATTAAAATAGGCAACAACAGAGAGACCTTTTATACAGAAGCTATTTCGACCAATTGCTTCAGGAGGACAGTTGCATACTTTGGGAGATCTGCTAAAAGATGTGTGTCCTAGTGCTATCACCCCTGAAGGTACTGTAGAAATAACTTTTGTCCAATAAGATAATTTTTTCTGTTGTTCTGTTGTTTGTTTGGTTTTTTTTAATATGGGGATTTTGGAGGTATGTCTCAGTACCAGAGTTTCAGATTTTACTCCTTCCTGGCCCTTTAGTGTGCTATTATACATCACCTGCAGTGTTTGGAGAGGATAAGAGTGAGTCCCTAGGCACTCCTGAAAAATTAGTCTCTGGAAATTTTATTTTAAAGTTCATGTACTCCTTTGCCATCATGCTGTTCTTAATAAAAACATTCATGTGTTATTTTCTGCAGCTTAAAGCAATGTCAACAGAAGTTTTATTTTGTTAGCTTTAATTTTATATAGCTTAAGCTTTTCATGTGTAAAACTTGAAAATTCATAGAAATTGAAAGTGTTTTCAGAATATTCTTTTTCCCCATTGAAGCCCAGCCTTTAAAAATGTACCGGAAAAGAAAGAGATTGTTGTATGTTTAGGTATGGTTACTGGGTAGTATTGTGTGACGAGATGCCAATGTAGCATTATATTGTTTCGTACAGTAGCATTTGTTGATCAGCATTTATTCAGCAAAATAAGCATTTCTGGTTGTTATTTTAGCATCAAAGATTGCAACTATTGGAACTCTTGATACACTTCTTAGGTGGGATAAATGTAAAAGTTATGTACTCTGCAAATTAGGATCAAAGTTACATAATGTGAAATGTTTTTCATCTTGTTCTTGCTGTTGTCTTACCAGTACCTGTAAATGGGTAACCTTTTTTCAGTCAATAAATCACAGTTTATTTTGAGAACTGTCTGATATTCTAGAGAAGATCTTGGCACAGAATTTACTGGTGCAGTATTGGCACCTTTTGACAGTAAAGTACTAAACTTGAAATCAGTGTAAAAATCTTTAAGATGTTGTACACAAAAGCTGTGTAACTCAGGATCAAACAGTTGGATTTCTCTATGGTGATCTTTGAAATCAGCTCAAATCTCAAAGTATCGTTTTTAGCCCTGTTTAATACTTGCTAGCACATGGAAACAATTTCCAAAAATAACAAAAGGTAAGAAAAATATGGAATGTTGCTAGCCATGTGTCCATTTTTCCTAAAGCTCCTATAAATTTTAGAGCATTATTTTAGGTAATGCTTTTGACTAACTGTCCAAAAGATAAAGCAAGATATAAAAGATACTTGAATGTTAGCACAAGCAAGTTTAACCATCTCCAAGTATTTAAGTGTGAGGATCCTACAGACACTAGTACAAAGGTACAAAGTGAATTTAAAAAAAAAAAAAAAAGAGTAAGAAGGATGATGCATTTTGACTTGGAAGGCAGTCAAGAGCACAAATTAAATGAAAGAAACTCAAAAAGCATTTATGCAAGAGTTGTTCCAGGATATAATGGATGATAATTTTTATGTGGATTTGCTAAAGCTGCAGATGGGGAATGTGCTGGTTACTGCCTTTATTAAAAGCGTGAAGGTAATGTAATTTTATCTGAGTACCAGTGACTTGATGCTTCCCGTTAGTAGGCCTTCTTTTCACATGTTGACAAGTGCACCAACCTTTAATAGCAGAATAGAAATGTGCTATGCTAATTGCTTGCTTCATTTTTGTTAAAGGCTAAAAAAACCCCCAAACTATACTGTTTACTCAATGGGGCAAAAAATGGTGATTACTTGGAAGAAAAGAAACCAAAATAAGTACTATCCTTAAACTTAAGAGGAGGGATTGAAATTTGGTGGAAGGGTTTCCTTGTATTGGAATATACTTGTCTGTTCCTGTATAAATGTGCTTAAATTTGGCCTAGTTTTGATCCTTAAAATTCTACTGAGCAACTTGAAAACTTAGAGTTTAGTAACTTTGATCCCTTATACGGGTGTGAGCTATCTGGGATTCAGTAGAATTTCTCCTGTAATGCAGCTTTGTATTGTTGCGTTGTTCGGTTGTTCCTTTTGTATTCCAAGCGTTCTCCTCCTCTTCTGGTAGGTAACAGAAGGAAAACTACCTGAGCTAAATGCAGAAAATAATGTGAACTCTTGAGGAGATATGGGGGTAGACTGATACATAGAGCCAGTGGAAGGGGAGGCAGACTGACTGAACAAGTCATTTGGAAGCAAATGGCAGATCTGGGAGTCATTAAATATGATGGGGAGACCGTCTATAAACAATGTGGCAGGATGAAAGAGATTGGGGCAAAAGCCAAAACCTGACATAATAACGGTGAACACCTGGACAAAGTGGGATAGGATAGGGATAGAGATAATTCTCCCTTCCCAGCAAGTGGACTAGACTCCTGAGGCTACAGAACCTCAGCACGTCTGCTGCTGAAGTCCCCATGAAACCCACTCAGTCTACTCATTTTCTCTCTGATTCTGGGTCAGTGAGAGTTTATCATGCTTCCTCTGTCAATAGATGCTCCATCAGCTCAAAATGCAGAGGAGACTGTAGAGCTGAGTGTTTCTATCTATTTTATGGGCATATGAGAATTTGCAAGCATTTTTTTTTAAACCTGGGAAACTATGCATAAAGGTTTTTCTTCTAAAGTAGCTATATCCATTTGAAGCTTACTTGAAATTTAGGAGGTGTCAGAGTTGTAGACTGCCAGTACAATAATAATTTCCATACACATGCACAGTGATCATTATACAGCTTATAATCACCCTCCATGTCTGATCTCCCTCTTTTTTTTTTTTTTTTTTTTTTTTTTCCCCTCTGAGACTTTTGTCTTCCTGTACGGGCTGGGCATGTTTTAGTGTCAGGGCTGTGTAGTGAAAAAACATTGTTGAAAATCATTGTCCTGATTGTTGAAATGATGGACTGGGAATTAATGTACTTGAGGAAGTATTATAATTTAGGCAGCTGAATACTGCCTTTGGGAATCAAATTCAGTTCTTTCTCCCCTAGGGAGTTCATTCATATGTGGTACGAGGCAAGCTGAGTGTTACAAACCCACCCATTTTTTAGAGAGGAGCACCAGAAAAATCTGATGATCAGCATGAGTGTTCTGCTGAACAGCTTGCTTGTACTTGGAATCAGTGAGAGCTCTGGGGCTTTGAGCGTGCAAACACCAGGCCCTCTCTGAAGTCAAGTTCTAGGCCTCTCATCACTCTTCTTCACTCCCACCCTCCAAAAAATGGATACTTCTGGCCATAATGTCTCATTGACTTCAGTATGTGATCTATAAAATTAAGATAATACAGCCTCTTTCCACAGGAAAATCTTGAAACAGTTTTTGAAGGCAAAATAGCTTGTGGTCGAGACAGTTTACATGTCATAATATTAAAAATTGACCTCTTTGGACTTTTTTTGGTATCTTCTGATTTTTGTGCTTGTAAACTTAATGTCTTGTCTTGATGTACAATTTATATTTATTCTGGTCAAGGCATTAAAATAACGTTGTAACAAAATAGAACACATTATCAAAGGTATATGAGAAAATGATGGCAAACAGTTTTCCATGTCTAGATTTTCAGACTTTATTCAGTGTTATCAAAGTTTAGATCTACTTAATTTTTCTGAAAAAAAGGAAAGAAAAGTAGTATCTCATCAAAGATATGCTTAAAGACATAATAGATATTGGTCAAGTGAGTTGTTTTCAACCTTTTTCACTCTTGTTTTCAAAAAGTAGTTTAGATATTTTTCCAAGACTGTTTTTTAACCCCCCTCTTTAGTGAATTAATGCATCGGTGACATTAGCTGCATCTTTTTGTCAGTGCAACACAATCAATATGACCTTCTCTTTCTTTCTGTTTTTTTCCATCTGTCGAAATTTTTTTTTTTTCCTTTTTCCTCTATGGTTTTCTCTTTTCCAATGACTTTTCATTCAACTGGAAGCTTCATGGTAATTGTGGTGATTGCTTGTCTATGGTGACATCCGTAATTGAGCTTTGTGCCGTGGGAACACAGAGAATATATGATTTTCAGACTCAGTATTTGTAGCCATACATGTGAGCTGTTCCTGCTGCCAGATACTTAGGGACCACCACAAGAAGAGGGAGGGAAGGGTTTCAAGAACCACCCACAGTGTCTATATGCCTTTGCTTTAGTAAACATGGATATAATTAAGTCTCTCTTTTAACTGTGCTGAGAAAAAAATATTTCAATGAAAAAATGTATTTATATATGTGGATTGAATATATAAATTGATTACCAACTGTTGAAAATGTTGAAAACACAATGTAAAGAACATTGTCAGAAGTAGAACAGGTTGAATAGTGACATTAAAAATCTGGTAGTGAAAATGGTCTTTGTAAAATACTGTTTTTTAAAAATTTAAAATAATTTTAAAAATTACTTTGGACTGTTACAGACTGTGGGTAACTAGTTACACTGTTTCATTTAAATTAGCTTATGAAACTATTTAATCAAGGCTTTTATTGTTTGTTGAAGTGCTCAAAAAAATAAAAGCTTGAGCAGTTATTATCCCAATCCATCCTTCCCTGTCTCTCCTCAAATGGGTCCTTTATTTGGTTACATATATGTTATCCTGCTTAACGAATGCTGTACAGTGCTCACCTTTCTGGACTGCTAAATAGTTTCATCTCCTTAAACTGTTTGTCAGAGGAAAACTGGTGGATAAAAGTTAAAGGCTTTTTGTCACGT
>NW_009258268.1:869720-876897 GCF_000687185.1 Egretta garzetta
CTTCATCTTTTTTTGTCCTTAATCAGTTGTTGCAGATAGCATAGCAGTTTGGAACCTATTTGTCAGAATGTGTGAAGAAAAGCAGTACTTCAAATTAGAACAAGCACTAAGAAGCCAATGTAGTTCTTAAAGCTTTTGGCAACTGCATTAATTGCCTTGACTGTAAAGGATACCTTGTTCCTCTAGAACAACAAGGAGAATGGCTACCTTTATTAGTAGCAAACATGTTTAAGAATAATACCATGTTGAGAGAACCTTCAGGGAAGAAGCTCTTTTTTCACCTTACAGTACTCCTATTGCAGTACTGTACAGTACTTTCTTCTGGAAGACTAGGTTAGAACTAATCTAATATAACCCTCTCTAATTTTCAGTCTAAATGAGTATTTAGATGGCAAATGTGTTAAATCAGATATCTTCTCATTAGCCGAGTAGTTTTTCTTTTTTCTTGGTGCCTATTTAGCTGATTCACAGGCAGCAGTTGTCATTATATGGCAATAAAAATAGTAAGTCATTGTCATCACAGAAAGTGCATCACCTTGCGTTTAATATTGACGCATTTAATTTGTTTCAGTTTTTTCTTTCTTTGTTCTGATCCTCCTGTCTTGACATGAAGTTTGGGAAGGAGTGCAGTCCTACTTGTCATGTTTAATAAATACTAAAATTCTCAAACACAAACTAATCTAGTCATCACTTCCTCTGTATTGCAGCCTACTGTAATCTCTCTTTAAGGCATGTTATTTGTTTTTTAGTTATTGCAGTAATAAATTGTAATTTATCAGTTACACAGCCGTTCATAAATGAAAGAAAGACACCTCAGTCTGAAAATTTACTATGGGTAAACCTATACTGTGTATTAGTACATTTTTTTATTTACTGTATTTCCACAATTATTGCTTACTTTCATCTAAAGGCTGCGTACAACTGAAATCTAACTTGGGAGTTCTGTGGTTGTATAGATAATACTTAGCTTGCTATTCACGGACCTCCTAGAGTTATTGGGAATCTTTACTAGAAGATGCGCAACTTCATTTCAATTTTCAGTCTTTTAAAGTAAAACTTTGCAAGTTCTGCAATTTGAGCATATTAAACTGTGTTTAGTTCTCCGTTGTGATCATATCCTGTTGGGAGGGTGTGCTTGGGTTTGTTTGTACGTTTGTTTGTCCCTAGGTATTCATACTTAAAACTGAGGCAAGCTATTCATTTAGGTTTTGGGCGATATTTAATTATTTCTGATCTTGATCCCAGCATCATGGAAGAGTGGTGCTTATTTTTCAGTTCTTTTTTTCAACTTGTGTTGATCCATCTTATTTTCTTCATGTCAATGGCTCTACAGCTGTTTCCTTTCTTTTCCCTGCATCATGTTCCTTCAGTACCTCTATTCTAGTCATACATAACTTGCTGTCCTTTGTTACTCTTTTAATATCTGCTTTTACATCCTTTAAAACTGGCTCTTCTACTTGGCAATTCTACTTCTTTGACTAAGTTCACCCTAACTTGTATAACTATTTTTGTAGGTTTTCAAACCTTAACTGGTTTCCTAAGAGAAATAGATACAGATCTTCAGGGACGTAGCCATTGTCACTTCTGCTTTAGTTCTTTCTTCTTGCTTTCCATCCTTTTGTCCTGTGGTGTTCCATTATCTATATTTCTACTTCAATTTCATTGAGTTTTCCAACCATTTTTTGTACCATCGGATATAAAAATCTAAAATATGTAGATACCATGGAAACATGTCTCTCTATCAGCATTCTTCCATTTCCCAGTTTAAATCTCTTGGTTTTCGGATGACCCCCAAGAAGACTAATGTCCTGGTTACTCAGGGAAGTCCAGAATAAATTTGTCCAGTGTCCCCCTTTTTGTTCACCGTTTTACACTCCTGACATTTCCAGCCAACAGTCCAAAGTCCTAGTTTTACTTAACATAAACTGTGCATCATGTAGTTTTGAATCTAAGCTCATCACAGATGTCCTTTTTTATTTTAATATGAAACACTCATTCATGAGGACTCCGGGGTTAGAATCAGATTATTCTGATTATTCATGCTACAGCTTGTAAACTTGTCTGATCTTTTTTCCTATGCTTGTGGATGCCACTTGCACAGACAAAAGTTGATCCTTTAATTGAACAGTTCTTGTGTGGTAAAATGGAATTGTCAGCAGTAGTTCCAGTTCCAGAAAATTAAGGCGGTCTTTTGAATAACTTCTGAGTTGTTGTTATTATTTGTGAGAAGATTTAGTGTGTTATGGAGGAACAGGCTAAGATGAAGCTTGATATCATCTATGGTCTCATAGACTGCGTAGTTACAGTTTCTATGCAGGTAAGGAAGAGATGATGTTAAGACTACGTTGTTGCCTGCAAATATAGCATAAGGTGACATGGCTGATATGTTAGAACACACTACTTACGGGTATTCTTCCCCAAACTACTGGATAACAAAACTAATTACCTGTGCCTGAAGGAGACAGCACCGTGGCTATTTTTCCCTACTATCTAATAACCTCTGTCTTACTGAGATTAGGCGGATTAGGCTACCTGCTTACAGCAACTGTATCATTTATGACAGATAAATAAAATCAAGTGTTATCTATCTGTTGCTGCTAGAGAGGTCATGCTGCATTTCCACATGGTTTTATGCATCTGATGATAGGTGTTCCTGTTGCCAGTTAAGGGGCTTTTGTTTCCAGAAGTACTGATATCAGTTCTGAACTTCAGTTTATCAAATCTGAAAAAACACCCATGTGAATAATTCACAGCAATTTAAAAAAAAAATTGTTTAGTAGACATTTATGATGTTCCTGTAAAAGCACATCCTAATATTGTAAACAGTTCATTTAGAAATGGTGAGTCATTAGGAGAAGGGGATGAACACAGTATAATCTTGTATAACTACAGAGCAACAACTGCAAGAGGAAACAGTGTTGAGTTCAGCAGAATGCTTTGAAGAGGCAAAGGGTTAAAATGATAGAAAACAGAGTTGTTCTGGGGGAGGGAAAGACTGCTGTCTTCTTCCACGCCAGAAATTTAAGGCATTGTACATAATGCAAAGATAAAAATTGCATAATACAGAAGGAAACAGTTTTCTTCCACTGCTATCATGTCTAAACAATTCTGGATACAATTTCAATTTGCCAGTGTTGTTGAAGTCTTCATAAAACTTGTTTTGATTTTTGTCTCATGCTTCCTTGAAGACTCAAATGGTAAACATTTGGACATAATGACGCAAACAGTAGGCTATCAATCAATCCCAGTTTTCACAGCATTGTTGTTCATTCAGAAAAGCTGTGTGAACTGACCTCTTTCTACAGCAGTGTCATTAGTTCTTCAGAAATAAAACAAGGATCAAAAAGACTTCCAGGATTTTTCTCTTAAGACTTGCTGTACTGAATGATTTTGTAAAATTAGGGATCAACTGTTTTCAATTAACTCTCAGCTTTTTTTAATGTATATTGTATGAGAGACTACATATTAATTGTTTTTGTTCTCCCTTGGTTTTCTAAGCATTGACTTCCAGTAAATTAGTCAAACAGAAAATTGAATTTAGATTAGATTTGCTGGGTAGGCTCCTAATTTTCATGCAAGTGACGTAGTGCAGTGGGAGGTAAATGTGTGCAGTGTGAAGGTCTTTTGGATTGACATGAAATATAACTGGGCTTGCTCTGTCTGAGGTCAGAATTAGCTGGACCTGGGGTTTGCTGTGGGAGCTGCACAGGGAGGAGAGGAGCAACATGGCACCATCTCAGTCCTTGCTGCTCCGGTGGTGAGCAAACTTAGGAAGCTTTTGCTCCCCATGTCTAGCTGGTATGTCTGACTGCTTGTGCTCTCTACAGGCTGGTCTCTGCTTTTCAGTGCTGTGGAGGTACAGTGTTAAAATACTTTTCCAGGCCACCTAAATTTAGAAATATAACTAGCCTGGTTAGTTTTAGGCAGTTTATTAGCCACACTTTCATCCCACGTGGGTATGACAGTATTGTGAAGGGTTAAAGGTCTTATAGTATGCAGGCATAATAAAGGTGATTAAAAGCTCCCCAGTGATATGAATTCTAGTCCACTGTCTACTGCAAGAGTCCTCTTGCAGGTCAGAACTGAACTTCAGACCACTACTTAAGCTATTCCACCCTCCTTGTGTCCTTGACTCAGTGGTGCTCTCCGTGTTTGAGGAGGTCACGATGTACGTCTCCTTTCTGGTGTGAGTCATTATTTGTGCCTGTTAGCTTTTCCTAACCAGGCCATCTGCTTGGATTATCCTTCTGCATCTGCCTTTCATCTGTCTGCCTTCCAACTTTTTGATTTTTTTTTTTACACCCACCCACACCTACCTGCCCCAGTTGCTTTTTTTTTTTAAGTTGAAGTAGAAAGATAGTTTTTTTTCTGAGTTAAAATTGCATGCCTTTTGATGTAGTAGTTCTTGATCAAAAGGGGTGGAAGTCCAGAGGTTGGCTTGAGATTATAGAATTAATAGTCATGACTACAGAATTACTTAATATAGAATTAATTTGTCATGACTGCACAGAAAGGTGTAAATAATCCGAGAGTTAACAGTGTGGCAGCTGTGCTGTTTATATGGCTTCTTGTTAGCCATCTTCATTTCTAAACAAGCTCTTTGCACAATTAGAGGGCTTCTGTGTATGCAGAATGTTCTGGCTTGCTTGCTCTTAAAAGAAAAAACATGGTGGGGATCTGGGGCTGGTTGTGATCTTTCTGCATAGAATTTCTCAGCAAGCATGATTTGGTTTTAAGGATTGCTCCAACTTTACCTCAATCAACTATACAAGGATTATCTGTTTGGTAGCTTGTAAGCCTTCTGCCCTTTTCCTAGTGGCAAATGGCATGAAATTCAACAAGTCCAAATGTCGGACTTCGCACCTGGTTCTGGGCCCCACAATTTAAGAAGGATGTGAAGGTCCTCCAATGTGTCCAGAGGAGGGCAACAATGCTGGTGACAGGGATGGAAGGAATGTGCTGTGAGTGGCTAAGGACTTTGAGGTTGTCTAAGGTTGGAGGTTGTCTAAGGATGGTGAGGGGTGACCCCTGGGACCCAGTGATAGGACACGTGGGAATGGCTCAAAGCTGCGCCAGGGGAGGTTTAGACTGGACATTAGGAAGCATTTCTTTACCAAGAGAGTGGTCAACCCCTGGAAGAGACTTCCTAGAGAGGTGGTTGATGCCCCAAGCCTGTCAGTGTTTGAGGCATTTGGACAATGCCCTTAATAACATGCCTTAACTTTTGGCCAGCCCTGAGTTGGTCAGGCAGTTGGACTAGATGATCATTGTAGGTCCATTCCAAATGAAATAGTCTAGTCTTTCTTCTTCTATCCAGCAACTTTCTTAATATCAGAAGAGTAATGTGCTTTTTCTTTGTGACTTAGAAGTGGTTTCTGGGCATGCACACACATGCACATTCAAAAGGGTAGAATGTAGGAAGAGGTGCAGCAAATAGGGAAATAACCCTGTTTCTCGGACAAGCCTTTAGAAATTTGTTCAGCCTCAGCTATATTTGTTCTGTTGGCCACCCAATAAGTTTTATTAGTATCAGACTCTAGACTATTCTCTTTAAATTTGTCAGAAGGCCAATGACTTTATTCAGGCACAACAAATTTTTTTAAGTCTATTATTAACAGTAGTAGTATGAAATGGAGAAAGTAAAATCCTCTACTGAGCAAAATAACTTTTTCAAAATTTACCACCTTCTGTTTGGAAATCACAAGACAGCATTTCTAAAATTCTCTGCAGAAGAGAGGTGGGGTTCTTCATCCTAGAGTAGTCTGCTTTGTGGGCTGCAGTAGAGCTGCACTTCCTGGGAGCATCAGTGTCTTACCCCCCAGTCCCTGATGGAGTGTTATGGATCTGAAAATCTAAGCAGTCAAGAAAATATTGTGGAAAACTACTAGAGATTGGGCAAGCTTTCTGTCAGTAATCTGCCATGCATATGAGTTTTAGGAAAACTGCTGGAATCAAAGCTTCTTGACAAAATGTTTTGGTTGTGGTGAATTTTCAGTTTTAAAAGGAATATTTTTTGTGTTTTAGGAGGGGACCTCAGGTTCTTTATGTACTGTACGGACATTGCAGTCTGTTCCCACAGAATTTATCACTTAGACAAAAGATGAGTGAAGAGAGAGAAAAAGGAAGGAGAAATTAGAGGCACGGAGGGGTGATGTGGCTTGCACCTGGTCACACTGAGGTCAGTAACAGAGTTAAGAATTGGATTTTTTTTGAGCCCTGATCTAAATCAGTCTGTCTCATCCCAAGGCGATCAAGAGGTCATTCTGTATGACTAAGCCATCAAAAACATCACAGGAAAAAAACCCAAACCAAACTTTCTTCTAGTTTCTCATATATCCTTGCTCACAGAAACATGTACATCAGCAACAGCTAAAGTATACAAAGTATATAGACTTACAGGTTATCTTTTACAGTTAGTTTCATAGAAAATGTGAGAATCTTTTTTTCGTTAGGGGTCATCATCCTGTTAATGTTCCTATGCTGTATAATCACTGCTGCCTTTAGTGTTGTAAGTGGTCCAAGTGTAACTGGAGACTTCCGTGGCTCTACCAAAGCTTTCAGGAGACAGCAGTAAACCTCTGTGAAGACTTGCAATGTGAAGTTCTCAACCAGGACACTGCAGTGCACAACTGGATTTAGACATTGTGGTGTCAGTGTTTTTATTTATACTAGTAAACGAAAGAGGGCTAGAACATGTGTTGTTTGTGCTGTATGACTATTGACAGTTCTCTGGCATAATTTTGGTCTAGGCCAATTAATACTCTCCCAGAAAATTTTAGCAGTGTTCATGGATTAACAGTCTGGGGACTATTCTCAGTAAGCAATATGGAGGGGGGAGATAATTTATCTGAATAGGCATGAGCTGTTCTCTAGCACTTGCCCTGAGGTCTGGGGAGTGGGTTCTAGTCCATTTTGTGAGCTACATCTACATCTTTAAATTAGGTATATGGACTGTGTCTTTGAGGGGGTGGGGGGGTGCTGAGTAGAATCATTCCAGTCTTCTCTTGTAGGCTTGTTCTATTCTGTTGTAGTGCGTATAGGCATAACCTGATTTTCCCAGGAGATAAATGTCTTGGCTAAAAAGAAGAGAGCCTGCAAAACTAAAGGACATACAAAAGAAAATAATTAGGAGAAATTAGCAGCCTTACCAATAATGTAAAGCAGAGTAATCCACTAA
>NW_009258268.1:876974-888266 GCF_000687185.1 Egretta garzetta
TTTAATTGGAGATCTTGATAACTTCAGTGGACAAATTGTACTTTACTGTCTTATTTGGCACCTGTAGCAATTTGGAGAATACTTCTAAGAAAAGAGAGGCAAAACTTTTCCTTATGTCAAAGCCAGTCTTATGCAGCAGCTTGGCATGTGCACAGAGGTGCTATAGTTATTGAAGACTTGAATGCCTCTTGTGCTCCTTGCCCTTTTTCCTGATGGTATCATCACTGCGCTTACAGTGGCAAAATGCAGCAGGTGTCTGCACTTTGGGAAACTTAACCAAGTCCAGTATCTTGATGCAAACTCTTACTCACTGGAAATTTAAGCAAAGCAGCCAGATGTGTGGACCAGATACACAAATAGATGCAGTTCTGCCACTTGTGATGTTGGGGATCAGTATCCTCAGATGGAAGGGTGGTTGCAAAGCCAGCTCTCTTTAAGATTGCAAACTAATGCAGCAAAATTAGCTGTAACTTCTTTCAGAGCTACGTACCTGCAGTATTTTGTGCACATAGCTAATGATTCCCAGTAATATTGCTAACTAATTAATGATACTGAGCAAATTCTGTTTCCAAATGCTGTATGTATGTGTTACAAGTTTTATGGATCTACTTTTCTGCTGTGAAGTGGAAAAATACTTTTAAGTTATTAGCCAAACTCTTTTAAAATAAAGATTATATGATAATCTATCAGCTTTGAAGCTAATTCTCTTTGATATTTTGGAATGAAAAAAATAAAATGAACTTTTGATAAAAATTCACTTCCAAGCTTAACTCTGAGCAGGTAGCTGTTTGGGGGGGGGGGGGGGTTTGTTTTTTTTTTTTTTTCCCCTTGTTTTTTTGGTTTTTTTTTGGTTGGTTTTTTATTTAAATCTACTAGCTGTTCAAAAAACTTACAGTACATGTACAGAAAAAGATATTTCATGTGTGCAAACTCTATTGCCTGCTCATTAAAGAATTTATTTTTCAATGAGTAGGGGCCCGGAAGAAGCTAATGTAAGTATTTTAGCAAGGGTTTGTATTTCTCTGATAAACAGCACTCCCCTTCTGTTTGTGATCACAGGATGAAAGCTCTCTAAGCTTGTATATGTACATTTTTACTGCTACATCATGTAGTGTGCTCTTAAGATTGAGATCTCATTCCCCAGGAAGCATTTCTGTCTAAGATTAATTGCCCTTTTAAAATCGGTGTTTGATGTATTCCTTTGGCTATATCCTGACTCACTTTAACCCTCTGTGACCTGACCCCACTGACTATTACCGCCATGGCTGAAGCAGAAATCCTTCAGCTTGATGTATGCAGCACAGACTTGAGCCTGTGGTTTTTCACATCGATGGATTCAATTAGCCGAGTTTTTACTGATCAACTTAGCAGAGGTTGAAGAATTTGTTAGACATGGAACAAAACTCTCCATACTTTGGGCTTAATTGAACAGCTCATCTCCATTTTCATGTATAGTTTGCTTGTGAAGTTGATTACTGTGTTAAATATCATAACATTGCTGGAAGTAGCATTTAAAAAAAGGCAAAACCCGTTTATTTTTCTCCGGTTAAATGGGGGAATGTACAAAACATGAACTAGCAACCATTAAGCCTTTGATCTGGATATATCGCTTAACACTTTTCAGGCAAATGATTTAAACTAATTATGTCCAAATGTCCACTTTTGAATTTGATTTATTAAACTGGGCAGATAAACTAACAATTAGTATTACGGCTTGATGAAAACAAGTAAAAGTGCTGGTCCTTTCTGTGTTGACAATGATTTTGCAGCAACAGTAATCCTTCTTTGCTTTGCCTCACTAGGAATAGTTCATCATTTGATTAGCTGAAAAGTTCATTATAAAAGATGGACGGCCACTAGAATTGAAGAATATTTGCAGGCACGATGTGAATTATAGTAACTTGAAAATGAATTAAGGTAGAGGTTGAAAGTTCAAGAATGCCATTAAAAACCTTTAAAAGTATATGAATGTGCATATGTATAGGGAATATATAATATGATTATATATAATTTGCTATTTAATTGTTTGGCATAACAGTATTTTGAAAACAATGACTTTATAAAAGTTCTCACAAACTATTAGCCACAAGAGGTCTTTTACAGCAAACTGATTTGCTTTATATCAATCTTTACAGAGAAAAATCTTTATCAGATGTTTCTTCTTCTTCCCCCCCTCCCCAAGAACCATATTTAGCTCCCTGGCTATATACAGAGATGGTCTTAATTTCTGAAGGTCAGAGTTATGCACGGTTTAGAGAGAAGGGAAACCTCAAATCTAATTAAGGGCCTGGTGCATGAAAGGGTTAACTTATTGTAAGTCAAGATGCCTGCTGTTTAAAAAAAGCTACACAACTCCTAAAAGTGATTTAGCCCTCCCTCAACAGTGGAAAACTTATCATGGATGAGTTGGGCTCAATTTGTCATGCATTCAAGTGCTTATCTTTTAATGTACACCTTGCCTGTTCCTTGTGCATCTAAATGTATTGTGGGATTGCTTCTTACATGGAACAGCGGCATGATTTGCATTGAACTTGCCACTTTGTTCACATGTGCATAGCCAAACTTAAACGTGTTGCAGAAAATTGTTTTATAAGCTTCAATTGCTAAGCCCAGTCTTTTATAACCTAGCGTGGGTTTATTACTGGTTCAGGGCTGAGACTAAGGCACTATGCTAAGGAAGAAGGGCTATAAGATGATGTCCTGGGAGTTTCATCTAATAAAACCTTTTTTTTTTTTTTTTTTTTTTTTTCCTGCCTGAAGCTAGATGTTTGGGAAGCATCTCAGGCTCAGTCATTGTAAGGTCTTCTAAAACCTTTTAACTACAAAAATGTTAGATGTTTAAGAAAAGTATTTTAGGGTTGTGTCATAAATTAGTTTGGGACTTATTGCAACAACCTCATTAAAAAGCTTCTATTAAATATACAAGAATAAAAAAAAAAAAAAAACCAACAAAGTTTAAGTAAGTAAAACTTTCATTTCCATTCTCTGCTGGTTTTTCCATTGAGCTGCATGAACTCTTTTACAGAAGGAGAAATTCCCCTGGTTGTCTTAGATGGCATTACTGGCACTTAACTGTTTGGGGCTGCATGGAGAATTGTTAACAATACTCTGCTTGGGCAACCTGGACTTACTTGTGCTTGAGGACAAATTCACGTCTCTCAAAACTTTTTCAATGGAATAGAAAAAAAACTTTTCTAGTTTGTTTGCATGCTTGCTGGCTGCTGTGAGATTAAGTATAACCCAAGTTCCCATAAGCTGCTCCAGAGTGTTATAAACTTTTGCTTGTGGTGATTAGCTTAATCCACATTTTTTGTTATGTTTCAGAAATGTGGATACCTAACCTGAGGATGGACTTGAGGTAGATGATGATAGGAAATAACAAGAGAGGAAAAATTGCACGGAGAAGAAAATTATGAATAGGGGTGATGCCAAGTATTTGATTTGATCTCTGTACTTAATGATACTTAATGTAGATTATAATGTTGCATATTCATCTGCTTTCATTTTGGGGCTAGAGAAAGCTGGGACTGTGCTGGAATATAATCCAGGAAATCTAATCATTTTAGGAACTGTGACAAAAAAACTTTTTTCCTCTCCTTTAAGTCACAAATATCTAAACTCAAGCAGGAGATGTTTGTGTCACGAGAAGAACATGTGGAGATCAGCCAACTGGCCTGTGTCAAAACCACAGAAAGAAATACAGCAGTAATTAAAGCTCAATCAGCGAATATGGGCTTCATGACAGTGTCGTAATGGAGATATCTGGCCAGGAGTTAGGCTTTTATAGTCAAGTACTCTGCAAGAACAGAGTTTACTGAGGTTGACACAGGTCTAGTTCTATCATAGCATTTTGGACTAAGAAGCAGTAGTTCTTATGAGGGGCTCTGGTAAGATGACATCAAGGCACTGTAAGAGTGAAATTGAGACGCTTAATATGAATTGACAAAACACTTCAGAGTGGAGAGAAACTGCTTATTTTGGAGAATAATTAAAAAAATAAAAATAATGAATTAGATAGGGTAAACACTCTTGTTCTGTTATCTGTAAGGAGCATTCAGTAAACGTATTAAAAATAAACATTCCTTGTAAAAGAGATTTTTAAACAAAACACAAAGTTGTGGGTTTTATTCACCATTAGTTGTCTTTGAGGCCAGGAACTTGCCATAGTTAAAAGCTCTCTGGGACATCTGTGTAGATATCTAGCTTATCCAGAGCTGAGAAGATATATTTAGGAAAACTGTGACCTTCAGTTTTGCAAATTGAACTCGTTACTACCAATGCTTAAAATGAGAGATATTATCTTGTTGCTGCCAGTTAACCAGACCTACCTGATTGTTTATTTATATTCATATTGGGCTGTTGGATTATATCCAGGAACTGAAGTTCTTATTCTCCAAACCACATCTTGTGTTTGGAACCGTGTTTATTCCAGATACAGAATCATTTTGAGGAAAAAGACTTGTTCTGAAGGATGCATTGACTGTATGTTTCTGTGTGCGAGGAGTTCACCTGAAATCAGCACCAGTGGCTGGCGGGATATGTAGGCAGGAAGGAAAAATCCATCCTGTGCTTCCTACATCAGCCTCTAAATTTTTGAGGTCAGAGGAACCTTTTGTTGTGGCTAGGCTATTTTAGAGTCGGCTTTGCAGAATTTTTTGTGTGTTCTTGCTCTCGGTCAGAGGATACTGAACAGCGTATCTTGCTGACTGTGATCCAATATATCATCTGTGTTTGTTTAAACTGATAATTATTCCAAATCAGGGGAGAGGAAGGGAATAAGGATTTTGGTAGTTTATGTGCATTTAAAGTGAGGCAAAAAGTATGTTAAGATTGCTATGGAAAATGAGTCACTTCTAGCAATGGAGCCTAGTACTGTGACGAGCAGGGTCATTTTGCAATAGGGTGGAATTCACAGAAAAGTAAGGAAAGCCTTGAATATGATGGCTGAAATGGGTTAGTACGAAGCTGCTGAAAACTCATACTAAGATTTTATTCCCATTTTAAAAAATTAACAAAAAACCCCACCCTGCTCAATAGAATGTGTAGTAACTTTAGGCCTTGAAGCTATCATTTTTAAAATATAAAGTATTTTGTATCAGTAAAGAGAACTTAAACTGTTCCCTGTCTGCAGTATTTGTGCTGAGTTCATTCAGAGAGCAAGTGATCATTTGATCAAGCTCAAACTTTTTTGTATGCACTTCCCATAAAATTGCATAGGTATTGAGCGCCTGTTAGTACTCAGCTGAGTAGGTAAGGTTTGTTTAAAATACAAGTTTGTTTTTCTATTTGAGACCTCTGTATTGAGGTCATCATTACTGTGGAATCTGAACATCTCACCATATTTCTGTACTTTGGTTGCTGTTATACATACACATGCCAGAAACTGAAATGTTCCAGTTAGATTGGAGTTTATGAATGGAAAAGCCTGAAATAATACATTTTAACTTCTAATATTTAAAAAAAAAAAAGATACTAAGAAAAGAAAAGTGTGAATATTTGATTTATAGATGGGTTGAATTTATTCTGTAGCTAAGCTTGCTCACTGAGCAAAGATATATTTTCCCAGAAATTCAAAAAGATATGGTGTCTGGCTAATATTACAAAAGTCATGTGAAAATGTTCATAAATACCCCTTAGCTTAATTTTTCTAAGTTTATGGATGTTTTAGAGCACATGTGATTTTTGTAGCACACGCAATGAAAATAATTATGAAGCTGGTTTTGTTGTAAATGGTACCCAGTCATTCTCAATTTTAATATCAGACATGGGATCTGTTTTCAGTTTTGGGCAGGTTGCTGTTGAAGAGCTGGCTTAGCCCCACCCAGCTTTGGCTTTAGGCTTGAAAAATAGAGTCAGCAATATCTGTCAGTAACGAACTTAGTGGTTGCATCTACATGTGAAGCGTGTTACTGAAAGCTATGTATCTGTAAGTAATTTCCTTAAGAGATCCTAAAGAGGTAGATGAAAATCTTCCCGGTGAAGATGTTGGTGTGTCTCTTCAGATTCAGAGATGTCTGAGGCGCCGGCTGCAGAGCGCACACTGTCAAGGAGTGCCCTGGCTGCTTCAGGGTACATCAGGCTTGTTCTCCTGCCTGGTAATCTGAGGAGCAGGAGATGTGGAAAGGAAAGCAGCCACACCACAGCCACAAAAGGAGAGCTCTGCTCCTTGTAACGCTGGCCCACGATGAGTTTTCCTACAGTGTGCTATTAACTTATTGTCAGGAATACCTTTAGTATCATCTAATCCAGAACAGATGATGTATTCTGAAGATAAGCAAGCAAATGTTTATGGCCCACTTCACAGCTGAAAAAGCTGGAAACTAGATCTGTTACGTTATTCATAAGGCTGCTACTATTACTTACTCCTTATGCTTTCTAGTATCCTTGTTGAATATAGTCCTGTGGCCTTGTATCATGCAAGAAGAAAAGACCTTTCTTAAAGGTCTTTTCCAACCTAAACAATTCTATGATTCTATGGAAGTGGTTGAGTCCCCATCCCTGGAGGTATTTAAAAGAAGGATAGATGAGGTGCTTAGGGACATGGTTTAGTGGTGGGATGGCAGGGTTAGGTTAACAGTTGGACTTGATGATCTTAAAGGTCTTTCCGACCTAGACGATTCTATGATTTAAAAGATGGGTAGACAAGGTGCTTAGGGACATGGTTTAGTAGTGGACTTGGCAGTGTTAGGTTAACAGTTGGACTTGATGATCTTAAAGCTCTTTTCCAACCTAACCAATTATATGATTCTATAAGTGCATTGTTTGCTCCTATTTTGGAACACAGGGTTCTGTTTCCCTTTTTAGGGTTTTAAAGCCGATTTCGTAAGTGGTGCTTCCCTGAGTAAGAAGCTGTGGTTTCTGCATTGTCCATTTTGATGGCTACAGGCAGGTTCTGGGACTTGCTATTGCAGAGGACTTGCATACGGAGGATTCTAATTAAAGTACTCCAGGGGCATTTTTGCTAAATACGGAATATCTTACATTGCCTGTAGGTGCAAGATTTTAAGCCAACTAAATTGCCCTGACAGAAGATTGCTACATAGGAGGCGTTTTATCCCACTAAAGAATTTTAAGTGGTGCATCACAGATGTGGTCTGGCTAGAGGAGCTGATCTTGTGCAGGTGAAAGGGAGTATGTAGCTTCAGCATTAGCAAGCATTGTGGTGCTAATCTGAGTGAAAAATGGCTGAAATATGTACCTTTGCCCAAAGTAGTGCCTTCTCACTATTCTGCTCTTAAGCACTTGAATCTATCTCAGAACCAATCTTTTCTTTTCCCTCCATCTTTAATTCTTCCTTTCTAAAAAAAAAAAAAAAAATTCAGTAGAAAAATGCATTTAGATTGCATCAAGGGTATGTGTAACAATCTGAATTGATGCTGAATAAGCTAATTAAAATATTTTGTTTCCTAATATTGAGTGGTTTACTTTGCAAGCAATAACTTCTATAGCGAAGAGAAATAGAAAAACTTATCATGTGATAGCATGACATCGCACATCTCCCTGCCTTCTCTGAAGACTGCAAATTTTCTTTCCTTTGTTCTTTCTCTGTGTCTCACAGATTCTTGAACATTGAGGGTTTTTAGAGGAAGCTTGGGATTAGCAGCAGCAAATGTTGTTTTAGTTAGGGCATTCTCCTTAAAGAAGGGGCAGTGGACTCAAACTGCCTCAGGTAGAGGAAGGCTTTGAGCCACTGCCTCAAGGACTCTGAGATGCAACAGCCACTATCTCTTGCTTCCTTCCAGCTGATGCCTATCTGCAAAAGAGAGTCCTTTGCCAATACTTTCTTTGGCTGGATCAAGGTGGTTTCCTGATCAGGAACACTGAGGCACCTTAGAGATGATAGAGAATCAGACCTCTTCTTAAACTCTTCACTTTGGAGCTGCTTCACTCTTCTGACTTCACATGGTATGATTTATTAGCCTGGGTGAGGTACCACTTTAAGTGTTGCAGCCTTCAAGTTAGCGTCTAAATTAAATTATCTGAAATGTCTCAAAAATGTCTTAGTACACAACACTGTAAGCATAGTTATCTGCCTTCTGGAGATGGAATATTGTTAAGTTTTACCAAAAAGCTTTATAATCTGTGCTTCTCACTTGCCACTAGTGACTTTTGGGAGTTATAGTGCCTTCTGTATTCATGGATTTCCACAAGGAAAGCTAAGAAAAATCATTTAATCCTGGAACAACCACTCTGACAGGAGATGACTTAATTCGTTTTGAGGCTTTGTTTTTGTAAATGCCAAACCAGTATTTATTATTTGCACATCACTTCAGTAATACAAAAATACTCTGATTTTAAGTAAATAGTTACTATGTGCACACATAAAAACTTCCTATGAAGCATGTATTGCTATGCTTTTATTTTTCTGATATTTCCACTTCATCTTCTATTACTTTGCAACGAAGTGGAAGAAACCATCCTTAGGTCATATGATAGCTAACATGTAGCTCGGTTCTATCACGATTTTAAAAGGGGAAAAAAAAAAGTCAGTGAGGTGACTGGAAAATATTAACTTCTTGGTTTTGAGGAAATCCTGTTTGGTTTTGGTTTTTTTTTTTTACTGCATTACTGAATATTGTAAAATAGGTATTGACAGTAATGATAGGTATTGACAGTAATGATATTATCAGGTCTGGACCCTGTGCACTACAGATGAGCAGAGTTATTTGCCCTAATTTATAGGCCTGGTCCAATGACATAGAATGGCATTAATCTTCTTTGTAATTAAGTCATTTAAATCTTACACCATTCATTTAAATATATGTTGTGTTTGCAGCTTGTCCACTTTTATAGAGGCATTTTGTCAGTCTAAAAAGACTTTCTGCTATCATCGAACGTGGGGTGGGGAAGAGGAGGACAGCATCATTTGGTGTGTCAACATGCGTACAGAATAAGCTACAACTCTTAAGGCTATGAACAGTAATGGAAGGAAAAATGTTGTGTAAATCTATTATATCTATAAACCAGGTGGATGAAATTTTCATGATAGCTAGCAAATCGTCCCGAACCCAGATCACAGTGGTAATGGTGGATACGAATTAGACAGCTGTTGAGAAAACAAGAATGTTTTCCGGTCATTTTTTTTAGTGTATTTACTGTTGACAACTTTTTGCTACATAAAGCCATCTATAGGGGAGAGAGTCTGTATGTGATTCAAAACGGGGAAGCTACTGAAAACATGAGAGTTGAGGAAAGTTTGGGTAAATGTAACTTAAGTGAGAGTTTATGGTCCCTAGTGACAAAAGGAGGGAAGAATGCTTGAGGAAAAACAATGGATTTTGTGAAAGAAGGCTACAGTAAATTCGGAATTGGTAGATAAGATCTCTTTAGTCAAGCCTCAAGGGGAAAAGGAATTAAGGAGAAGTGATGCTTTGTCAGAGATAATACTAAAGCACAAACAATGCTAATGCAGAGGTTTAGGCTTTAATTAAACTGTAAATTCTTCATTGACCTCTGAGACTTTCTCAGTTTGTTGAGGAACAGAATAAAAGTTTTGTATGAGAAAGGGACAAAGTAGGGCAGGGAGCAGGCAGGGGATGGGGACACCCAGATCAACTGTGTTTCATTTTTAAGCAAGAGGCATCAAGTTAGTACGCACATGCACACACAGCCGAAAATGTTCAAATGTTCTGTCACACAGTAAAAGAAGAGCCAAAGAAAGTGTTCATCTTTTATAAGCCTTTCCTCCAATGATGAGAAAATGATACTGAGGTTCTAAAGCTTTTAATCTATTTTTATGTGCAAGTTTTTGCTAAGAGTCAGCTGTGCATAGGTGGCTAGCACAGTGCTGATGCCGAAACGGTATTCTACCATCTGTGTATGCAAATTAGTTGTTTTTGAAAATTAAATAATATTATGAAATGTAATTTTTCACCAAATCTGTGGCCAATTTATGGAATATCATAGATTTTAATTTGAAAGTGTTAAGTACATGTAATTGGGAGTTACTTAATATTAAAAATATTTACATCTTCCCTAATTTCTCAGTGTAAAACCTTGGTTCCTGAGATCTTTTCTTTTGGAGTTTGTGCTCTTGATGATCTGACTGGTAATGGTTCAGCCCAGTAAATATATGCTTTGGTTGGAAGTACCAGAAGTTTATTTTTAAATTACGCGCTGCATTCTTCTGACCTGTCTGCAATAAAACCAGAAAGTAGCAATTGTTTATGCTCAATTTAGGGTAATAATGTGTATACTATGCCATATGGACAATCAAGCTTTATATATTTAATGAAGAATTTGTACAGAATATGGTACCATATGTAACATGTAACTAATATATAATGTTCTATTTTAGGCAAACATAACTGGTTCTGCAGGAAGAATGATTACTGCTTTTTCAGGGATGACTCTTCCTAGGCTAATTTAGCCTGTGCTGGCATAGATACCCGGTTATAATACAAGCTTCTTCAGGCAGCTGTCAAATCATTTTGGTTATCAAACAAATAAGATTTTATCTATGTTATAAAATGGGAATTATGGGGGACCTGAAAGAGCCAGTAATGGCACCTTCACTTCTAGATTCTGCTCTCTTCCGTTCCACTCTTGGGCAGCACGGTGGTTTGTTCTGTCCTATAGACAGCTGAGGGAGGGGAATACAAAAAAATGCCAGTTAGAGAAGGCAGTGATATTTCTAAGCACTGCATGTGGATTTCACTGTGGTAGGTCCATGAGAGAATGCAAGAGTATGGTATAAAAACAGGCAAAGGTCACTGCCTACTTTTTTTTCACCCTAACCATTATTTGGAGCATATTTCAGATGCTCTTCTCATCTCAAGGCTCTGAAATAAATTTTCATTTTTTGGTTTTTTTTAGTTCATTTCATGACAGTTATGTCAGTTGCTTTAGCTGGTTCCCATCATTTGAATCAAAGGATCAAAGTCCTTGCATCCTCCGGGACAAGTATAAATAAAAAGAATTGAAATATTCTTAGAAAATATTCTTGTCATACTGGGAATCATTTGCTAACTTAGCTTTTCCAAGAGATGAAACTAAGTGAGGAAAAAGCTGGTGCCAGCTCAGCCTTCTGAGTAACTCTGAAATATTGCTAGAGACTTCAGTAAATTATTCTTAGCAAAACAAAATTACTTCAGGAATATGACAGATACGTGTGACATATTACACATAGTCCAGCTCTTTTGGGAGATCACGGTATTATGCATACAACTTTATTAGTACTTTTTAGGAAGCTCAACATTTTAAGCATGATCTGTATAAAATTCATACAGCTTTTAGCTGGGTGAGATGGATATGCTTGTAACTGTGTTGGCATCAAGGTGTGAGCTGTAGGGA